>NW_006159594.1:519887-529873 GCF_000334495.1 Tupaia belangeri chinensis
CCCAAAAAAAAAAAAAGAATTCAAAAAGAGACGGTGACATATCCAGGGGCCGACAATAGAGAAGCCACTACCACTTTGGGCCTGATATGTGGAGAACAGTCTCCCCTAAATCCCACAACTATAGGAGAGGAGCTCTAACTTCCAGAAGAGAAAAGTAAGCACTGCCAACCTGTGACCTGGCAGGAAAAATGCTGGTATAATAACACTGTACCTCTCTCTCCTTCCCTCCAAACTCCTGATCATGCCTCTCATTGACCAAACTAAAAAGGATGCCAGGAGCAAAGGAGCCAGGTAGACAGTGCCCATTAAGGTCAGCCTCCTGGAGTGGAAGGTGGAGCGGATCTAGAGAAATGACCAAACAAGGTTTCAACTGCAGATCAATTCCTCTTCAGGGAAGTCCCCCCTGTCCTCCTGACCAGCACTTGGCCCTGTAGCATGCAGTCCTAATTGCCTTATTTCTGCAGAATATTTATCACAGTTACAATGGAAGAATTTGTTGTGCAAATTATGTGATGACTGGTTCTCATGCTAGAACAGAGCACCATAAGAGAAAAGACCATGTCTATCATTCATCAGGGAATCCTCAGGGTCTGGTGCATAATAAGAATGACTAGATTGATAGGATGTGCCAAAAGCTAGGCAACTTGGTATAAAAAGATTATGTAAATAAGCCTAGAGAGGTTGTCCTTAGCAACTTCAAAAGAACGATAAAGAACGGGCACCAGTATCCTGCAAGTGGATACTGATGGTGCAGTTTGTAACATTAAAGAATATGGCTACCTCCGGTACTTGCTAACAGTCCTCTGAGAATGCTGGGTGGGATGGCCAACTGGGCAAAGTGAGGTGAGGAAGACTGGGTGGGGGAGCAACTGCCATGGAATCAGGTAAACCTGAGCTGCTCCGGCCTAAATTTCTTCAGGGCAATCTGGTCCCAGGCACACTGGAAAAATCAAGAACACTTAGGTGAGTCTCCTCCACTTGCATGGGAATTTAGGCCCTGGACTTATTCTCAAATGTTAGATATTATCGTTGCCTTTTTTGCTTACCAAGTGACCCTCTTTAAAACTACTGCTGTACTCTTTAGTTCCCATTATGAATTTACTTAAAATTTCAAAATTTCAAAGATGATTAGTCTTTAAATTCAAAAGTATAGATCCCAAGAGTTCAGATACTTCCCTCTTTTGAAGTAGATATAAATTTGGGCAGTCATAAACTGGGATGTAGTGGTGGTTTCTAAGTTTTTTACAATATTTGGGTTTGTGTAATTCAACATAGGTGACCTAAAAACCCTTCAGGAAAGAAGATAGATGAGCTCAATAAAGATCAGGAAGTTCTGACTCGAATTTGGAGACACTGTTTCATCAGATTGCTCTTTTACACATGGGTGAGTCACCCTAATTCAACTTTGCCTGGAGGGAGTTTGCAGTGAGCATAACAATCATTACAACATTCTCAGTCTTTGTGCACATATCGATCTCCTCGTTTGATGGTTCTTTTGATTACAGCTGTAAAGTCAATAATTCTTCTTGATATTAACCACTAACGTCACCACAGAGTAGCCAACATCTATGTCTAATGTGTAAATGGAACAGCAATATAAAATTTAACTTCCAGGGCAGGAAGCAGAAACCTTGTTATCAATCAAATAAGCTGCCTTAACCTCCTCTCAGTTGGTCTTGCTTACCTGGACCACATAATTGGTCCTAAAGGTAGCATTGCTTCCCACTAATAGGCAGTAGACACTGTGACTAGCAAGACAGGGGCTGGTTTCCTCAAGCACAAGTGTGTCGCAGAGAAAGTGTTGACTCAGAGGAAGAATGAGCCAGGGGGTGAGACGGGAGGCAGTGTTCCTGAGTGAGCCATGCAGAATTGTTTTCTCATCCATTTCACTCTCTTCTGGGCAGGTAAGGCAAATCCTTCAACCAAGCAAGACACAGCAGCAAAGAGGTAGCAAGGCACCAGGACCGAGTACTTACGGGCGGTGCCCCTTACTCAATGATCTCAACAGCCCACCGTCACGGAGCCCCTTTCTTATGTCTTTCCTCTCAGGAGTCCTATCAGATGTTGTGCTGCTCCCTCAAGATCAAACATTGGCTGTGTCTGTGGGGAGGTCTGCCACCTTCAAGTGTTCCATGGAAAAAGAAACGATCACTAACTACTACGTAAGTTGGTACAGGAAGACCCAGGGTAGCACGCTGACTTTCATACACCGAGAAGGGAGCACTTACGGCTCTGGTTTCAAGGACAGGTTTCAAAGTAAAGTACACGGTAATCAGGCTGTACTTGAGATTCTCGAGGCATCAGAGAGAGATGAAGGATTTTACTACTGTGCGGTTGACTACCACCCTGCTGCAGGTCTACTTCAGAGTGGCTCAAAAACCACGGAGGTTTATGTAGATCATCAGTTTCTACAAGATCATGATTTTCTCTTGAATATACAATTTTAAAAATAGAGGCCTTTCCTTTAGACCTGATCACTCTTGGTTTTCCCATGCTCTGCCATGGTGCTCAGATAGGCAGCCCCCGGTGGTTGTGACCCAGCACAGGACAGAAGAGAAGAGAGAGGGAGCCATTGTACATTTACTGTAATGATTTCCTTGGAGCTTCAGAAAAAATGTGACCATGTACCCAAAATGCCTAAGGTATGTGTGGGTTAAAGAGCTGCTTTCCAAAGGACAACATGGTGACATCCAATTTCTCCCCAACCGTATAACCTGTGACATTATCCTAAATGTTCTAAAAGAGAAGAATAGGGAAGTGGAGAGTCTCCTCTCCTTTCCTTCAGCAGCAAGTGTCATCTTGCCCACTGTGCAGGACAAAACTGCATTCAGCGTTCTGTATTATTTTGATGATTACTGACTGAATAGGATCTTTTCCCTTCCCTCCCATCTCTACTTCTTTACTTTTTCTTCCATATTTCCTAAAAGCAAAACATTGAAAACTTTGGGCACTACTCCATAGCAGAGAGGTTAAGAGAGCCAGATCCCACATGGCCAGCTACAGTTTGAATCCTAGCCTAGCTCCAGTGGCTTAAAAAACACACTGTGTGTATGTGTGTGTGTGTGTGTGTGTGTGTGTGTGTGAAAGTGTTGACTCAGAGGAAGAATGAGCCAGGGGGTGAGACGGGAGGCAGTGTTCCTGAGTGAGCCATGCAGAATTGTTTTCTCATCCATTTCACTCTCTTCTGGGCAGGTAAGGCAAATCCTTCAACCAAGCAAGACACAGCAGCAAAGAGGTAGCAAGGCACCAGGACCGAGTACTTACGGGCGGTGCCCCTTACTCAATGATCTCAACAGCCCACCGTCACGGAGCCCCTTTCTTATGTCTTTCCTCTCAGGAGTCCTATCAGATGTTGTGCTGCTCCCTCAAGATCAAACATTGGCTGTGTCTGTGGGGAGGTCTGCCACCTTCAAGTGTTCCATGGAAAAAGAAACGATCACTAACTACTACGTAAGTTGGTACAGGAAGACCCAGGGTAGCACGCTGACTTTCATACACCGAGAAGGGAGCACTTACGGCTCTGGTTTCAAGGACAGGTTTCAAAGTAAAGTACACGGTAATCAGGCTGTACTTGAGATTCTCGAGGCATCAGAGAGAGATGAAGGATTTTACTACTGTGCGGTTGACTACCACCCTGCTGCAGGTCTACTTCAGAGTGGCTCAAAAACCACGGAGGTTTATGTAGATCATCAGTTTCTACAAGATCATGATTTTCTCTTGAATATACAATTTTAAAAATAGAGGCCTTTCCTTTAGACCTGATCACTCTTGGTTTTCCCATGCTCTGCCATGGTGCTCAGATAGGCAGCCCCCGGTGGTTGTGACCCAGCACAGGACAGAAGAGAAGAGAGAGGGAGCCATTGTACATTTACTGTAATGATTTCCTTGGAGCTTCAGAAAAAATGTGACCATGTACCCAAAATGCCTAAGGTATGTGTGGGTTAAAGAGCTGCTTTCCAAAGGACAACATGGTGACATCCAATTTCTCCCCAACCGTATAACCTGTGACATTATCCTAAATGTTCTAAAAGAGAAGAATAGGGAAGTGGAGAGTCTCCTCTCCTTTCCTTCAGCAGCAAGTGTCATCTTGCCCACTGTGCAGGACAAAACTGCATTCAGCGTTCTGTATTATTTTGATGATTACTGACTGAATAGGATCTTTTCCCTTCCCTCCCATCTCTACTTCTTTACTTTTTCTTCCATATTTCCTAAAAGCAAAACATTGAAAACTTTGGGCACTACTCCATAGCAGAGAGGTTAAGAGAGCCAGATCCCACATGGCCAGCTACAGTTTGAATCCTAGCCTAGCTCCAGTGGCTTAAAAAACACACTGTGTGTATGTGTGTGTGTGTGTGTGTGTGTGTGTGTGTGTGCGTGTGTGTGTCCCAAATCCCAAAAAGACAGAGAAATGAAGAAGATTTTGCAGCATAACCATGCCCTATTGTGAGGTTCTCTCTCTCTCTTTTCCTCTATTGTTAGGTTTTCGCTCGCTCGCTCACTCGCTTGCTCTCACAGGTGCATGTACTTTCTAGCAATTAAAAAAAAATTTCAGGGCTGGCAGGTGGCATGGTGGTTAAAGGCACTGGACTCCCACATGGCCTACTGTAGTTCAAGTCCTGGACTTGGTGGCTTGCTTTCTCACTTTCCCTCTCTCTGTCTCTCTCCCTCTCCCTCTCTCTCTCAGATCAAACTGGAAAATAATAATAATAATAAGGTTAAATAAAATAATTCTTTTAAAAAACTGAAAAATTTCTTCCTAGCACTTCCTTATCCTTCTGTGGACAGCTCAATTTTATATTCCACACTTGGATGATTGACAGAACTTTCTATCCCAAGGCTGAACTTGTGGCAGACATCAGCCTTCCTTCTGATCTCATAGTGAAAAATCCACCATTCACCTTATAAAACAGCCATGTTGGAATTTGTGGGGTGATGACTATGTTGTAACTTGATTATATTGATGGTTTCACAGATGTATGAATATGTCGAAATTCATCAAATTATGCACTGTAGATACATGCAGTTTATTGTACATCAAGAATACCTCAATAAAGCTGTAAAAATAGAAACTTTTTTCCTTTTAAAAAATTTTAATTCATTTTATACATTTAATCATTATACATTGCTTAACTTGTAAAGTGAATTTACCCAACATGAATACACCTCTCACCCATCCAAGTGAAGATACTATACACCTTACCATCAACAGGTAACAATCCATTCCTGTGTGCCGTAAGTGTCTTGCCTCTCTATTTTTCTCCTTATTTTCTTTCCTTACACTCTCCCCCTTCTCCCACGCCTCCTTCCCCCATTCACTTCCCTTCCCACACCTAGTATCCATAACTATTTTCCATGTTTCTATAATCTTTCAGTTTCCACTTATAGTACAGAGAGTCAGTTTATATTAAGTGGAGTCATACAATTTCTTTCTTACATAGATAGCCTGGCTTGCTTTACCCAGCAGTAAATCTTCCACATTTGTCCACTTTATATCAAATGCCAGGATTTTGGGATTTTTTCGTGGCTGAGTAGTATTCCATAGAGTTTATGTGCTGTGCTTTTTCAATCCATTCATCTGTTCATGGACATTTGGGTTGGTTCCAATGTCTTTGCAATTGTGAATAATGCTGCAATAAACAAAGATGTGCAAGCACTTTTCTGACTGAGCATTCTCCTATCCTTAGGTAGATACCCAGGAATGGAATTGCTGAATTCTATGATAGTTCTATTTGTAGGTCTTTGAGGAAACTCCATTATTGTTCTCCACAGTGGCTAGACCCATGAAATTCCCACCAACAGTGAAGGAGAGTTTCCCTTTCACAAAGCACTGCCAGCATTTATCATTTTTTTTTAATCTTTGCCATTCTAACTGGGGTTAGGAGGTATCTTGTTGTGGTTTTGATCTGCATCTCCCTTACGATGAGGGATGTTGATGATTTTTCATATTTTTTGGCTGTTCATATGTTTTCCTTAGAGAGTTGTCTATTCATCTCATTTTCCCATCTTTTAATTGGGTTGATCATTTTTCTGGGAGGTAAACTGCTTGAGTTCCCTGTATATTCTGGTTATCAGACTCTTATCTAAGGCATAGTTTACAAAAATATTCTCCCATTCCAAATGTTGTCGATTCACACTTATTACTGTATCTTTCGCTGTGCAGAAACTTCTTAATCTGATGTAATCCCACTTACCTATTTTAGGAATTATTGCCTGTGCTCTGAGGGTGTTATTTAATAAGCCTTTGTCTACCTCAATGTCTACCAGAGTTTTCCCAGTGTTTTCCAACAGTAAATTTATAGTTTGGGGTCTTAGATTTAGATCTTTGATCCTCTTTGAGTTGAGATTTTTGTTAATGGTAAGAGATAGGGGTCCAGACTCATCTTTCTGCAGGTGGATATCCAGTTTTTCCAGCACCATTTGCTAAAGAGGTTTTCCTTTTACCACTGGACTGATTTGTACCCTTTGTCAAAAATCAGTTGGCTTATGTTTGGGGGTTTATTTCTGGAGTCTCTATTCTGTTCCATTGGTCCATCTGTCTATTTTTGTACCAATGCCATGCCGTTTTGATTATCACAGCTTTGTAACATATTTTGGGGTCACAGAGTAAGATGCTTCGTACTCCATTCTTCTTGCACAGGATTGCTTTGGCAAAAAATGTAAACTTTAAAAAACATCATTGGACTATGTCAGGCAATATCTAGAGAAAACTTTCTCCAATGAATCCCTCTAATCAAGTATCCTGCCTTCCTCAGAAGTACAAAGGGGCTGGCAATACCTGCTGCCAGACACACATACTTGGTTCTAGTAAGGGCTCCTCACTTTCCCACTGCAGGTATTTCCAGTCCTCCCTCCTCTTTGATTTTTTCTAATTTTTCATGTATACTACTCTCTCTCTCTGTCTCTGTCTGTCTGTCTCTCTCTCTCACACACACACACAAAGAGAGTTATAATGTACACTTGTTCCGTGCATTTTAGTCTTGACTCCCCCATTGAGTTCGTATCATTTCTCTCCCTCAACAGTTACGTTCCAACTCTCTAGGAAATCTCTCTTCCCTACATCTGTACTGATTCCCACCAGGCCTGTACCTAGCTTCTACCCTCCTGCCCTACCTTGTTGGACAACTTTGGTTGACCTATCCATAAGGCTCTGGATATTGTCTCTGTCCTTGGACAAAATCAGATTCCCATGTCTCTACCCAGTCAGGACACCCTGAGCCCTACATCCTGAAAAGAGAGTTTGAACCCAATTTCCTGGGATGTTCCCAAGTTACCAAAGAGGGGCCTGTCATGACTCATTGAGCCCTCTATCTGCTACTCATATTCAGCCATTCTTCGAACAAATGATAGGCAGGAAGGTTGGGTGCATCCCCAAGACTGAGAGGGTACAGTCACCCCCATTTGAAATCATGACTTTAGGAAAAGAATAATATCTGGAAGGCTGGTTATACAGATGCTAAACTTTGGAACCATGGTTTTATAAGGCCTGCATATGGAGTTCTGGTAAGAAATTGAAAGGTCCTTCTGACAGAGATTAGGGAGAATGTCTTTGAGGAAAAATATCTTGACAAAGCCATAAAGATGTGGGTTAGCTATAATAAAAACTAACATCTGTTACATGCTTACTATATGCCAGGCGTTGTTCTAAGCACTTTCTGTGTGTTCACAACAACCCTATGTTTCATTTTCTGTTATTATCCCCACTTCATAAATGAGTCCACGAAGACACAGAAAATTAAAATATTCACCTAAGACACCAAGGTATTAAGGGAGTCCCACAGGTTTCAGACTCTGGAGTCTACGCGGAAGGACACAACATGTGACTCAGAGAAGAGAGGGCCTGTCAAGGAGGCCATCTCCAGGATGTGTCAGAAACATTGAACAAGGAGAACTGTGCCCTCGCCACCAGACCTGTTCAGACTAATGCTCTGTGACCATCTGTAAAACAACAAGGACAATGGAGCAGCGGCCCCAAATGACCTCTCCTATATTCTCTAACTCTGAAATTTTGTAACCCTGACATACACTTCACATTGTCTTCTAAAATTATCTATATCTCTTCTTCTATAAAATGTAGATAATAAATCTCAACTTCACAGTGTTGCAAAAATATAATGATAAAATTAATTGCATGGCATATAGTAGATAGTCAATAAATATTGCCATAAAAAAGAGCAAATTATAAGGTAAAATAATTGAGGAAAAAAGTGAACTGAATTACTGAGCACCAAAAGGTGTAGCCACTATGCATGTATGAATTTACTCAATCCTGTGACAATCCAGTGAAGTCATTATTTTCAACTCCATTTTACAGATGAGAATACAGAACCCTGAAGAGACTAGGCAGCTTGATTACAGAAGCAGAGCAAGATCTGATCTGATTTGAAGACTGATTGCCTTGGCACTGGGTTAGGGTCTAGGAACATGTAAAGAAATGCCTTCCCCATAGCAACATCCAAATTAAAGAATAGCTAGGAAAGAATAGCTATGTGAAGTCTAGTCATCTTTGCCGATG
Organism: Tupaia belangeri chinensis; assembly: GCF_000334495.1. Classification (NCBI taxonomy): domain Eukaryota; kingdom Metazoa; phylum Chordata; class Mammalia; order Scandentia; family Tupaiidae; genus Tupaia; species Tupaia belangeri. The sequence goes on from NW_006159594.1 coordinate 528,400, forward strand.
CACAGGTAGCTTCTGCCTCCTTGGCCAGTTTCCAGAAGAGGGTATGGAAGTAGAGGTATCTAACTCCTTCCACCCCAATCCTCTCTCTTCCCTGCTCTAAAAACAATAGCAATTTCAGCTTCCAGTATGTTCTTCCAGGATGCTTCACCCCCTTTGCTAAAAAGAGGACAGCTGCTCCCCACCTACTGCTGCCTAGACCCCTGAGCACCAGCCCTAGGTCACAAGCTGTCCTCCCAGGCCACAGTGTCCTAGATTTAGATCTTTGATTCTATGGGAAATAAACCCATAGGTCCCTTCCTTCTGATGCTTGCCTAAGGTAGCATCTTGCTGGTCACTTAGAGTCTCAGTCTGGGGTGCCCATAGGTTCTTTGCCTTTTCCTCTCCTCCTCAGGGGCCTGCTAGAAATGGCATCTACAGAGTTCTAGGGCTGTTGTACTGAGAGCTGGAGAATCCCATGGGTTTCAGTGAGGTTCACAGATTTGCTAACTTTACTGCCCATATAAATTCATACCATGAGGCCAAACGTCTGAGGTTGTCTCTTCTATTGTCACTGATTTATCACTTACACTGAGGCAACAAAAAAGCTTGGAACCTGACATCCACAATTCTCTGCATTCAAAAATGAGCAAATGAGCACCAGAAAAGGGTGGTGGATTAAGATGCAAGAGTCACTGTGTGAAGAATATAAATTAATTTCTAAACCAACTCTCCCTGCTGTAGGTAGGGTCTTAGCCCACTGCAGTGTCTGAGACAATATGTGCTGGCTGATAAATCTTCCACACTGACAAGGTGAACAAATTCCTGAATCAAGGCTTCTTTCCTGCTCTTCAATTCAACACATTTGCCCAGAATATTAATAGAAAATATAAGATTATATGGGGGTTTTTTTTGTCTAAGATCTTTAATCATTCCAGAAAATACCATGTCTTGTATCTACTTAGTTTTTCTCCATAGCGTTTGTCACAGTTTCATGTGCTATATATTTCACTTGTTTATTTGCAGTCCAACTCCTCACTGCAGTAGGAGATCCTTGAAATTTTCATCTGTTTTGAGCATTGCCTGAACCCCAGCACTTAGAACAAATCTGGCACATCATAGATACTCAATAAACGTGCTAAATTAATGAGCGAATGAAATGCTTAATGCAAGTGTGCTGCATGCTGGGGACACAGTGGCACATAAGACTAGCACTTGACTCTGCACACAGAGATGCTTCCTCCACACCTCCTCTGCCCACTGACAAAATGCTATTGAAGATACCAAGATTTTCCAAACAGCTGATAATAGAATATTGTAGAACGCCTAACAACTTACTCCTAGAAACCAGACATCAATGCTTCCAAGTTCCTTGCACTTCCCCTGGTGGCAGTAAGATAAAATGAGGAGGGTGGTAGACTTTTCTTTTTATCACCTTTGCTTTTCTGAGTCCCAAGGTCCTAGGCCCTGAGTGTTGAACTAAAAAAAAAAAAAAAAA
>NW_006159594.1:530310-534217 GCF_000334495.1 Tupaia belangeri chinensis
CCCAGGACCTGAGTGTTGAACAAAAAAAAAAAAAAAAAAACTAAATACTTTTTATTTGCAAAGGAATTTTGCAAACTTACTCTACAAGCAGAGCTACTGAGTCATGCTACTTCATAAGCAAAAGCCACGAGAACCCATTTTCCTAATAGGAGAGTAATTCCTAACCCCCTTGTACTCTAGCTTGCCTCTACCAAATGATTTTGGTATTTTTCAAGAATATAGAATCCACTGTGGTCTTTTTTTGGGGAGGTGAGAAATTTACATATATTCATACACAAACTCATACATTTGTGAATGGTAGCTACATAAATAAAGCAGAGTGCATCAAACCCTGCAGAGATTTTCTGAAGCGTGCCTGAGATGTTCAAGTGCTCCGGAGGCAGCAGGTGGTCAGTAGAGCAGCATGCTACCCAGCGTCCATAATCAGTGGGAGAAAGACCCGGTGAGAGGACAAAGGGAACCACACCAAAATGAAATGGCTTGTACTAATTTAAATATGGCCAGGCTCTCCAACTCTGTGTTTACATAGGAAGTCTAATGGCCGTACTCTTCTTTCTACCTACATACATGTGAGAGACTAGCCAGCTTAAATTATTATTTTTGGGTCTTAAGGACAACAATCTCATGAGTATTTTTATAATTTTCAGAAAAGGAAATACCAGTATAAATATATTACTAGGGCAACAAATTAATAGGAAAGAAACCCAATGCAAAATATAGACTTTCAGAGATTAAGGTTGCTTTCATGAAGATAACAACATTTCCTTATTCATTCAGTAACAATTTATTAAGTACCTACTATATGCCAGGTACTTGTCTATCCACACTGGAAATACTACCCTCAAAGCTCATGGAGCTTATACTATGGTGTCAATAAATACAAATAAAATAAACAAGTAAATTATTTGTTTAATTATGGTAATTACTACAGAGAAGAATAAAGCAGGAAAGAAGAGAGAGTATGTTGTCAGCTGGCTGGGAGAGGTTACAATTTTAATGCAGTTGTCAAGACAGGCTGCAATGAAAAGGTGATGTTTCAGCAAAGGCCTACACGTGGGCAGGAAGCCCAGTATTTGGGGTGTGTTTGCCAGAGTCATCTGTTAGAAATAACATTTTTGAACTGGTCCCATTGCCTAGTGGTTACCCTGGGGCTTAAGGAACATGTCAGGCGTTATGTGCACACACATCCAAGATCCTGATAGGATGGAGAAATGGAGAAGGGATAAGGATGTGTCCACACACACTCCATTAGGAAATGCTTTCTTCCTCTCCCTCTCTCTCTCTGTCTCTCTCTGGTAAGTGGCTCGCCCTCTGGCAATATTTTGTTAAAAAGAGAAAAAGAAACGTTTTTCAATTTTTTTCAGTTTTCAGACACATAATAGTACTAGTTTTTCTATAGGTTGGGGAGGGGGGGTTCCCATCTTCTTTTTGTATTGAGAGCTCTTTCACCAGTAATCCGAACTTTCATTTTACAAAACCAAATCATAGAATGCTGTCAATTAGCACAAGTATGTTGGTTGTCTGTAACGCCACTTGTTAGGGACCCTGCTCCTCATGCCCTGCAGTTTGTCCCCGACTGCAGGGCCTTTGACTCACGCTACTGAGGAAAGAATGGATCAATGACAAGAGACTGCCAGGCTGTGTCTCCCTCACCTCCATTCAGAGACCACCCCTACCCCTCTCATTTGCAAAATAAGGACAAGTTAATAATATGACAATGCAGTTCATAAAAAGAAAGCCAATGAGGTGCTATAAGATAATAAGAATGACAATTTTATTCTACTCAACAATGATGAGCCACTTCCACGGGATCATAGGCCTGGTCTGTGTCCAAGTTACCTTAATGGCTTACGGAGAAATTGGACTATGTTTAACTGCCACACAAGAAGAGTTACTACAGAATGAAAAAGAAAGTCACTAGACCACAGCTGTTCACCAAACTAGGTCGCCCCATGAGGGCACTAGATGCCCTCTGGCAAATAAAAAATAAAATAAAATAGGGTGAAGAAGCCAGAACTGATACAGCCTGAGGTCTCTTGCTGTTCTCACCCTCTATAACTCCTATGACTAGTCATCCCCATTCCTTGTGACTGACAAAAGAAAAATTTCTGAAATTTCACTGAAAAAAATTTGAGGTCCAGCCAGGTGGAGACGTTAAGGCAGATGGATATTATGTGGCCAACTGCATGGTTTGAGTCCTGGACTTGACAGCTTGAAAACATACTGGGTATGTGTGTGTGTGTGTGTGTGCATGCCCAAAATGCCAAGAGAAGAATGGAGGAGAAGACATTGGAGTGTGGCCATCACCCCTGGGGGGTGCTCGTGCACTCTCTCTCTCTAGCTCTCTCTTTCTGGTAAGAACATGTCACCTACAGCAATTTTTTTTTAAAAAAAGTAGAATTTGAAAATAAAAATTCTCTTGAAATGGAAATCATTTGCAACTGCAAAACATTCTTAGAAATAATAATGATTGATAACCTACCATCATAGAACACTTCTCTACATGAGAGTTGTCATTTGAAGTATTTAACATGTTTTAATCTGTTTAATCCTCACCATTACCCCATTGCTATCATTATTCCTATTTTACGGATGAAGAAACTAAAGCAAAGAGCTAAGGTCATATGGTTGATGAGTGACTGAGCCTGGATGCTAGCCCAGGCAGCCTGCACCAAAGCTCTGTGCACAACTCAGGAGTTTCCTTTCTTGGAGTGTGTTAAAAGTTGGTTTTTAAATCATGTCTGTGGGCACAAGAATACATCTTGGTCAGCCCTTAGCCCAGTGATTAAGGGAGTCAGATCTCACATGGATAACCTTTACATTTAAATACCAGCCCCTGTAGCTTGATAAACAAGTCAGGTGCGAGTACATGCCCCAATCCTGACAGGGTAGAGAAATAGAGAGGCCATCATGCTCTGACCACACCTTACTGGGGAATGCTTTCTCCCTCTCCCTCTTTCTGTCTCTCTGTCTCTCTCCAGCAAGCACATGCACCTGCTGACAAATTAAGACTAAAAAATGAAGAAAAAGAAAAAAGAATGAGTCCAATACCTTCCCAGAATCCTCTCTGATTGCAATAGACTCTTCTTCAAAAGAGAGCTAACCACAGAAGACAGAATTACTTCCTGTTGGGTCCCTGTGATACTTCCCTGTAGTTGCATCTAAAAAAACTGGTAGCTTACATGGTTCGTCTGTGAACAATTTCCACCTTATTTCCAGTATGTGATATCTATATCTGCCTTGGCTGGTGCTCTTTATGCCATTTCCTTATAGTAATCCAGGAGTCATTGTTTTTTTGTTTTAGTTTTTAATTTGACCAGAGAAAGACAGAGAAAGGTAGGGAAATCGATTTGACCAGAGAGAGAAAAAAAGAAAGTGAGAAAGCAAGCCTCCAGGTCCAGGATTCAAACCATGGTCAGCCATGTGGGAGTCCAGCACCTTAACCATCACACCTGGAGACATTGTTCTTAAGGTACTATGATGGCTGTGTCTTATAAGTTTATCAGTGCTTTATCTTCTTCAGAGGCCCAGTCAAAATCAGGTGTTGGCCTTTGGAGGAATCATGAGAAACACTGGAGACTCCCAGACGATCATCTGCAATACCTCTGGGTCTAACTTTGGACTCTTCTGGTTGAACTGATACTGCCAAACTCCAGAAAGACCACATGAATGTGTTTCCAGAATCAGTCCTTCCAGAGTTATTAAGCATTACAAGCCTCCCATGGAGGGAAGGTTTGTTATCACCAGGGAAAATGTCAATGATCAGTCGTATTTACAAACAATAGACTCAGCCATTTATTAATGTGTTTTTATACCATAGGGGACCCTGGCGAAACCAAGAAAGATCGAAATCTTCCTGGTAGATAGAGCGAAAGGAGAATCTGCAAGTGTGACCAATGATCTTTCC
>NW_006159594.1:534777-544609 GCF_000334495.1 Tupaia belangeri chinensis
CTTTCCCTAATTGGCTTTCTCCCTCCTAGATCTACACCTCCACCTTGATCACACTTGGAATGACTCTCTCATTCTCATTTGAAACATCACTTCTTTGCTTTGTTCCTTTCAATTTTCCTGGTCTTCTTCCTTCCAACTTAATGCCTCCAGACCTGGGTAGAGTAGAGAGTGAGGAGAAATGTGATGGGGATCCCATGCAACTAGCCCCAAGTGATTCTTCCAGAGGTCTTATTGTCCAAAATAATTGTTTTGAATGGTTGCTGGGTACGCAGAAAGTCTAACCCATGAGTACCTTTTAGGTGGGGCTGGCCTTCCCTCATAGTTGCTTTTCTTAATCCTTGACTTATGGAACATTGGAGGAAAGACACAGGGCAAAAAATGTGATCATGCCAAGGTGAAAGATCAGAGTAGGGTTTTTTCTGAGTTCCACATTACTACCTCCTGTAATCTTCCCATGTTTACTAACCATAAAAACGTCCACATTGTTTTAACAAAAAGTCTTCTGGTACAATGTAAGGAGGTGAATTTTCTTCTTTTAAATAGGTGATGATATAGCACAGCTAGGTAAAATGATATACAAAAACAGGCTTCTGATTCACAAAAATATTAATGTGTGTTGAACTTCAAAAAAATCTGAAAACTGCCCCTAACTTTGGCAAGGTCCAGTCACGTACGTGAACATGAACAAGTTTTTTAAATTGTGCTATAAACTGTGTATGTTTTTATATGTGAGGGGTTTTTTAGTAGTGAAAAGAGCATGGGCTCTGAAAATGGACGAAAATGGATGAAAATCACAACTCCTCACTTAATAGTTCTGGGCTTTAAAAAAGATTGCTTAAGTTCTCTAAACCTCTATTGCTTCATCCATAAAACAGGAGTAGTAATTTCTAGAGTTATTACAAGGATTAAGTTAAATAATTACTAGTAAGCACCCAGTACACCCAGGTGACTAGCATACCAGAGATGCTCACTAGTGCTAATACGTTATTCTTCTCAACATAATGGTCTGAAGTAGAGTGGGTTTTACCCAGAAGAGAAAAAACATGATGGAGCTAGCGTGAGGAAGGCATAAAGCCAATGACCACTAGCATTTTTCCAGACCAAAAAATCCAAATGTGCTGCCAGCATATTTTTCACAAAACTACCTCATCAGGAATGTCGTTCCCACACAGTCTCTCTAAAGTCCCTGCACTAATGATAGTGAAAGTCCCAAAGGCAAGATCATCACTGCGAGGGTCTAACTCCCCAAAAAGATGTTGTGTCTTCATTGCCCTCCATCTATACCTGATGAAGGTGACTTCGCCCAGTGTTAGTCCTACCAGAAGTACCACAGACTTGGTACAGATGTCTGTGATAAGAGCTAGACAAGAAGTTCTCAATTTTCAGAAATCTAGGCTTTGCCCAGCCTTAGGGATGCTCCCCAAAGGGCCTCCCCAGTATTCAGATACATTTAATGACTGTACCTTTTAAGGGACAGTGAGATCTTTCCCATCCTTAAAAAGGAAACTATAAAGTTAATGACTAACCTGTGGAAGGTGACATTTGTCCATCCTCATGCAGCCCATGCTGTCTACATGGGTTAGTTTTCACTGTAGTACTTGACCAAGAAAATCAAGTTCCCCTAAATGGTCCCGACAATAAATATCTTCTTGCAGTTCTCTGACATCTTCCATTAAGATTCATAAGGACCTGATCCAGGAGAACTAAGGGGAAAAAAGCCAAGAAATCAGAGCTACTGTCTTGCCAGAAATGCTTGTTCTCATAGGAGAAAATGGTGAAGGGTATCTGTGCCAATTCACACTCTGGAAGGAGGCTCTTTGCGATCTGAGGAAACTTCCACCTGCTAAGGAGGGCTAGCAGCCTGCTGAAGAAAAAAAAATCACTTAAAAGTCAGAACTCCCATTTCTAACTTTTTGTATGACTTTAGGCAAGTCAGTTTACTTCTTTGAGTCTCATATTCTTATCTGTACAACATTTATACTAAATTATCTCTACGGTTCCTTCAGCACTAATAAGCTATAGGTCTTTACCCCACAAGAAAAAGGAAAAGATGGCTGTGAGAAGAAGGAGATCAAATTTAACAGATTCCCAAGATTTAGGAAGTATAAATGCCTGTCTAGCTGATTCCTTTATGTGACCCAAAAAAGATAAAATTGAAAAAAGGAACTAAATGAAATAGACTCATGATTAATCAAAGGGGATTGAAAGTCATTGCTAACCTCATACCTACCTTGCATCGCCTCCAGCTCACCTCCCTTGGGACACTCCTCCTTCTCTTTAATGCCTCATCGTGATTCTCAAAAACTGTGATCACTCAAGGTTGAAGCTTTTAATCTCCCATGTATAAAAGGATATGCAAATAGAGTTCAGTTTCCTGTCGAGTCTTTGCCAAGGTCTTAGCCTGGCAGTTCTGGGAAAGGAGCCAAAGACCTCATATTTCTTGGCTGTTAACAGTCTCCCATCTGTGCTCAAGTCAGCAGCCTGATCTTCCGGCTAGGGCCTGTCTTTAGTCTGGTACTTTCCCAGGTTTTCTAAAAGTACTCTTTAGAATGTTCCTGCACGAATGTAAGATATAGCTGACTCCTAAGTAACTAGATAGATTACCTGGTCACATTTTGAAGTAATAAGAAAAAAAAAAAAAAACAGAAAGTCTATGTTCCCATATTATAGCATCAGAATCCAACCTTGTGAGCTATTTGACCTGATATTAGTTAGGTCATAGACAGGACTTGCAATAAGCCATCCATGTCTCCAGTATGTCCCATGCTATACATAAACAGTGTTAAAAAGACAAGGGCCTCAGGTATAGTAACAGCCCTGTGTGGCCTTCAGTAACAAAAGTCTTGAAAAACACAAGATAGTGTGTTTTTGATCCAGACACTCTGATCAACAACAGAATCAGGGATCAGACTGATTGTCCCCTGGGTCTCCCTGATTGAACTAGCAGCTGTCATGCTTACTCAGTATAAGGCATCCAAATCCAAGTTCACTGAAATATTCATACCAGTATTCTGATAGAACGTTAGATGTCCCAAGTTATGCTAAATATGACCATCTATTAAGCTTGGAATTTTCATTGTTTCTGTAAGTGCCATGGTTTATTAGCATTTCCCAGCATTTCTCTTCTAAAGCTAACTCTCATCAAGGCTTTTCTGTGCATTTTTATTTCCATTGCAAGATCAATGTACAAGCTAAATTTTTATTTACTTCAGGAAACTCTAGGGAGAGATTTCCTCTTTCATTTTTCTGTTATCCCAGGCAGCTACCAGGAGTAAAGAGCTTAAGACTGGACTACCTTGGAGTATTACATCAGTGAAAAATGCCCTCAGTGTTGTTTCAAACCCAATCACTGAGTTGGTGTCTTCTGCTACATTTATTCTTAAGTATTACTCTCTATTCTTGATTCTTGGACCTCTAATTTTTTAAATCATACTTTTAAAAAAATCTGCTCAGAATGTATTGACACTCTACAAATTTTCCATCTCTCAGCTCTCTCTCTCTGAGTTTCTCTCATCCTGAGCCGTAAACTCTCCAACAACGGTCATTCCGAAATCATTTACACACGTACCAATAAGGAAGTGATGTAAAACAGGTCCCTTCCAATTCCTGTATCTTTGCTTCTCAGTCCCACCCCAACCCATGCAATTCTGAAAGTTAGCACCACCTTGCGCCATTTGTGGGCATTTTCCCCAGAGCAGTGAGCAAGGAGCAGCAGCATTTTGAGACTGAACCTGAACCCCATTGACTTTATGACTCTTGAAGATGCCACCTCAGAAGAACTCAGGGATTTCTATGTAAATCAAGGTCCAACACCTCTTCACTACAATTTGTCATCAAAAGAAATGGAGCTATCAATGTATCAGTCCTGTAAAGGTTCGGAACAAAATCTTAGATTCTACAGGATATATGAACTCAATGAAGCTCCCAGGCAAAGCCTTGGATGTACCAGTTCTATGGGCTTTTGTGGGAGCTATCCACATCATATGCCTTTGATGGAATAAAGAAGCACTGTCACCTAGACAATTCAAGGTCTCTGGTCTATGTTCATTTTCCTAATTCCACATATTGTTCTAAAATGTATTATAGCAGGTTTAGTCTACTCAGAAATAACCTAAAACAAATCAACACAGTCTTGAGTTAGTCGGAGACTCAAAGTAAAGTACATGAACCTGATTGCAGGGTGAAATCTTTCCTTTCCTCCAATGCAAAGACTCCAAGGACTGAGTGTAAAGTGGATCTGTAATCACTCTGCATTTCCAGTTGAACATATTTCTCCTCATTCCTATGCATTGTTTCTGCATATACAGAATGTAGTGATGAAAATTAAGATTCTATCTACATATACTAATTAATTTCATGATTAATGTGAATTGATTGTGTAGAGGGAAGACAATTTTGCACCGGGATTTACTCAGCTCTATTTTAATGAGAAAAGCAAGAAAGAAGATTTATTTCTATCGTTCATTTCCCTCTGGAGAGATTTTTGCCAAGAAGAGTTGGGATGGTTCTGCCATGGCTTTTTGGCATCCATGCCCCCAAGTTTCTGGTCTCCATTATATCTGGAGAAAGGATTTCCTTGTTCAACAATATTCCCTCCACCACACTAATAGCGATGGTCAGACCTGACTGTATAGATTGGCTAATAAACCTGGAAAAGCCTGTGTTCTCGGAGAGAAGTGGGAAGTCGGAAGACAGATGGGGCCCGAGTACTGGGAAATTGCTCATGGCCATACTTATTTGGCCTACTCACCAGCTTCCTGATCCAACAGTTGCATCAACCTTATGAGGCACCTGAGCCTCAGAATGTCCACATCCTGTGGTTCCCTGTACCCCTAACACCCTACATTTGAGTTCCTTTCCAATTCAGAGAACAGAAGATGCTGGCTTTGGGCCAGTTCACAACAGATGTGAGTCACAACTGCCAACTACCCAGGAAGCATCCACCAGAGCAGGGTATGAGAATCAACTTCTTAGAAATTCCCATATGTGTTTTTCTATCAATCATATAACACCTGTTTGAAGGGAGATTGGGGGAGACTTTCTCCTGAGCTTTCCCAGAGATTTAATTCATTCTTTTAAAAATAGGAATATTAGGAGGCCAGCTTCATGGCCTAGTGGTTAAGGCAGCCTGATCCCACATGGCTGACCCTGTAGTTCACGTTCCCAGACCCAGTGGCTGGAGAAACTTGCCAGGCATGTATATGTGCATGCCCAAAATGCTAACAGGATGGAGTAACGGAGGAGAAAGTGTTGCAGTGTGACCATTCTCAATAATGGAATGTTTTCCCCCTCTCCTTCTCTCTGGCTCTCTCTGGCAAATGCTCGCACCTTCTGGCAAAAGTTAATTTTAAAAAAAAGAAGAAGGAAGAGGAAGGAGAAGAAAAGGAGAGGATGAAGGAGAAGAACAAAAAGGACTAGGATTACTAAGATTTAAGAAGGCTGTGATAAGATTAAGAAAATTATTCAAAAGTAAATATTAAAACTACTCAAACTTTAGGAAAATCTGCAGATCTACTCATAACATGGACACAATGCCTTTCTATATCATTTCCCTTGCCCATCTCACTCTCTGAGCCCCTGAGTGGTCATACAGTGGCTGGGCACTCAAAGCCATGAGCAGCAAGACCTTACCTCTCTCTGCATGTAGGAAAATGAGGATAGGGATTCTGTAGATTAAAAAAAAAAAAATCATTGCTGATTTGTGCCAGGCCCCTCAAGGATGTCCTTCTGGTATAACTACAAAAGACTGCACACTTACTCTAGACTTTTAAAAATTATTTTCCTCAAGAAAATGGTCCCTGCTATGTATTGCCAATTTAGTAAAGCTAGGAAAGATAAGAAAGAGAGAGACAAAGTACAAAGTACAAGAAGAGAAACAAAGATATTAGCACCAGGAAAAATATTCTTTTGAACTGAGGGAATTAATCATTTGAATTGATGATGTTAACCTGACCTCCCAGAAAATGTCAAGGTCAATATTAGGATGCGTATTTTTTTTTTTTTTTAGGAGACGTGGAAAATGAGAGTTCAAGGAGTGCTACTGTGGAATCCATACACATAAAAAGTGCTTAAGCTGTGACTAAAATTATCCAAAGTCTTGGCAATAGCTAAGGGAGGTTGCCAGCTGCCAGCCTTCTGTAAACTGTGAAGTAGGTCATCTGTAGCTTCTCATTCTCATCTTTCCGTGCCTTTTTCTTAGACCTATCTCTTCTTCACATCCTTCGCATGCTCTTATCCTTCACATCCCTCATAATGCTTTGCATTCAAAACCCAGTCACGAGAAGGGACCTGACACCAAGTCATACTAACACGCCAGCGATGAAAATAGAGGGAGGCTTTAGCGTTTCTGATGAAGACAGAGGGGCATTATATTTTAACAACTAATAGTCATACGCTTAAGAGCTAAGCAACTATAATAGAATTTTTAAAGCTCAAGAAACACTGGCCAAAAAGAAAGTTCAAAGGTCGTCCTCTCTTCATTTGGAGGTTCAGTGTGAATCAAACAAGTTTTAACCTGCCTCCCAAGAAAAGTCAAAGGTAAATATTAGGATGCGTATTTTTTTTTTTTTTTAGGAGACGTGGAAAATGAGAGTTCAAGGAGTGCTACTGTGGAATCCATACACATAAAAAGTGCTTAAGCTGTGACTAAAATTATCCAAAGTCTTGGCAATAGCTAAGGGAGGTTGCCAGCTGCCAGCCTTCTGTAAACTGTGAAGTAGGTCATCTGTAGCTTCTCATTCTCATCTTTCCGTGCCTTTTTCTTAGACCTATCTCTTCTTCACATCCTTCGCATGCTCTTATCCTTCACATCCCTCATAATGCTTTGCATTCAAAACCCAGTCACGAGAAGGGACCTGACACCAAGTCATACTAACACGCCAGCGATGAAAATAGAGGGAGGCTTTAGCGTTTCTGATGAAGACAGAGGGGCATTATATTTTAACAACTAATAGTCATACGCTTAAGAGCTAAGCAACTATAATAGAATTTTTAAAGCTCAAGAAACACTGGCCAAAAAGAAAGTTCAAAGGTCGTCCTCTCTTCATTTGGAGGTTCAGTGTGAATCAAACAAGGGGAGTCAAGCCTCTCAGAGAAAGCACTTCTCTTCCCATGTCCCGAAGAGGTCCAGTTGTAGCACACAAAGAGAAACTTAACTCAATCACGGGGAAAGGTATTGCAGCTAAGGACAAAATTAGGGTCAATGGGGTAAGAGGAGATAGCTGGAAACTGCAGAATTACTTTGTTATGGTTGACAGCCATTCATTAGTGGAATAGGCATCCTTGTGAGAAATTCAGAGGGTGACTGCCCTAAAAAAAGCGCATGCCCTATAGCAAAAACGTTTCCAAAAAAAAAAAAAAATGCTGATTAGGAAAAGTAATAACACAAAAAGACAGAGAGAGAGACAGAGAGACAGAAAGCAAGAAATCACCCCCCCCATGGGGGATGGCCATGTCACAATTCCTCTTCCTCCATTATCCGCTCGGGATCTTGGGCATGTACACACATGTGCCTGGCATCAGTTTAAGCCACCGGGTCCAGGACTTGAACCATGGTCAACTACATGGGAGTCCAGTGACAGAGCCATTATGCCAACTGCTGGCCCCCCTAATCAGCACTTTTAATAAGCTACACTAATACTATATCTAGGACATAATATAGTTTACTTAATAAAGTCTCTTTCGGTTGAGCATTTAAGAAGCATCTACCTTTTTCCTATTATAAAAATTGATGTGATAAGCACATCTCTTCCTTCAACTCTTTCATTATTTAAAATTATATATGTATATGAAAGAGAAAATATGCATATATGTATATGTAAAGTAAGCCTTCACTCTCCTGTATTAGAAAAGTCAAAATTAAGGTTGGGCCAATGTGAATACATAAATTGTAGCCTTGTAGATGAAATTATCAATATCTACCTTAAAAATGTTAATGTTTTTACTCAGTTACACAAAATTTTTTTAACATTCATTTATTTATGTATTTATTTGTTGTGATTTTCAAGTTGCTGGGTCCAGGACTTGAACGCAATTGGCCATGTGGCAATCCAGCACTTTAACCACCATGCCACCTGCTGGCCCCTGGTAACACAAAATGCTTTTAAATCACATATTATATAAAATAGTATATCAATTTTGAAATATTGCTTTTTTCTATTCTCATGATTCATAAAATAGTCAAAATTTTCATAAACATCTCAAATTGATATGTTTGTTACTACTAGAACTACTTTTATAAATCCTCAAAAATGTTCCTAGAGTATATGAAACGCACTCGTGTCAGAATTTTTGGAATTCTGACACATTAGAAATCCATAGATAAAGCTCCCATAATACCTGTTCATGAGCCACAATACCTAGTCACGTAACATTAGAACTGTTGTTTTATCATTTATCCCATAAGTGGATATTTACAATCTCTGCAATAAAGCATTTAATTTAAAAGACCTGTTTGAACAATATCAAATGCTTACTGTTTTAAAGCTTTGGGAAACCCAAGAATGCTTATTAACTTTTTGTTAAATTAAACTCTTTTGCTGGAGAAAGAGAGTAAGAGACAAGAGAAGGGAAGTGAGAAATCACCTTCTAAGGCGGAGGGCCACATCGTCTTTTCCCTAATTCCATCAGCTGACTTCCCTGTGCATCCAGGAACTGGCATGGATTGAGATCATTCCAGGTTGATATGACCTTCTCAAAAGGACTCTCTCTTCTCTAAGAACAATAAAGTTCACTTTATATTCAAACATATATCATATTCTCTTACAGTAAATTCCCCAAGGTGGACCTGTTTTCTCAAACTAGTATGAATATTTTTTACCATCATGACATTAGCTAATTGGGTTCCAATAAAAATAGCAATTTATATTGTTACCAACATCTTGTCAGCAATAGGAGCATCACCTTTTCTAACAAAAGCATCACTTAAATGTTAGATGGTCAGAAAAGTCATGACATAGTTTTCTGTTTTTCTGTGCAAAAACACATCATGTTTGAGGCCAGCAGATGGTGTGGCAGTTACGCCACTGGACTCCCACATGGCCAGCCATGGTTTGAGTCCCAGACCTGGTGACTTGAAACTCATGCCACTTACATGTGTGTTCTTACCCAAAATCCTGGGAGGAGAAAAAAGAAGAAGCAATTGTGGTGTGGCCATCCTCCCTGGGGGCCTCCCAGGGATGATTTCTCACCTTCCCTTTCACTATCTCTGTCTCTCACTCTCTCCAGTGAGCACGAAAAACCCTCTAAATTATAAATAAATAAATAATATTTTTAAATGCATCATGACTTTCCTAATGACCCAGTATTTCTATCCCCCCAAAAAATGGTTTGTTAATGCCTTATTTACATTTTTATTACTAGAGGATTAAAACATTTTTCCAAGTTTGTTTAACAATGATTACCTTTCTTCATTTTTCTTTGGCTATTTATTTTTTAGGTAAATAAGTGGATTTTTTTTTTACTTGTTGATCTGCATGATTATAATAATTTTGTGCCTCTGAGTTGTGTAGTATTTAACCACAATAACAGCATTGGTGAAAGACAATTTCTGAGGTATTATGGATGGCAGGGGAGTGGTGATGGCAAAATGCCAGGGAAGGAAAAAAGGAAGAAGACGGTTTTTGTACTAGGGTATTTCACTGTGTCTACGTACCACAGAAATTAAAGTGTATTACACCCTTATTCAAAAACTCCCAGCAGTGATCCACTATGTATGGCTCAGCTTTGAGAAGGGCCCACTGATGTCATGGGGAAACAATGTGAGTTTCGTTGACCCTGGCCCCAACTCCTTTCTTTCTTTCTTTTCTTTTCTTTTCTTTTTTTTTTTTTTTTT
>NW_006159594.1:544775-550417 GCF_000334495.1 Tupaia belangeri chinensis
ACACACACACACACACACACACACACACACACACACACACGCAAGCGCACGCGCACCCAGCATGAGTTTAAGCCATCAGGTCGAGGACTCGAACTACGGTCAATTACATGGGAGTTCAGCAACATAGCCATTACCGCTAACTGCTGGTCCCTGGTCCCAACTCCTTTCTTTGGGTGTTTGCTCCATATTGTCTACTATAATCATTTCAATATGTAAACACATATCGTCAAAGTTCTCAGTGATAAGTAACCCCAACCACACATTTCAACAACTGCTAGATATGTCTGTTACAGTGTAAAAGAAACTATCATGGAAGAGCAAAGGGAATGGGACTATCAGTGACTGAGAACCGTGAGCGAGGTCACCCACTAGTATATGATAAACTCAGAAGCTGAATCCAGACCTAAGTTACATAATCCCTTCCTTCAAAGAGCCTAATGCCTAGTACACAGCAAAGCAAATGCTCAAAAAAGCAGTGGTTGTAAATTGAACCCATCTTATTAGAAAATGACATGTGGGCCAGTCAGTGATGCGGTGGTTAATGTGGCTGGATCCCCTATAGCCAACTGCACAATTCAAGTCCTGGACCTGGAAGCTTGAAAAACACACTAGGTGTGTTCAAAATCCTGAAAGGAGAGAGAAATGGAGAAGAAGGACTCCCCCATTTTCCAACCTCTCTCTTTCTGTCTCTTCCACCAAGCACAAGTGCCCTCTGGTAAGTTTTTTTTTTTTTAAAAAAAAAAAAAGAAAGAAAATTTAAAAATACAAATATGATATGGAGAGTCTCAACTTTTGAAAATAATATGTTTCTAAAGACTATAACTAGAAGCGGATTCACAAAGTGAAATTCTGACATCAAATACCCACATCTTAACAGCTCATGTACCTTGTTCTGGTGAGAGAAGTTTTCCTTTTTTCTTTTTTTTTTTTTTTTTTTTTTGCTTTGTTTATTGTCAGAGGGCATATGCACTCACTAGAGAGAAAGTTAGAGAAAGCACCCCCAAGTTGGGACATGGTCATACTACATGCTTTCCTCCATTTCTTCTTCCCACCGGGATACTAGGTGTGCATGCATATGTACCCAGCATGTTTTCCAAGCTGTCAGTACTAGTACTCAAACCACAGTTAGCCATGTGTGAGCCATCTCCCAGCGTGCAGTCCTTAACCACTGTGTTGCAGGTCTAGTCCATGAAAACTTCCAAATGAAGGAGTAACAGAGCAAAATGCTTGTAAGTAGGTAGCACATCACAGTAACATGATAAAAATGCAGACTCTTTAAAAGTAAAACCCAAATCAGGACCAGCAGTTAGCGTAATGGCTATGTTGCTGGACTCCCATGCAGTGGACCGCGATTTGAATCCCGGATCCATGGCTTAAACTCAGGCCAGGCGTGTGTGCATGTGTGCCCAAAATCCCAAGAGGAGAATGGAGGAGAAGGGATTGTGGTGTGGCCATCCCCCTGGGGGGTGATTTTTTGCTTTCTGTCTCTCTGTCTTTCTGTCTCTCTCGTCTTTCTGGCAAGCATACGCACCCTATAGCAAAAAAAAAAAAAAAAAAAAACCCCCCATAGCAAAAAAAAAAAAAAAAAAAAAAACTCTGAAAAATAAATAAAAACCCAAATTACTAGAAAGTCCCAAGCAAGTAAACAAATAGTGAGAGGAATTGAGGGGTGGATTCAGCCAAGAAGAGCTTTGAGAGGATAAACTTTAAGCTGGTCCTTACAGATAGTGAAAAACCTAGTACAATCGGGAATATTATTGAGAGTCAAGAATTCTTCCTCTCTGACTAATGCCACCAAGCAGTCCTTTCATCCCAAAGCAAAAACACAATTTATTTCTAACCACTTGAACTATGTTTTTGAAAGATATTTCCTGGGAACTAAGTAATATTTCTGTTCACTTCAGAGGATCAATCAATACTAATACCATAGATCTGAGAGCTTACAAGGCCAGGGCTCTCCTTCACTCTTCCCTTGACCCTGCATGAGTTTGATCCAAGGGCATGAGGATTAATTCGTTCATCCTGGGATTAAAATGACCAGTTAACACACCAAGTCCAATCTCTCTTTTTAAGTCTAGGAAAGCAAAAGCAAAACCCAGGGGAAGAAAACTATGCCTGGGCACTTCCCTAGGTTGTCCAAAGTAACTGGGCTTATGGTGTAAAAGATGAAATGCATGAACCCAATCAAAAGAAAATGAAAGGATCCCACTTTCAGGGGATATAAACAATTCACAGACATAACACTTTTAATGAAATTCACATTTTTCGTGAAGAAAGGAAACAGAAATCCTTACTTATCTTACAAAAGTACAGACTCTTAGATATTAATTTTTTAACATCTAGTGATGAGTTGATAACATTTCTTTCTGTATAGCAGATTGTAGGCATTCACAGTTATAGAAAGAAGAAATATTAACAGCTTCCTGCTTCATGCAAAGAAACCATGCAGAAAAAAAAAAAATATTCCAAGCCAAAAGAAATTTTCTGAAACATTTTAAAGTTTCAGATTACTTGCCAGCTGCAATAAGAATGTGTAATTTTACAAAAGATAGATTTGTCTTTTACCAACTTATCCTAGTGCTCGGTCTTTGCTCTTAGCAGGCCATTGGATCTGTCTTGATACATACACAGTCACATGACCTACACAGTACTCTTGACAGCAATAAATAAATAAATGAAAACGAATCAAACATTTAGTTCTAACAGGAGGTCAGAAAACTAGAAAAACAAGCTAGAAGATTCCACAAAAAATCTAGACAAATCCAGAGGGTGGGATACTCTACAATCAACCCAGTCCTTCCAATAATTGATATCATGAAAAGAAAAAAAAAATAATAACACAGTGAAGGGACTGCACTGGGAGAGACACTACAGGTTAGAGACTCTTGAAAGACTTAGAAATAAAATGAAATGCATAATTTTAAATGAATTCTGGTTTTAAAAACTATCTATGGGCTGGTAGATGGCATGGTGGCTGAGGTGCTAGATTTCCACATGGTCAACCGCAGTTCAAGTCCCGGATCTGGCAGCTTGCTTTTTCTCTCTCCCTTCCTCTTTTTCTGTTTATCTCTGGTCAAATTTTGAAAATAATAACAACAAATGAAATCAAATAAATAAATAATTCGTTTTTAAAAAAATCTCTAAAGGACATTTTGGAGAGAATAGGGAAATTTGACTATGGACGGGCTACTAAATGATTTTAGGGAATTACTGTGAACTTGATTGTGTGGGAAATGGTATTGGAGTTATGTAAAAAATATTTTTTAAGTGTAACTGAAATATTTAGGGGTGACTTGCCATGATATGTGTAGTTTATTTTTAAATACTTGAGCAAACTAAGTAGAAAATATTGTTAACAAATATTAACAACTACTCAGTCTAAGTGATCAGGCTCAGATACGGTGGCACAGATAGTGGTGGGGGGGCTACTGTGCAATGCTGGAGCCATAGGGAAGGTTTCACGTTTGCGTTCTGAGTCTACCTGAAAAAGACAAGTCTGTCCACAGGTGTACCTGGCTGAAGGGCCGGGGAGGATCACAGCATAAAGACCATGTTGAGAGTGTCTCTGTCTCAAGAAATGAATAAATAGACTTTTTTTAAAATCTGGGTAATCAGCATATTCATTCTATTCGTCTATTTTTGGAATGTTTTTTTAAAAATGTATAATAAAATGCTTTTTAAATAAGTTTTCATTTTTAGGCAGCCAACAAGTCTACAGCAAAAACAAACAATAAAATACAATGTATTTCTTGAAAATTAACACTTTCTTAAAGAATATCACTCTGCTCAAAGAGCTCCCTGCATCTGTAGAGGTAGAACAAATTAAAATTGTATGTTCACATATGACATATTTCTAAGACAAAAATGAATTCTGCCACTGACTACACTGTAAAATAGAGAAGAAAAAAAAACCACCAATGATGATGTTGCGTGTTTTAAATTCCTATTTCTCTTATTCACAGGCATAACTAAGGTATCTTAAAATCACTGACTGTCAAGATCTGAGATAATGATAATAGCTCAAAATCAAGTCTTCTACTTAAAGTAAAAGTGGGAGTGAGGTGTAGTTCCAGACTTCTGTAGTTGTGCCAATGAGTTCCAATCAGTTGATTGTCAAACTCACGTCTCCTTTCTGCGAGTAGGTATTATAGAGAAGCGAAAAGAAGCTTTTGACAAAACCCAGAATGTGTCCGGACCTCCCAAATGTGGATGACCTGACTAGATTTTATCCATTCTTGGGGATTATATGAGTCACAATTCAAAAGCCTCACCTCTTTTTTATTCGTGGGCCATTGCTAAATATTTTATTTGACCCATTAAGCCTGCAAGCAAGCATATTGGTCCATCTTCTCCCTTATAGTTTTGCAGAAAATTTAAGTATAGTTCCAAGTGCCTACCACTTAAACAAGTAAACACTTTTGTTAATGGAAGGCTGAAGTACTGCTACAGAAATATAGTATCTGAAGATAATGTAGTCAGCCTCTCAGGTCATCACAGAGCCCTCTTCTACCATCAGATGCAATCATCACGGGTCCAGCCTCTGACCTCCAGAGTACCACCAAGAACAGGAAATCAGAGGCAGATAGCATATAGATCCTTGCTCCTTGATTCTAGGTATTTCAACTAAAGTGTGTAGGTCACTTATATCATTTCTACAAAACTGGAAGACTGATCACTCAAAATGGCTTCCAACCATTCACCCATTGATCAAAGATACAAGTGATAAACAGATCAGTAGCAAGCAGGCAGAGAGTAGTGAAGCAGAAGAGAAAACCTGCTTTCACTGCTGCTATTTCAGCTTTGACAACGCTAACATAGAATCGAGGCAACGATTCTCAAAATATGGCCCATGGACCACTAGGACCTCCCACGACTTTTCAAAGAGGTCTATGAGGTCAGAATTGCCAAAACAAAATACCACAGACTAGACGGCTTAAATAATGTCTTTTTTACAATTCTGGAGGCTAAAAGTCCAAGAGTAAAATGCTAGCAGGTTAGATTTCTTCTGAGGCCTCCCTTCTTGGCTTGCAGAGGGCACCTTCTCACCGTGCCTGCACACGATATTTCTTCTGTCTGTGCACATACTTGATATCTCTTGGTATATATACAAATTTCCTTCTCTCATAAGAACACCAGTCAGATTGGATTAGGACCCGTCCAAATGGCCTCATTTTTAACTTAATTTTTTATTTATTTTATTTTATTTTATTTTATTGGTAGAGCCAGTTGAGGCTTTATTGGAAAATACAATTAAATTGGTTTTCAGTTGGGAGCATGGGCAAGAGATGAGACCCAGACAGTAGAGCCCTCCCCAGGGTGGGCTGCTAAGCCTCAGGTGAGTCTTCTGTTCCCTACAGTCCCCTATAGTCCCCTGCCCGACTGCTCCCCCCCACTTGGGGTAGCCACAGGAGGAGGGTAGGTGAGGAGGTGCTGCAGTGGCCATTCATTTGAGCAGGACGTTAGAGAACTCAGACACCAGCTTCCCATCATGCATCTCAGTCTTCTTCATGACCACAGCCTTGGTGGAGCTGCTGCAGCTGAATGAGCCAGAGCCTCCGCCAGAGAGGAAGCTAGACTATGAGGAGCTCAGGCCATGGTTGAGGCCAGGGGTTGTGAGTTCCCCACAGGCTGATGTCATCCCA
>NW_006159594.1:550502-609906 GCF_000334495.1 Tupaia belangeri chinensis
ACGTAATGGCCAGCTCCCCAAACTGCTTAGCATCAGCGATGGCGGCCTCAAGGGCCAGAGAACTTCCCTGAAGGCCTTCTGGCCCTGAGGCTCTCGGTCTCAGCCTGGAGACTGCTAATGTTCAGGTTCCTCTCAGAGATCTCGGTCTTTGTGCGCCACAGGTCATTCCCGTGTTTCCCGGCCAGCATCTGCAGCTCCTCATACTTGATGTGGCACATGTTCTAGGCCTCAGCCCGGCTGCGCTTGGCGATCTCGTCATACTGTGCGCAGACCTTCGCGATGATGCCGTCCTTGTCCAGAGAGCGGATGTTGTCCATAGACAGCACCATGGATGTGTCCGAGATCTGGGCCTGCAGCCTGCAGACCTCTTCTTCTTACAGCTGAGGAAGTTGATCTCATCGGTCAACTCTTCCAGGCAAAACTCCAGCTCAACCTTGTTCAGGTAAGCTTCATCCACATCCTTCTTGATGAGGATGAATTCATTCTCCATCTCTGTAGGCTTGTTGACCTCATCCTCTCATTTATTCTCGAAGTCCTCCACCAGCCCCTGCATAGTGCCAAGCTCCGCCTCCACCTTCTGCTTCTCCTGGCCAGAGTGTCCAGCTGCAGGCTCAGGCTGTTGCTGTAGCTCTCGAAGATGTCCGTGTTGCTCCCGGGCGGCTTCTGCGGCTGCTGGAGGCTCCTCTTGGTCTCCAGCAACTTGTTCTGCTGCACCTTGTCAATGGAGGAGGCAAACTTGTTGTTGAGGGTCTCAATCTGCTCCTTTTCCTGGGTGCTCACGGCCTGGATGTTGGGGTCCACTTCCCCCTTAAGGGGGCTTAGCACGCTCTGGTTCACCCGTAGTGGTTGTGATACCCCTTGTATCACCAGAACCACCAGAACCACCATAGCCCAGACCTATGCCAACGCCCAGGCCATGGAAGCTGCTGCTGCTGCCCTACCAGGAGAAGCTGGAGGACTTGATAGGGCCTCGGATGGGCTCCTCTACAAGCAGTTGCTGAAGGCAGGCGGGGCGCCGGAGGTGGACACCTTGGAGGACTTGTGGGTCACCCTGATGGACATGGTGTAGTTGGAGTGGAGGCAGCCAGGCCAAAGCAGGCAGAGATTCGAGGAGGAGCCAAGAACCTGCTTCTCCTTAATAACATTTTTGGAGAGGTTGTTGTTTTGTTGTTGTTGTTGTTTCGCTATAGGGCGCATGCGCTCGCCAGACAGACAGAGAGAGACATAGAGACAGAAAGCGAGAAATCACTCCCCAGGGAGGATGGTCACGCCACAATCCCTTCTCCTCCGTTCTCCTCTTGGGATCTTGGGCACATATGCACATGCACCTGCCGTGAATTTTAAGCCACTAGGTCTGGGATGCGAACCACGGTCTACTATGTGGGAGTCCAGCGACATAGCCATTATGCTAACTGCTGGTTCCCCTTAATAACATTTTTAAATGTGCAAACATCGTCACATTCTGAGGATGGGTTAAAGTTTTAATATATGAATTTGTTTGTTTGGAATGGTAGCAGACACAATTCAGCCCATCATTTGATGAAAAGTAGTAAAAACTATTAATTCTATTAAATCTCAATCTTTAAGTTATATCTTTCTAGTATTCTGTGTAACAAAATGGGAAATACACAAAGCACTTGTGCTAGATGTCAATTTATTTCAGATTTTTATTTCTAGAATCTCATTTATTTCAACCAAACCAATATATTGCAATAGATAGAATCCCTAAGCAGATAAGAGAATTCAGCTGTTTTTTGATATGTCATCTATTCTCTGGTAGATATCTGAAGACCATAATTTTTTTTTAATTTTTTTAAGAAAATCTAATTATCTCCCTTCTTTTTGTCCATGGTCCCCCATAGTTTTTAGCTTGTTCCTCCTTGGATGTAATTTGAAGTTTTTGAAAGAGTCTAGTATCCTCCTTTGAATGCAGTTTGTTTAAAACCCTCAAACTGTGCATGCTAATCTAGAAGAGGGTAGAAACGAATAATACTAGTTCAAAGACCCTAATCACAAATAGTCTAAGCCTGGAGGATATCTAACCCCTATTTCATTTCATTTCATGGTTTGGTATCCTACGGATTTGCTCCAGGTGCTCTGAGAATCCAAGTGGAGACCTGGCTCCTGACATGACTGGAGAGTACTGTGGTAAGTCCAGTTCCCACACACCAGTCCTTTCCTGTAAAAAGGCTTGTTTGGCACTGAGAACATGACTCAGCCTCCTTTCAGAAAGAGCTAAACTTGAGAAAACACCGTCTTCGTGCCTACTCCTTCCTTTTCCCACAGAAGAGGACCTCATCCAATAATAAAAAGCCACATAGGAAAAGAAAAGGCCAGGTTGCTCTGGCCACGCTATGGCCATTCCAGAGAAGATCAGCTGAGGGACTGAAATACTGTCAAACCATAGAGGCTAGAATGGAAGACCAAAGAAGATTGTATTTTCCTAGTCTACTCAAAAGATCATTGCAGCGGGATATGGATACCCGATTTCTTGTATGTTCTTTTGAAATTGGATACCTTGGCTAAATTTTGAAACCTCTCTGATATTTCTAACTCTCTTACCTGAAAACACGGGGGAGTGAAAATATGATCCTTGAAGTGTCTCTCAGTCATAACATTCTAGAGTTCTTCTCCAGAGGCCCAATTTATCTCTGATTACCCATATTAAGGGAAGAGAACGTGACTTGAATGCTCCAAATATATAGACAACGTGAAACTCATTTCTATTTGGCTTTAGAATACATTATGTGGTATGGAGAAAATCACAAGGAATTAATCGTCTCAATTATGCTTAACTCAGGCTAATGTTAAAAATCAATTTGTTTACAACTTATGGTGCTGTGCATCACTAAACAAATGTAAAGTAGTATTCCATAAGGCAGCCTGATGCCAGAGAGCAAGAAAGGGTCTAGGGGTTGTGAAGGGCGGGAGGACATGGCCGTGCTCTGTCACTTCCTAGCTTATCCTGTCTGAACCGGAACTATTCCATTCTTCAAATGGACTCAGAAGGCACTTTGTGAGCACTCACTGAGTCAGGCTCCATGCCCCTACAGGGAACACAGAGATAAGCAAGACGAAGATGGATCCCTTCTTTCAAGAGTCTCTACCTAATTAGATAAGCAAGACAGATCCCTTCTTTCAAGAGTCTCTACCTAGTTAAAAAGAGAAAAAGGGTCTTGAGTGCAATGATGAAATAGGCACTGACTGCCAGGAAAACTCAGGGAAAGGTATGCACCAAACCACTCCAGACGTGGGTAGTCGTGTAAGACTTCTCAGGGAAGTCTACAGTTCAAAGCATGGCAAAGCCCCAATAATAATAGAGTGGGGAATTCACTCCATCTGTAGCAGGAAGCCCTGTAAAGTCACGTGGCAAAGAAGCTGGATGGATACTTTTGTTACAGGAAGGGAATTAAGAGTTGGGAATCACAACAGCCACATTCTCCTCAGGGGTCCCAGCTTCTTGTTTTTCATAACTAGTTCTATTCAAACCAGTTTCTAATGACAGCTTCTTGGGGAAGTCTGTACACCAGCATGAGGAGGAAGTCAATGAGTCTCACGTGGTCTAATCAGAAGTTTTATTATTCAACACTTGCCATTCCAAAGACTAGCGCCTAAGCGTAGTTATACTGAGTTAAAATTCTTTTTTCTCATCCCATAGGCCCACGTTTTCCTGCTTTCTAAAACAAGCCATCTCCTATTATAGTACGTTGTTATTGAAGCCAGAACATTTTTTCCTCTTTTCTTATTTGGTGGTTGTTGTTATCAGCATCAATGTTAATCTTTGTATATAGAGATGAGATTGCTTGGAATGCATGCACGCAGTTGTACGGTGAGGGTTCACCACAAAAAATCAAATTCATAAGTGAAATCATGATATTAAATTAAGCCATGGATTTCAGAAGACCTTCAGGTAAAGTACAAAGATCAAAATCCTGCTTCCTTTTTATAAACAAAAACAAAACTCACACTCTCCTTTATGGTTAACTTATTTTTTTTCATGCCAGGAGTGTGCACTATCCAGAAAGAGACAAAGAAGAGGGAGAAAGCAATATCCAGCGGGGTGTGACCACACCACAACCTCTTCTTCATTTCTCTATCTTCTAGGGATTTGGGGCACACATGCATACATGCCCAGCATCTTTTTCAAGCTAGCGGGGTCTGGATTCAAACAGCAGATAGTTGTGTAGGATAACACCTCCTTTAGCCACTAGGCTACAAGGCTGACTCTAATGGTCAACATTTAATAAGGTCACTCTCAATGAGCATATTATATTGTTTGTTTATATTTTTTCCCTCAGAGATAGACACAGAGATCAAATATAAACAAGACTCATGTCTTAAGAAGCCATAAGAGAGTTTTCAGAAAGTGAATGACTGGGTCAAAAATCAGAGGGCAAACAAGAATAAGACTAAGAAGCATAAACTAAATGTAGCCAGAGCCATTGCCTCCAGTTGCATTGGTTTTGTCTTACACAGGGGCTCTTGACTGAGAGGACAGTGGGGCCAAAATCAGCTCTCTCTGCCTGCCCAGCAGAGGCCCTAGTGCAGAGCTGCATCACTCCGAGAAAGGCATTCCTCTCATAAAGCACACACAGGGGCAATCTGTTTGCCACACTTGAACCCAAGGGCTCCCCACATTCACTCAGTGGGCTCACTTTTCTAAATCACATAAAGCACCACATGGGCTACTGGCCCTGAATTTGACAACTGGGAGGTCAGTGGAAAATATAAAATGTTTCATTTACATGGAAGTCCTTTGAAAACTGCATAACACTTTTCAAGTGTAAAGCAGGTCAGGCAGAAGTGATTTAGAAGCTTAGCAGGTTACAGGAAGAATTATATTGACCACACACATTCTACCTACCCCACCGCCTGTAGAATGCACATGAGCTGTTCAAATAACTGACAGATTCCTCTGTAGGAAGTCATTTGAGGCCAGACTGGCTAAAAAAGCACAGATGGGAATAACTGTGATAATTTCTAAGTGTCCATTCTGGTCACAAACCCCAGGGCAGCTCTGACCAGCAGGGCAGAAGAGCCTCAGATAGAAGCACCTGAGCCAGCCTGCCCTAACCTAACTGTCAGAACCTTTGATCTTGCTAGAGCTTGACTTGGACAAAACATCTGGCTCCGAGAGTTCTCAGACAACAGAGAATGCCAAACCAAAGGGAGGTTTTTGTAAAGCTCCGTAGCACTGTGTATTGGGGGGATACGCACAGTGCTACAAAACCCACAGAGACCTGTACAAAAACTGCAGGGGCAAAGCAGCATTTCCTTGGTAAATTCTCAGCCCAGGTCCCACAACCCGAGGGCTGAGCAGAGCAGATAGCCTTCCCTCCTTGGTCTGTAACTTGGAAGGGATGCCAGGACGTTGGCTGGACTAGGGAGATGACCCACTGCTCCTGGCCTCTCACTCAACTACTATTCTACCTTGGATGAAACTGGCATTTCAACATTTTCTTACAGCACACATTTGGGGAATACAAAAAGGTTATCTCTAAAAACTATCCTCATCTTGCTTTCACATCGATTCTATTGAAGAAGAGAGTTGTATGAGCCAGCTCATATGAAATTTCTGAGTCTAAATCCCTAGAGAGACTTGTTTGAGCACTTTGTTTTACAGTTTGGGAAGATGGATTTGAAGAGAAATTGATTAGTTTTCAGGCAATCACCAGGATAGCTGCTCATTCTAAAGCTGACTATACTGCCCTGGCGTTCAGTTTGTGTTTTCCAAGGGAAGAGAAAGCTCTCAAAAGGTAAGGTGGTGGAGTGAGCTCCTCAGAGAATAACTGGGGATGGGACAGACCTGAGTGTGTGAGTGAAGGAGCATAGAATTGAGGGTAGAGGAAGGGAAAGGACAAGAGTGGGCTGCACAGTCCCAGACCTCACAAACTCTGTGGAGGAGCGGGGCAGGAGCTTTGCTTGCATAGAAAAAAGGAGAGACCAAAAGCTGTACTAGCAGTGCCAGGGTAGAGAAATTCAGTTTCGTTTTGTTTTGTTTTTCAGTTCAACAAATTCAGTCCCTTGCCTTTAGACCTTATAGGCTATAGAACTTTGCACTAAAATAGTAGTTTAAGAGCCGGACAGTGGTGCAATGGTGGCACAATGCTCTATGAAGCTGACCCAGAGTAGAAGGTTTTGGATTTACATCTGGAGACCTCCCTGATTACTCTGAGCATGTGTGCCATGATCTGGGGCTGGCTGAGGCTGGGGGTGGATTGTAGCATGAAAACCCTGTTGGACGTGTCTCTCCCTCTCTCTCTCTCTCTCTCTCTCTTTCTCTCTCTCTCTTGCTCATGGAAGAAACAAATAAATATTTTAAATTCCATTGGCATGTATTTTAAAATAAATAAAATCATAGTTTATCCCAACAAAGCTAGTGACTGATTTCCTTTATCTCTTTGGTCTCCAAGTCCTTCCTCATGAATGTAGTTTCTGTTTATTGATTTACTTGGCCTAGTATTTCCCTAAAAGCGGAGTGCATTGCACATGATTCTAGATAGTACAGGGATAAACTTTCTCTTCATTTTAATTGCTCTCTCTTCTAATGAACATCAGAATAGTATAACTGGGTTGTCTAACCTGGGTGAGTCAAAGTCTCCTTTAAATTATATTTTATGTTAAAAAGTAAACTTGAAGAAAATTATTATGCAAATTATGATATATTGATATAAGTTTTTAAAAAGAGAGATGTGACTGATTCAAGTTTAAGAAACACCAAACTGGAACATCACATCACCCTTTGAAATGAAAAGATAAGGGCCATCCAGAAGGGGCAGGATCCAGAATATCTGTGAGCAGTGCCTTGTGTTTTAGCCAACTAGTATTGGATTAAAAAGACATCACTGCAAACGCAGAGCCTTCATCTCCCCAGAAGTCTACTTCCTTTTGTTTCCTTCTTTCTTTGGGAGCAACTTTCAAGTTCTTATTTTCAAGGTTCCTGGATAGCATAAGAATAATAGAACAGGTCTATACAAACCCACAGCTCTGGACCCCACTACATAGATTTTTTTCCCCCACTGGATAGAGTTAATCTGGGGACACTACTTAATTCATAAAACAAAACAAGAGAACAAAATAAAACAGGATGAAATAGTGTCCCCATGTTAACGTGTGCTACTGACAGTGACAAGGGCCCGAGGTTAAGAAAGGGCCCCAGTCATCAGGAACCCTCTCCTGAGAGGGAGCTATGAGATGACCTGAGACTAACCAACAATTCTATTATTACATGCTATCATCCTATCAACCACCACTTCTGGTGGAGTGCCCCCCGTGAAGTGGGCCACTGGGCTAGGCACTTCAATGAATGTCATCTTATTCAGTTCTCACAATAATCATGTGGAATTCAGTACCATTACTTGCATTTTATAGATTGAGAAACTAAATCTCAAAGGAATTCCCCAAAATCACACAGCTGAGCAAAGTCATCATTTGAATCGTCTGCATGATTCCAGAATCTGTGCTCTTAAGAATTCTGCTGGGGCTACATCTGGACCAGGGCACATGCGGAGGCTTTTCTTGCCTGGTACAGCCTCTCCTCCCATTCGGTCTCCCTCCTAGCAGAATTAGAAACAACAGTTATGCCACTTCCCTCGTAGCATCATTCACACCACCCCCTTCACCACAAAAGGGCTCCTACCCCACTGCCAAAACCAGTCTCCCAGGGAGGCATTTTCCTTCCCCAGCAAGAAGCAGGCAAGGCCCTTTCCCTGCATTATACTCCTGGGAACTGGGGGGCCCTAACATGGAAAAGTCCAGAAGATGATGAGCATCACTTTTTTCCCAAAAAAAGGTTTCCACAAAATCTTGCACTCATGAACATATTTCCAAAATCCCAAGAGATAACTTTCTTTTTCCCGCCTTCTCAATGGCCCTTGGCTTCACATCTTTGGCATCCCTTTCCATTCATAACGAGCATCTTCCAGAATAGAGCCTTTGCACCTGCAGCTCTCTTCACCTAGGGCCATTTCTTCTAGGGGCTCACATGACTTTCTCCCTTTCCTCCAGGGCTCTACTCAAACGTCACTTCCAGCAAGGCCTTCCCCAAACACCCCTGTCATTCTGCAGGCCCCTTTCCCTGCTTTATTATTTCTGGACCTCATGTCCGCCTGAAACTTTGTATGACCACTTCCTGTCTCTCTCTCTTGCTCCATGAAAGAAAGAACTTTGAGTCCTTAGTAGATCCACAAAGACATTGAAGACACTAAATAAATGCTTACTGAACGAGTCAGTGAATGAATTGGAGGACAAGTCAGCTGTGATGTGAGACAAAAGGAAATAGAAATAGAAGCTGGGAACCTGTGAAGCCAAGCCTGTGTCCCGGCTCTACAACCTGAGGCAAGTCACTGCCACCATGTCAAGCACTATTCTGGGCACCAGAGGATCAGCACGAACAAGACGGATGGAAATTTGTGTAGTACGGGAGCTTTCTGGTAGCAGAAGACAGAACACAAACTAAATAAATAAACTAAACTTGAAGTATTTTAGGTGGTAATAAGCCCTATGAAGGAAAATAAAGAGTGCTTGTGAGAAAAAACAGCGCACCAGTTTAAAGAGTTCTCACTGGAAAGAGGGCATTTGAGCAGAAACCTGAGGAGGTGACAGGATGAGCGCTGTGGATAGCTGGAGGAAGAGCACCTTTAGTGGAAGCTCATGGTGCTGCCACAGTGTGTGAAGAATAGGAAGGATGGTATGTGGCTGAAGGAAAGTAAGATGGGCTGGGAATTTAAAATGAGGTCAGAGTGGTAATAGGGGTAGGAGAGGGTGGCTTGTAGGTAACTGTCAGAACTTCTGCTGTTGGACTCAAAAGGGAAGGTGTGACAATGGGATAGAGGTCTCACCTGACCTAGAGAAAAGGGCCATAGGAGACAGAAACCTGGATTCCAGTTCCCACTCATGGCCCTGATAGGTAGGCACCCACCTCGTCTCACAGAACACCAAAAACCAATTCTCTTTTTCACCAGTAACCTCTCCCACTGGGGAGCTCTGCTTTTAATGAAACCACATACCCCCTGAGTCAACTAAAACGTATTTCCTCTGAGTTTAGCCCTAATAAAATTCCAATTTTTATTTTTAGGGATTTTTGTTGCTGTTGTTTTGTTTTGTTTTTGTTTTTGCATAGGGCCTGTGCTAGAGAGAGAGAGAAGCACTTCCCCTCCCCCAGGGAGGATGACCACAGTGCAATCCCTTCTCTTCCATTCTCTTTTCAGGATTTTGGGTACATGTACACAGAGGCCCCATATATCTTTCAAACCACGAAGTCCAGGACTCAAACTACACAGTTAACCATGCAGGATCCAGCCTCCTTAACCACCACACCACCAGTTGGTCCCACATCCCAATAATTTATATCAAAGCTCCAGCTTAGAGAATGCTTTATATATATATATATATGTGTCTTTTGTTGAATTATACAACATATCAATACAGTAGATACTACCCCATTTTATAAAGGAGGCAGATAAAACTCAGTGAATTTAGGAGGTTTGTCAAGATTACACATTAGTAAGGGACAGAAATTAGATCGCAAATCTTTTGACATCTTTCTGCTTCACCACAATTGAGAATTGTCTTTCCTGTTAGTCATTCTCACAGTACGATCTGCAGTCCTTTATGGGTTGTAAACTGATCTGAAAATGCATATTTCCTCCTTGGTTTTTATGAGTGACATACAGACAGTCTCATAGGCTCTGACTTTTACGTACAACAAGCTAATTTAACTGTCACTTCTAAATGTGTGTCATTAAAGCTTGCTAAAATTTTATATTCATGAATATATTATTAAGATAGATCGAAGAATCTAATTCTATTGTATTTTGTACCAAGACGTCTGGTGGCTGCACGATGCTTGACAATGATGCAAAGGTCTAACTGGTTAAGAAATGGAAATCCCCTAAGATGTTGGAATGAGTAGGGCTCATGATCCACTAGGTCTTTGCCCCACTTAAATACAGTCCAAAGGGGGAGAACACTATTCTATGAGCAACATTCTCCTTTTGTTTATTTTTGATCAAACAAAAATCTCCTTTCCAGTCTACATGCATTCTTTCTCATTCAGAACACAAATGCTGTCAGATGGTAACATGGAAAAAAAGCTTGGATTTCTATTCAAAACACGAGTCACCTCCTACTCTGTCCTGAAAGACAGCCCCCAAGGCTGAGGAGAAAAAAGGTTAAGCCAGATAGGAAAGAAAATCCTGCCCAATGGATATCACGTGACTTGGCAACTGAGGTGAGGGCTGTTGTATAGAAAAAAGCAAAGTGGTTTTTGAATTAGGTATATCAACTGTGCAGATCCACTGATATTTGGCCAAGGAACTTACCTGGAGGTAGAGGCACGTAAGTAACTCATTTTCCTTTTTATGACCACTATGTCTAGTGCTTATCTTTGTTAAATATTTTCCTAAGTCACCAGACTGAGAAACAGTTCTCGGGTTACTGAAAAATTCTTCCAGCAGGTTCGAGGGAGGGTTTGTAGAGCAGGAACTCCATTTCTGATAAAATCCAGGAAGAGTGTATGCTTCCTACTAGCCTTCTAGATCCACTGTCCTTCCTGGAAAGTCTTCATTTTCTTGCTTTGGACTAAGTCTAGAGAACTAACTTACTCAACATCCGTGCATTTCCCGCTTTCCAATCTAGGCCGTGACCATGACCAGACCCCACTACAGTACTTCTAGGTGGTAGATGTGTAGTGGGATGAGGAGCATGTTAAACCAAGAATTCAGAGACCAAGTTCCAATCCCCCTCTGATATGAGCTCTGTGACCTAACTTTACTGAACTCCAGTTTCCCTCTACTTTGACCAAATGATTGCTAAGGTGTCCTCCAGTTCTAGCATGCTATGATATTAATTATCTCCAGATCACTACTTAGAGATGATTTGGTAGGAAGAGTACGTCAGTCCAACAGCGTGAATATCCTAGGACCCAGTAGAAATTCTGTGACAATTTTAAAAAAGCATTGGAATAGAAGTCAAAAATCTCCATATGCATCTATTAATTAGCTCTTGAGTGACAATAGAGGTTTAGAAAGGTGACAGCTGAGGTTGTCCCAGTCATTTTATCTCTTACTCTGGTTAACAGATAGAAACTGCAGTCCAGAGACCAGAAAGTGAGTCCCAAATCAGCTACTGGCAAACTCACTGTTTTGTGTGTTTGTTTTTTATTTCCAGAGGGTACGTGCACTTGCCAGAAAGAAACAGAGAAATGGGGTTGGGGGGGGTGCAGAGAGGAGGAGAAAGCACCCAACAATGGGTCATGCTCACGCTTCAATCCCTTCTCCATTTCTCTATGCTGTTGGGACTTAGGGTATACATGTACGCACACCCAGCATGTTTTTCTAGTCATTAGAATGGGATTGGAACCTGTCAGGTGCATGAGATCTAGTTCCCTTAACCTCTAGGCTATGAGGCCAGCTCCTCACATTACTGCTTTTAGTTTTCATGACTTCATCTGTAAGATAAATCTAATAATGTCACTTCTTGGTGTTTATTATACAATAATGTTTATTTAGGTAGAATAGACACCAGTTGGCTGTTAAACAGTAGAGCATTTATACAAATGATAGTCACCTATGATTATTATGATCCTCTGGATAGACCCCAAATCTTTCACATTAACAGCTCTTGCTCCAACCAACATGCCCTTCCTCCTCTGTCTAAGGCACAGTCCTGTTGTGATTGATTAACATGAGCTGTATGGTTATGTTTCTGCTGACAATAGCCATTTGGCAATTCTCAGCAAGACCAAAATGATTCCTTTCTTTCTATGAAAATATTATCCTAAAGCAAGATCTGAGGTTAAAATTATGAAGACAGGTTGAAAATATAGTAGCAGAAAATCTAGGGACTTTCCTAAATGTCAGCTCTCAGAAGATAAAGGACATCAAACAATCTACCAAAATGCAATGCTTGGGTCTCAGAAACCCTTGCAAAGCTCTGTGTCTCCAGTTGCACCCATTCTGCTCCACCCCCTTCCAGACAGATGAGCTAGATTGACAGGGGCAAATAAGTTGCAAGGTTTTTTGTAATGATGCCTGGAGTAGTGCTCTGACAGCACAACTCATCTTTGGAAATGGAACCCAACTCATCGTGGAGCCAAGTAAGTTATGTATTTTACTACAGCCCAGTGTTTAGTTCCTTTGAGTTGTTGTAGCGTAGTTTGAACGAATGGAGCTTCTTGGGAAGCCACAAGGTTCTAAGTTGAAACCCATTGTTTGTTGCAAAGAGTTGGAGTAAACAAGAGGACATTAGGTTTCTCTAAAGAAAACATTCTGTGTGTGCTTGCAAACTCTGTTCTGAGACTTGATATTACTTAGGTTTTCTATAACTACCTAATTAATTTCTATAACTAAAAAAACAGCCTTAGGTCTGGCTTCTGGTTCTGGCCTGATCAGGGGCTGGAATTGGAGAAAAGGCAAGCTCAAAATGAGGAGGGTCTCTCTGCTGTTTATGAGGGAAGAGGGAAAGTTAGAAAGAAAAATATACATTATAAAAGAAAGAAGTAAGGAAGGAAGGTCTCTATATATGTATCTATCTCTATGTATCTATCTCTTATATAGATCTTGCTCTTACCTTCTTTTACATTAAACCAACATGATTAGATCGGACTAAATGTCTATGGTCCCCCAGGTTCCACCCTGGCCTGGGTCTGCTTAGATCAGTTGAATGCTCACCTCTCCCAGTAGCCCTGAATCCTCTGTACAAGGGACTCTGCGCAAGGGTTCAGGAGTGCACATCCAGTGTAGAAGCACAGCCACTAACTTCAGGACAATAGAGAAATAATGGTGTGCTGATGCTGTCCTGGAGACATTGCTCCTGGTAGCCTGTTTCAGTGTTTAGAAATCCAGGGGCCCAAATCAGGTAGTTTGGGTAGCTGCCAACTGGGGCTAGTCCAGAGAACAATAGTCTTTCAGATACTTTCTAAAATGCCAAGTCCAGTGTGACAGGCGTTACTTA
This sequence comes from Tupaia belangeri chinensis, assembly GCF_000334495.1. Classification (NCBI taxonomy): domain Eukaryota; kingdom Metazoa; phylum Chordata; class Mammalia; order Scandentia; family Tupaiidae; genus Tupaia; species Tupaia belangeri. The sequence goes on from NW_006159594.1 coordinate 563,457, forward strand.
TTACAAAGTTAGATATTTCTTTTGTTTATTTTAGAGAAAATAAAGAAGTGGGGAAAGGTACATGAATATGGCAAGGCAATCTGACACTCTAAAAAAAATAGCTAGTACTGTTAACATGGTCTCTACCTCTCAGAGGATAATGTAAGCTTACAAGGGTTCCTCATTGCCTAAAAAGAGTAGAACACTGAGTTGTCTTATCTTTGAAGGGAGAAAGACTAGCGCAATGAAAAGGAGGAAAACAGAATCATGCTGTAGCTGATTGCTGTCTGATTGATGTTTAGCAAATTGCATCTGGGCAAAAAAGTATTGTGTTTCATTTTTCCCTTTAAATTGCTTGCACTTGAGATTCAGAATTATCTGCAGTGTTAGAATCAAATCTTTGCAGCTGTGCCTTTGGGACTCTTAGGAAAGAAGGAAATTGATGAAACTGATGCTCAGCCCCTCTGCTGGGATGCTGACCACTCTCCCCAGCGATACTCCGTTTGTTTCTCTGATTTCGTCCTCCTGCAGTGAAGGAGTGTAATATGATGATGTAAGGCTCAGGTAGGGGAAGTGAGAATTTCAAATCAAGCCTTCAGTCCTTACAGTTTTGATGGTGAATAATGGCCCTACATAACTGTCGTTCTGTTTCGCCTGGGTCTAGCCTTAGGTTCTCGATTTTTGGTGACTAGGGCAGTGTAACCCACATCGTCTTTAAGTTCTACTTCACATGATTACTATACACTCCTGAGGCCAGTCTCCAGATCTAAAGTCAGAAGAAATGATTATTAAACAAAAATAAGCAATCCCAAGCAAACACCGACTCCTCTGACCTGTATCCGTGACACACAGCACCAATGGGCTCCCCCAACAGTAACTAATTTATTATTCAACCCTCAGGTCTTTAGAAAGCCTTTCACTGGGTTTGGGGAATTAGAAAACAGATTTCTTGTTACTGTGAGATTCAGTATGAGTGATGGGGGAAATTGGGTTTCTAATCAAAAAGCAGTATTTGCGACCCAAGAGAAAGGAGCCACAGTATGACAACGGAACCTGTTTCTAAACCCTCCTCTCCTCACTCTAACATTCACTGTAGGAAATGTCAGCATTCAGTGTCCCATTTCTACCCCCATGCTATTGTATTTTTCTTAGCCCTCCCAATCAACTGGACTTAAATTTTCTATCTCGAAGGCAGCTACCGGTTACCTGTCACTCTCTCCTCTTGCTGTCTCAGCCCTGTCCTACGGTCCCTGAGATGGGGATTTTATGCTCACATCTCTACCTAGCACCTCAACTATTATTAGCTTCAAGGGGAAACAAGTCTGTGTTCTCACCGTCCTGGTCTTATCAAGGACAGCTTTGTAGTGCTCTGAGCTGGGGGGGTCCTGGAGCTGAGACAGGAGACTGGGGAGGCAGAGCACAGATGTTCTAGCCCAGGCCCCAGCCCCAGGCCGGTTACCTTTGAGGCAGCATTACACTGTGCTCCTGGGACACTCGACAGATGTTTTTTGGAACTGGCACCAAACTCTTCGTGGAGCCCCGTGAGTTGATTTTTTTCCCTATATTTCTAGGGATTTATTTGAGTCCTGGGACTGGGACTGCTGTCCAGTTTACATTACAAATTATAATGAGTAGATGAAATTCTAACTAGGAAATTAAGTAGGGCACCTATGAAGTGGGCCAGAGTGAAGACATTAGACTGAGTCACTGAAGTAGCTCTGTAAATACTTTTATTTTTAAGCACATATATATTAACACGATAGCTCCACTTATTTCTGAATTCTGAAGAGAAACCCAGAAAAGATAAGAAATCCAGAAAAATTACCAATAGTTGGAGCATTCAGATATAAGGGAGACAGTAGCAAATCACTTTGGCCCAAATTTCCCAGGAAGATATTTCCTCTTTACACATCCCTTTGTTTGAAGTGACTTAAATGCATGCTTCATCATAAACTGAAAATGAATGTTCTAAAGCCTGAAAGATTTTCAGGAGAGGAGTGATTATCCTGATCAATATTTTGAGCAGGTAAAACAAAACTTTTATTTCCGGGTTTTAATTAAATCTCATATTGGTAGAGAGTCTCAAAATTCTGAGTGACATTTATAATAGACGTGATTCTTAGGGGATCAATTAGACTTTCTATGAGAATCTAAAACACAGGATTTCTAAATTTATGAATTAAGAAAGACTGTTTAGGAAAAGTATATACTTCTTCTTGTATTGTTGACCAGCACATAAACTTCGTGTTATATAGTATTCTTAAAAAAGAAAGCCTGAAAATAAAATAACAATGGCCTAAACAAATAGCATTTGAAGCGTGTGTTGGAATGTAATTACATTTGCAAACCAAGAAGAAAGAATGGAAATTCTGAAATGATAAACAATTAAATCTTTAATTTAAATTTCGGACTATGAGAATACAAATCTTATACAACTTCAAATTTTGGCTTAAGTCAAATATAAAATAGAATAAGATACACAGGGCAACTATATTGAATGTATTCCATTTTTTTTAAAAAAAAGGTTCAATTTAATTAGTTTCTAATAAGATATCTGATTAAAGAGTGTAGTTTAAAAAACACTTTTCCTTCAGACAAGTTGCTCTGAAATACAGAAATTAATTTAGAAAAAGAGCCTGAAAAAAAAGTCACCAAATAAATGCATTATGCTCTTTCCAAAATGCTGACTAATAGATTCTAAGCTCAATATCGTAAGTACATGGCCTTTTCCAGACATCTTTCTGGTCGGCAATATTACATTGTTCAGATTATTCAAACTTAGTCTCCCTAACCCAAGATGACAGACAGCTGCCTGATGAATTTAAATTTTAAAATCTTAAGCAAACTTTAATTGTCCGACTATATCAGCTAGGATTGAGTCATACATTTAAATAATCAAGGAGATAGGTTTTGTCTTTTTATAAATAAGTTCTCTTCTTAATGCATAGCTTCCTTGAAAATCAATTGGAATACATCTCAAATGAGTTAGGATAGTGAACAAGAAATGTCTCAGTTTTGAAGGGAGGTGAGTAAGCCACCCATGTGGTTTCCAGCCGTTAGTGCTCGGGTTATCAGTTTGCTTTTTTTTTTTTTTTTAATCAGTGGCTTTATCTGTACAAGGAAACAAAGCAAGGAAGGGTTTTCTCATGTAATTTAAAAGCAGGTTCTAAGAAAGCCCTTTGAAATATTCCCAGTGCCTCCTCTTGTCTAGAGCCAAAGCCAAAAAAAAAAAGGAATTCTTAGTTTCTTGCTCTGAATAATCAGAACAGAATCCAGTATTTTAGCCAAGCTTCTCACTGGAGAAAGGCTGGAGAATCATGAAGGTAGTAACAGAGGCCGTCTCTGAACAACTGACTTCCTGAGAAAGTCCTGATCAGCCATGGTCCGTTACTAACTGGACAAGCACTCCCTCCCAACCAGATATAGCTAGCTGATTTGGTGATAGCTCTGCTACCATAGGCCTCACAGACGAAGCTCAAATCCCCATTCAAGATGCAACACCAGAAAAATAATTTCTTTTATATACAAATTCATTAGGAAGAATTTTTGTTTAGCAATATCTAATATCTTCATTTTACACTTTACTAAAAAAAAGTACACTGAAATTCAACATACTTTTCATTCGATACTGGGATATTGAGGCAAGAAAATGATGACATGGTCAAATATTTCTATCTCTCTCTCATAATTCATTAATAAACCAACAGATGCAGATAATATTCAGCCTGACCCAGAGGACTGACTAACAAATCATAGATCATTGAAACGTAGAGTATGGGAAGTTTCTTTGTAGTTGATACTTATATCTCTGCTTCCAGTCCTATCTCTTAGCTGCTCCTAACTAGAAGTCAAACTAATGGTCTTTTATTTCTGCTGTCTTTGGCCAATCCTTCGTAGAGATGCTAACAAGCCCAGGCCACTAAAAGGATATACAGAGGTCTGAATTAATTATAGTGTTTGGTCCCTGAGGAATCTAGGTAACCACCACTGTTTAACTCCCACAAAGTTGTGAATAATCATCTCACGCAATAAGTTGATTGTATTTGCAGAAGTTCAGTCTCCTGTCAAACCATCCGTTTTCGTCATGAAAAATGGAACAAATGTGGCTTGTCTGGTAAAGGATTTCTATCCCAGGACTGTAACTATAAGCCTCAAATCATCCAAGAAGATAGTAGAATTTAATCCTGCTATAGTCGTCTCTCCCAGTGGGAAGTACAGTGCTGTCAAGCTTGGCCGGTATGAAGATTCAGATTCAGTGACATGTTCGGTTCAACATGACAACCAAATCGTGCACTCCACTGACTTTGAACTGAAAACGACTTCTTCAGGTAGGTTGTATTTGACTTCAAGGGAGGAAAAATTGAGAAAATGACAAGATAAATACATTTTATATGTGTGTGTGTCTGTGTGTGTGTAATTCTGGACAGATAGTTCTCATTGTAGCAACTTCATGTCATTGTCTGGGAAGAAAAAATTCTGTATCCCTAAGCTGGAATCTAAAATAAAAATCATCTCATCTCATCCTCATCTCACCTCTTCGCTATCACTACTCCTTTAAACAAATCATTGTCCTATAACTATACCCTGGAATTGATGATTCATGTACACTCTAACCCAATGTTTAATTCCAAAATAAAGGACAGTCCAGCCAGCTGGGGATTAAGAATCTTCTGTGTATTAGAGACACACCTGTATGTTAGCCTCCTGGTGCAATGAGAAAAGTCCAGAGTAAGAAATATGTTGGCTGTATAAATAACTATAGTAGTTTAACCAAAGTGCATCCTCTGGGCCTCAATTTACTTCCCTAAAGACTCTTCCAGTTTTAAAATCCTGAAATCCTTTGAGCCTCTTGGCTCCCAATGTAATACTGACTACTGCTGTTAGTTCTAGATACTCCAACACCAAATAACCCAGCACCAGTGGAACCTGAAAACAAAAAGCAAACTGAAGAGACCTGCCATGAACCCAAAGGTTAGTTCAAACTAAAGGGCTGACTTCAGAATTGAAAGTTAAAGCAAATCCTGTAATTGTTGAGTGGGACCAAAATGGATCATATTTCAAAAGAAAACCAAACTGTACTGAGACCAGTTTCTTCCCTTTGACTTCTGACTCTCCAGGCAGAGCTTGCCTGGCTCAGAGCATGGGTTTCCAAAGCTTGCGTGGCGGGGCATGAGCAGCTGCCTGAGGTCTCTGAGGGCAGTCTGGCACCAGCAGGACTTACAGGTCAGGTAGAATGACAGTAATTTGGGGCAAGCTGGTGTCAATGTTTAAGCCTAGTTTGTGGAAGGGAACTGGTTTCTCCCTGAAGCCATCATCTTCACTTTCATTCAGCTACAGTCCGTGCCGAGAAAGTGAACATGATGTCCCTCACGGTGCTGGGGCTGCGGATGCTGTTTGTCAAGAGTGTTGCCATCAACTTTCTCCTGACCACCAAGTTATTTTTTTTGTAAGGTAAGAACTAGCTGCTCCTTTTATTCCTATGTCCACCCAAACTACACTGCAGGTGGGAAAAGGGACTTAGGAACAGTAAGAGACCAAGAAGTAATACGGAGAGGAAAAACACAGAGACGCACTTAGAATTCATAGAGAGGCTCTCTCAGATTCTCTGCATAGCAACATCCCATCTCTTGTTATCCCTTTATTTTAAGCCAGACTCAAAACCCAATATGTAGTATAATGTATTATTTTTTAGAGAGAGAGATTTTTTTCTATAGGGTGCATACATTTGCCAGAGAGAAAGAGTCAAAAAGCTATCAATCACCCCCCGGGGGGATGGCCGTGCTGCAATCCCTTCTCTTTCATTCTTCTCTTGGAATTTTGGGCACGCACGCACATGCACTGGGGTCCAGTACTCACACCACGGTCAACTGCATGGGGATCGAGCTATGTAACCATTATGCCAACTGCTGGTCCCAATGTATTATTTTCTAACATGCTAGCTAATAACCCCACCTCCCACCCAGGAATAAAATTGGAGCTAAATAAGGAGATCTAGTCTTCTTTAATTGATATTTTGTTTATTTGGCCAATGGGCTATGAATTATTTGTGAGGCCATAATTAAAGCTTCACCTAAAGAATAGTCAGGTAAAGCAGAGCCTATTTTTGTCCAGACAGAGGGAATGAACGCCAGCCCTCACTCCTTAATCACAGGACTCTGCTATAGGAACCAGCCTAACTTTGGGATGAACGTATACCCTCATTAATAGAAAACAGTCCACTTTTAGCTACTCATGGTACATTGGAAGTTGGGGCTGATATATTACTTATTTGCCTATTACCTATATTACCTTTTTAGGTAATCTTTTACATGAAACTAAGTAGGGCCTATGGTTGCTATGAAGCCCTTCCCCTTTACTCCATCTCCAATACACCCAAAATATTTATAAGCCCCAGCTCCTGTTCTAGGAAAAACTCTAGACTTAAGAGTGTTGGCTTGATCTGATCCAGACTGTAAATATGTCTAGTGAATCCCAAATGGGTATCCAGCTCCACTGTTATTTTACTAACAGTCCCAAGAACACATGCCACATGACTGTATAAAAACAGCACTAAGCAGGTCGAGTATCCTTTACCCAAAATGCATGGACCGGAAGGGTTACAGATTTGAATTTTTTAAAAGATTTTGGAATATTTTTACATACAGAATAATATATATTAGGTATGGACTCTAAGTCCAAACACGAAATTCATTTATATTTTATATACACCTTAAACATACAGCCCAGAGGGAATTTTATACGGTAGTTCTATATTGCAGTGTTTTGAGTGGCATGCATAAAATGCAGTCAGATACAGAAATTTTCACTTGTTGTGTAATACTGGTGCTCAAAAAGTTTTGAATTTTGGAGCATTTTGTATCTCACATTTTCAGATTAGGGATGCTCAACTTGTACTAGGAGTCAGGAGATCTAGGTTTCAGTCCTGACTTTGTCACTGACACACTACATTACCTTAGTCATTTTGCTTCACCTCTCTGGGCTGGAGTTTTTACATCTGTAAAACAAAAGACTTAAGACTGACTGAAAGAGGTCAAATGTATTGTCATGGCTGTGCCAACACTGATAGACCAATAATGACTAGCTGAACTACTGTCATGAAAGGAAACATGCAACGATAGATTAGTCATGTCTGCACTGGTGCAGCATATGTGACCCTTACAATTCTCCCTGCACTGATGCTCTTTGACTCTATGTCAACTTTCCTTTCCTTGCAGGTTGACTGGCATGAGAAGGCTATGCTTCCTGAAAGAACCCAAATGCTTACAGAGATACTATCCCCTGGGCTTCTCTTGGTGACTCAAGTTAACCTGTCCAGCTGTGTTTAAATGGCTGCTAACCAAACCAGTTTTCCTTTGAAACCAACAAACCCAATTCATCCTCGGGTAAAAAAGCAGAAGTCCCAAGAGTGGGATTTATGGTCCTAACTGCTCTAAATGCTGCTTTGTAAAGGGATGTGAGGATGCAAAAGGATAAGGACCCATATTTTTACTCCTACAACTGACACATTTTGTAAATTATGTTAAGCTCCTTTTGTCTTTCTTTACTCTAGACATGGAAAGTAGGAACCAACAGGTTCCCAACTCCATTCTCTATGGGGAATATGGGCCCTGGAGGAAGGAGAGCAGCTGTCCTTTTACCTAAATATGGAAGACTCTGCTCAACTGAGCACTAGATTTGCTCCAAACCAGCATCCTCCTCCTCTTGTAACTTGTCCCAACCTCCACATTCACTTCGGCAGCCATTACAGAGATGTTGAGGAGAGTCAGAGGGACAAACTTTCTGCACTTTCTGCCTTTCCTAGTACTTCACAACTGAGATTACATTTGTCTTCTATAATATTCTATGAACACGCAATGGGGTTTCTAAAATCTCATCTAAATATTCTCTAATCTGTGAGCAGAGATCAGAAGAAAGGAACTTCTTTCCGTGCATTGATTTAACACACATGAATTGATTCCATCTAATTCCAGGCACTGTACTGAGGGTACAAAGATGACAAAGACCTGGGCCCTGCTTTCAAGCAACTCATCAAGCAAATGGTTTTGAAGGGAGGGATAGAGATGAGACCCCTACCTTTTCCTGTAAAAGCAGCATCTTTACTGCTTTTGCCTGCTGATCTCTGCACAGGAAGTTTGGGCCTTTGCTGTGGATAGTTCTCTGCTCTTTATCTCAGCCTGTCTGTGTTGCATTTATTAAACTTTATTGAGTGCACCTCGCCTCTGACTCTACTCATTGCAGACCACTGCAGAGCAAACGTGACCACGATGAACTCTCTGTAATCAACTGAAAGCCAGACTGAGTTTATAGGTCACACCGCAGCTTCCTGAGCCCAAGCCTGCAGGCCTCTGCTGTGGGGAGCCAGCCCTGGGCTTCCTGCTGCTGCTGCATAGCACCCCCACCCTTAGTGTGGCTTATAAGTTCTGCCACTTGCACCTCAAAAAAGCCACAGCTGTTTCCAGGTGTACTCACTCTGATGGCACAGCCCTAGCAACCCAGTACTCAGTTCCCTTAGCATCTATGTGGAGTGTCAAGTGGGGGTTTATGAGCTTATCAGAGAAGGGCAACTCCCCCTGCCATCACCAAGCACAAACTCCTATGTCATATCTTCACAGCCCAACAGAAGAGGCAGTAGTCCTATGGGTCAGTGGATTCAAGATAATCTAGATGGATAAACCAGGCCCATCCAGGGAAAACAATGTAAATTACCACACAACTTCACTTTGTATATATAAAGAATGACTCTGGGGGGACCAGCAAATGGTTTAATCATTGCATCACTGGAGTCCCACATAGTCGACTGTGGCTCAAGGGTTCAAGTCCTGGAACTTGTGGCTTAAAACTCACACTGGGTGCGTGGGCATATGTGCCCAAGATCTCAAGAGGAGAATGGAAGAGAGGGATGGCAGTATGGCCATCCCACAAGAGAGTGATTTCTCACTTTCTGTCTCTCTGTGTTTCTCTGTCTTTCCAGTGAGCACACATGCCTTATGGCAAGAAATCTCTCTCTTTAAAAAAAAAAAAAGAATCTGTTTGAAAGGCAGCAGGCGACACCATGCTGTTTAAAGGGTAAAAGCACTGGACTCCCACATGGTGGGCCACGGTTCTGGTGCCTGACCTGGCAACATCAAATTCACACTAGTCATTAGTGTGTACAGGCCAAAATCCCAAGAGAAGAATGGAAGAGAAGAGATTATGGAATGGCTGATTTGCTATTTCCCCCAAGGGGAGATTTTCCACTATTCCTCTCTCAATCTCTGTCTCTCTCTTCAGCAAACACACACACTCTATGGCAACAACAACAACAAAAAAAAAAAAAATTAAAAAGAATGTCTTTGACCAGAATGTGCACGTCTGTTCCCTTGTATGACATTAGACTATTTGTCTGAAGTTGCAAGTATTGAAAAGACCACATCCTCATTTTTCAAATGGAAAAACATATTCCCCTCTTCCCAAAATAGTATGTGCCTGTCTAAAGCCATTCAGCAAAGTTGAGATATTGCTGAGAGCAGAAGCAGGGTCTCACAAGTGCCAGCCCGAGTCCCTTCTATAAGAACATGCTGACAATGAGGACATGGTGATGGCCTGAATATGGGCTACATTGAATTTCAACATTCCCTGTAGCTAGCAGGTAAATAAGCCACTGTTGGGCTCACTTTGATTGCATGGGGCAGAGGAGATCATTCTAGCACACCTCATGAGCATACATTTCTTACACCAAAAGGAGTTTCTAGAAGAGATTTAAGGCACGAGCTAAAAGAGACTGTGGCAGCTTTCCGGTCTGGAGGCCATTGAATGTGGACTCGTTTCCAGAGCTTCCACAAACAGCACCTCATTTATGTCTGAGGCAGTTCTCTAAGAAACTGTGACACATTCAGTGCAGCAGAACAAAAGCTCTAGGAGGCAGAACTGCTCGCCCAAGGCCTTGGGTTCCCTCATCTCATGTTCTTTCCATTACTCCATAGCGTGGCTACTATGCCCACCTATTTTTGAAGGGCAGAAACACTGCCATCCAGCCCACCTGCTGATAAAGTCCCCTTGGCTGCAGCTAGAGGACAGAGTCTGGACATGCAGCCCCTTATCCTTGGCTCCGTATCAACCAATGATAGATCTTGACAATGTCTCTCACTTCTCTGAGCTTCAGTAGATTTCTTGTAAAATTCTGTCTAAGGCCTCTTTCACTTCTAAGATTATCTCTAATAACTCAAATAATTCTTTTGTGGCAGAAAATTCAATAGAATTAGAGGAAGGAAGAAAAGACTGAGTTCCAGGGACTGAGGATGTATCTATTTTGACTTTACATACTTGATTTCCCTTGGAGGAAAGTATCTCCCCAGAGATCCCACTGAGCTCCAAACATACTGGTTTTGAATCTAGGGTTCTAGGACTCACAGATAATATAAAGGAATAAATACCTCAGTGCTCTTCCATGAAAGAAAAACATTCTCCAGATAAAGTAAGGAAAATGGAGGAGCCACAGAGCATCAAGGACAAATGAAATGACTGGGAATAAGATGACACAGAGAAAACGTACATTGGGGAGAAAAGTCTTAAGTAAAAAATCTTTGTGACCAATTTTATTTTTAAAATGAAAACAGATCGGGGAAACCAGCAGTTAGCGTAATGGCTATGTCGCTGGACTCCCACATAGTCGACCGCGGTTTGCGTCCCGGACCCGGTGGCTTAAACTCACGCCGGGCACGTGTGCGTGCGTGCCCAAGATCCCGAGAGGAGAATGGAGGAGAAGGAATTGCGGCATGACCATCCTCCCTGGGGGGTGATTTCTCGCTTTCTGTCTCTCTGTCTCTGTCTGTCTGGTGAGCGCACGTGCCCTAGAGCAAAACCCTTTCCAAAAAAAAATGAAAACAGAGTAATTCACACGAAGGGAAAAGTGATGATGGAGAGTAACGTAAAGACACCGCTGATGCTGACACTGTCCTTGGGTTGGCCTTTCATGGGCGCCATTCTGATACCCTCACAGCAAATGCAGCATGGACTTGTCAAACCCCGTTTTGTATCAGGTGCCACCGAGGCACAGGGGACACACAGACACTAGTCCCTCAGACATGCAGCTCCCCTAACCCACTATGAGCCACTCAGATGTCGAGGGTCTGCTGAGGTATAAGATGCTTTGCTCTACCGGAAACCAGGGTGCTCCCTCGATGTGATCTGCACTGTTATTAATTAGCAAACACTTTCAGGCACTCTAAAGGCCAAGCCGGAGCATAGAAACTAGGAGAAGGATTCCAGATCCAATACTTGGCCTGCCCTGAGGGTAGCTCCATTGAGCTGTGCCTGTGGGTTTCTGTGCAGGCTTCCCGGGCACCTGCATCACCGTGCTCAGGGCACAGAAGTAGAGGGCACTGTCTTCCATCCTCACGGGGTTGATCACCAGGTGGAAGGTTTTCTGGTTCTGATTGCGCTTCACAGAAAATCGACCTTTAGTAAACTCTGCATTAAGGGATCGACTGTTATCCCTGTAAAGAATAAACTGAAAAGTTCCATCTGGCTTTTCTCGGTACCAGTATAAACCCGGATTTGAGTAACTAGTGCTGTAAGTGCAGGGCAGGACCACTCCACTGCCACTGGCCACTGCCAGTTCCCGAGAACTCTGGGTCACTTGGTTACACAGCATGCCCTTGTCTGTGAAGAGAAGAAATGAGAAAATGGTGAATGCTACACTCTTCAGGCACTGGGTCCAACACATGCCCAGCCAGAGAGAACTCAGTGAGCAGGAGCAGGAAAGGACCCAGAAATCAACACCAACAGCAGAGAAAACTGAAAGCAAGAGTGCAAGAGAAAGAAGCCAAGCCTCAGAAAGTCACAGGAAGGGAAGCCGGGTGCAGAAGGAGAGGAGCATAAACAAATGAATCCACTCACAGAGAAACAAAAGGCTAAAGCCTGCAAGAAGCAGCATCTTCTTTTCATGTCAGGGCAGAGGGTACCTAATAAAACAGAGATCCTGAGGTCTCTGAGACCATATTAGGGCTTCTGACAGGAAGGAGATGGGAGGGAGATGACGAGAGACACGCAGCACTGGCCGTCAGGTGACTGGATTAGCAATAACTCTGAGGCCAATGCCTCTAGTCAAGGAAACTGCTCACTTTGCTGTTTTCCTTGTCAATCCTTCCTAAATTAATAACTTTTGATAATGAGTCCAGCGACATAGCCATTACGCTAACTGCTGGTTCCCAAACTAGTAACTTTTGATAATAAAAATGAATTATCTTAAATTAAAAAGTATGATGAATGAAAGAAAAAAGAGAGGGAGGAAAAAAACTGCAAGCCGAAAGATGACATTCTTGGACAACCATCCAATTGCTGTTTAAGCGGTTTATCTCCCTTTCCGTACGTACCCTCTTACCACAGACTAGTGTACCAGTCCAGCAATCACACTGGGAGGAGCCCCGGTTCATGGTCCTTAGCACATCAGGGTACACGTCATAGTACCCAGTAAACAGAGTAAGTGAGTATCATGGACAAGTCTTTTACTCTTCTGTGTAAAGATGGAGGGAGAAAGCGTGGACACGACTGTTTCTAAAATCTGTCCTAGTCCTGAATTCCAGAAGTCCAGAAACCTTTCATTCTAGATCCTTAATGGAGTGCTCTGATCCTGAGGGTCCTCACCACACTTTGCCATTGTGGCTTTCTGTGTTTAATTAGGATCTCTACAGGATACATTTGGCTCCAGCTGGGAAATTCTTCCCCCACAGAGCTTCCCGGAGGTGACCTGCACGAGTGGGTTACACGGTTGCTGAGGCAGTGCCCACAGTGGCCTTGTATGCTCCGGGTGGCTGGAGCCCTCGGCCAGCCTCTTAAGCCACGCACATTCAGACGTGATTTTCCATGTAAGCCATGACATGACAACACTTGGGAAGCAGTGCCCTAGAGAACGGAAAACCAGCTAACTCTCTCCCCTAAACCAAGAAGTGTTCCTAGGAGTGTTTACAGGAGTTCCTTCATTGCCCTTCTCCTCTATATCCATTCTGTCACTAAGACCTGTCAGTGCTACCATGAAAATGTATCTCCAGCCATTCTTCCACTTCCACTGCCACCACCTCCTTCAAACACCATCTCTGACTGGGACCAATGCAAAAACCCCCAACTGGTCTCTCAACATGTGTTCTCCTGGTCTTATGAAATCAGATGATGACACGCAGACCTCCTTTCTGGGCCTGTAACACACTGCAGTTGATCTGGTCCCTGCCTCCTCTCCGCCTCATCCCACAGCTCTCCTTCCCTTTCTCTCCCCTTCAGCCAGAGTGGCCTTTCTCCTGGCTCTCCACCTACCTCAGTGTTCTAACTACCTAAAACTCTGGCTCAAGTTTTCACAAATATCAACTCAAAGAGACTTTCCATGGCCACTTTAAGTAAATTAGTCTCCCACCCCAAAAATAGACACCCTCCATTACACCTCTTCCCTTCTGCTCCTCATATCATTATCTAAAATATCAGACTTATTCATGTTGAGTATTTGTCTCTCACCCCTCTGCCATACCTGTAACATAAGCTTCATGTGAACACTGTTTTTCTTTTCATTGATGTATCTCTAGACCCTAGCTTTGTGTCTACCACGTAATAGATATCAATAAATATTTGTGCATTGATGAAATGAAACTTTTTGCACTTAAAAGCTTACATTAGCACAGAAAAGTCTGCTAGATTTAACAAAAAAAAACTAGAAGGCAGACAGTTAAATGTGTATTGAAAATAAACGACAAGAACATTTTTAGTAATATTTAGGACTTCCCATATTTAAGATATATTTATACTAAAGAAGTATTCGTTTTTAGCTATCATTTAAATTTCACTGAGCATCTTGTTTTCTCTGGCAACACCAGATGCACACAGCAAGAACATCGAATGGAAACACCAGGCAAACCTAAGTCCTACCTTGAGCACCCTCAGGGCCCCCAGATATAAAAAGAGAGCTTCGGGGGGCGGGGGGCAGCAGACGGCGTGGTGGTGAAGGCACTGAACTCCCACATGGTCGATTGCAGTTTGAGTCTCAGAATGGCGACATGAAATTCATGAGTGTCACATGTGCCTGCAAGCACAAAATACCAAAAGGAAAATTTAGAAGAAGGGACTATGGCATGGCTAATCCCCCTGGGGTGTGATTTCTCACTATCTCTCTCTCTGTCTCTGTCCTCTCTCACCCTCCAGCGAGCACACGCTCTATGGGAAAAAAAATCTTAAAAAAAAAAGCCTTTGTCTAGAACGTGCATGTCTGTTACCTTGTATGACATTAGACTGTTTCTCTGAAGTTGCAAGTAATGAAAAGACCACATCCTCATTTTTCAAATGGAAAAACATTCCTCTCCTCCCAAAATAGTACGTGCCTTTCTAAAATCATTCAGCAATATTGCTGAGAGGAGAAGTGTGTCTCACAAGTGTCAGCCCAAAGTCCCTTCTATAGGAACATGCTGACAGTGAAGACATGGTGATGGTCTGAATTTCAACATTTCCTGTAGCTAGCATGTAAGTAAGCCACTGTTGGGCTCACTTTGATTGCATGAGGTGGAGGAGACAAGAGAACATTCTAGCACACCTCATGAGCATACATTTCTTACACCAACAGGAGTTTCTAGAAGAGATTTAAGGCACGAGCTAAAAGACTGTGGCAGCCTTTTCCGGTCTGGAGGCCATTGAATGTGGACTAGTTTCCAGAGCTTCCACAAACAGCACCTCATTTAAGTCTGAGGCAGTTCTCTAAGAACCTGTGACACATTCAGCGCAGCAGAACGGCAGCTTCAGGAGGCAGAACCACTCGCCCAAGGCCTTGGGTTCCCTCATCTCATGTTCTTTCCATTGCTCCATAGTGCAGGTATTCCACCCACCTATTTTGGAAGTGCAGTTACACTGTCATCCAGCCCACCTGCTGATAAAACTCCCGTGGCTGCAGCTGGAGGACAGAGTCTGGACAGTTAGCCCCTCATCCCTGGCTCTGCATCAACTATCTACTAGATCTTGGGAATATCTCTAACTTCTCTGGGCTTCAATGGATTTCTTATAAAATACTGTCTAAAGTCTCTTTCACTTCTAAGATTATCTCTAATGACTCAAATAATTCTTTTGTGGTAGAGAATTCAATAGAATTAGAGGAAGGAGGGAAAGACTGAGTCCCAGGGACTGAGAATATATCTATTTTGACATTACATATTTTATTTCCCTTGGAGGAAAGTATCTCCCCAGAGATCCCACTGAGCTCCAAACTTAGTAGTTTTGAATTTAGGGTTCTAGGACTCACAGACAATTCGTAGGAGTACCTCATTGTTCTTCCATGAAAGAAAAACATTTTCTGATCTCCCATGTAGTCAACCGCGGTTCGAGTCCCGGACCCGGTGACTTAAACTCACACCGGGCATGTGTGCATGCATGCCCAAGATGCCGAGAGGAGAAGGGAGGAGAAGGGATTGCAGTGTGGCCATCTCACTGGTGGGTGATTTCTCGCTTTCTGTCTCTCTGTTTTTCTGGCAAGTGCACGCACCCTATAGCAAAAACCTCTCCAAAAAAAATGAAAGAAAGAAAGAAAGAAAAACATTCTCCAATAAAGTAAGGAAAATGGAGGTGCCACAGAGCATCAAGGACAAATGAAAAAGCTAGAAATAAGACATCACAGAGAAAAGCTTAACTGGGGAAAATGTTTTAAGTAAATCACTTTGTGTCCAATTTTATTTTCAAAAGGAAAACAGATTAATTCACACGAAAGGAAAAGTGATGATGGAGAGTAACGTAAAGACACCGCTGATGCTGACACTGTCCTTGGGTTGGCCTTTCATGAGTGCCATTCTGATACCCTCACAGCAAATGCAGCATGGACTTGTCGAACCCCGTTTTGTGTCAGGTGCCACCGAGGCACAGGGGACACACAGACACTAGTCCCTCAGACATGCAGCTCCCCTAACCCACTATGAGCCACTCAGATGTCGAGGGTCTGCTGAGGTATAAGATGCTTTGCTCTACCGGAAACCAGGGTGCTCCCTCGATGTGATCTGCACTGTTATTAATTAGCAAACACTTTCAGGCACTCTAAAGGCCAAGCCAGAGCATAGAAACTAGGAGAAGGATGCCAGATCCAATACTTGGCCTGCCCTGAGGGTAGCTCCATTGAGCTGTGCCTGTGGGTTTCTGTGCAGGCTTCCCGGGCACCTGCATCACCGTGCTCAGGGCACAGAAGTAGAGGGCACTGTCTTCCATCCTCACGGGGTTGATCACCAGGTGGAAGGTTTTCTGGTTCTGATTGCGCTTCACAGAAAATCGACCTTTAGTAAACTCTGCATTAAGGGATCGACTGTTATCCCTGTAAAGAATAAACTGAAAAGTTCCATCTGGCTTTTCTCGGTACCAGTATAAACCCGGATTTGAGTAACTAGTGCTGTAAGTGCAGGGCAGGACCACTCCACTGCCACTGGCCACTGCCAGTTCCCGAGAACTCTGGGTCACTTGGTTACACAGCATGCCCTTGTCTGTGAAGAGAAGAAATGAGAAAATGGTGAATGCTACACTCTTCAGGCACTGGGTCCAACACATGCCCAGCCAGAGAGAACTCAGTGAGCAGGAGCAGGAAAGGACCCAGAAATCAACACCAACAGCAGAGAAAACTGAAAGCAAGAGTGCAAGAGAAAGAAGCCAAGCCTCAGAAAGTCACAGGAAGGGAAGCCGGGTGCAGAAGGAGAGGAGCATAAACAAATGAATCCACTCACAGAGAAACAAAAGGCTAAAGCCTGCAAGAAGCAGCATCTTCTTTTCATGTCAGGGCAGAGGGTACCTAATAAAACAGGGATCCTGAGGTCTCTGAGACCATATTAGGGCTTCTGACAGGAAGGAGATGGGAGGGAGATGACGAGAGACACGCAGCACTGGCCGTCAGGTGACTGGATTAGCAATAACTCTGAGGCCAATGCCTCTAGTCAAGGAAACTGCTCACTTTGCTGTTTTCCTTGTCAATCCTTCCTAAATTAATAACTTTTGATAATGATTACCTTTTAAATGAAGAAGGAAAAAGGAAGGAAAAGAAAAGAGAGAAAAAGGAACTGAGAGCAAAAGATGACATGTTTAAATATTTATTAAAATGATGCTTATCTCTCTATCCTCTGAACACAGACCCTTGCACCAACCAGTCCCTGAACCACACTGTGAGAGGCCCTGGCTCACTGCACCTTGCACAGCAGGGTGCATGTCATAGCGCCCAGTAAATGGAATAAATGGATGAGCATCTTGGACAAGTCTCTTACTCTTCTGTGTAAAGAAAAAGGGAAGAAGCGTGGACACAACTATTTCTAAAATATGTCCTAGTCCTGAATTCCAGAAATCCAGAAACTCTTTATTTCAGATCCTTAAGGGAGAGCTCTGATCCTGAGGGTGCTCACCACACCTCGCCTTCCTGGCTTTCTGTCTATAATTAGGCCCTTTACAGGATACATTTGGCTCCAGCTGGGAAACTCCCACGGAACTACCTCAAGGTGACCTGCACAAGTGGGTTACAAGGTTGCTGAGGCAGTGCCCACAGTGGCCTTGTATGCTTGGGGTGGCTGGAGCCTTCAGCCGGCCCCTTACAGCCACGCCTATTCAAGCACAATTTTCCATGTAAGCCATGACATGACAATACTTAGGAAGCACTGCCTGAGCAATCAGAAGACCAACTAACTCACTCCCCAAACCAAGGCGTGTTTCCAGGAGTTCCTTCATTTCCTTCCTCCCCTACATCCAATTAGTCAGTAAGACCTGTCAGTGCTACCACGAACATGTATCTCCAGCCAACCTGTATCTCCCACTTCCACCGCCTTCTGTTGTGGCGCGAGATCATCAAGAATTGAGACCACTCAGGAACCAGCAGTTAGCGTAATGGCTATGTCGCTGGACTCCCACATACTCGACCGCGGTTTGCGTCCCGGACCCGGTGGCTTAAAACTCACGCCGGGCGCGTGTGCGTGCATGCCCAAGATCCCAAGAGGAGAATGGAGGAGAAGGGATTGCGGCATGACCATCCCGCCTGGGGGGTGATTTCTCGCTTTCTGTCTCTATGTCTCTCTCTGGCTGGCAAGCGCACGCACCATATAGCAAAAATCTCTCCCAAAAAAAAAAGAATTGAGACCACTCGATTTGAGAATATATGAGCCTATATTCCTGGCAAAGGACTGACACCTCACACCACAAGCAGGCAGTGGCAAAGTGACAGCCTTGTCCTGCAGTTTCACAGAGCATTCAAGCACAACTCCAAAAAGGGGATTTTCAGCTTTTGGGGAGGGGTCTCCATGCTGCTAGGTAGGAACTTTCCATTAAGGAAGGGAAAGGAGGAAGGGTTCTGGGTAGGGGTTGTAGATGCGATACCCACAAGGCGTGGAATTTGGCCAGGGAATGAAAGGCTGCAAGGATTTCTGGAACGGCAACTGCTAGGATTGTGAAACCACAAGGTTACAAGGGGGGGCATAATTTGCAGGTATACCGGCAACGGGCAGGCAAGTTCTTGCCAGCGTCTTACAGAAGCAGAATGGCTGTTAATCTCTTAGCCTAGCAGACTCCATTTAATGATTTGCTATGTTATTTTTCCTGCGGCCTGCTACACTTCAAATACCATCTCTTACTGGGACCAAACCAAAAATGGTCTCTGAACATCTGTTCTCCAGATTATGAAATCAGATGATGACACGCGGACCTCCTTTCTGGGCCTGTAACACACTGCAGTTGATCTGGCCCCTGCCTCCTCTCCGCCTCGTCCCACAGCTCTCCTTCCCTTTCTCTCCCCTTCAGCCAGAGTGGCCTTTCTCCTGGCTCTCCACCTACCTCAGTGTTCTAACTACCTAAAACTCTGGCTCAAGTTTTCACAAATATCAACTCAAAGAGACTTTCCATGGCCACTCTAAGTAAATTAGTCACCCACCCTAAAAAGAGAAGCCCTCCATTACACTTCTTCCCTTCAGCTCCTCATATCACTATCTGAAATCATCGACTTACACTTGTTAGTATTTGTCTCTCTCCCCTCGGACAACACACACACCCATAACATAAACTTCATGTGGGTCCCGTGTTTCTTTCAATCGATTTATCTCCAGCCCCTAGCTTTGTGTCTGCCACATAATAGACATCAATAAATACTTGTGCATTGAAGGAATGCAACTTTCCACACTTAAAAACTCACAATTGGCACAGACAAGTCTGACAGATTTGGCAAATAAAAGAAGAGGACACCCAGTTAAATGTGCATTTCAAATAAACAACATCAAAATTCTCAGTGATATTTAGAACATTCTATATTCTGCATATATTTATACTAAAAAGTATTCATTGATTTGGTGTCATCCAAATTTCACTGAGCATCTTGCTTTCACTGGCAACATGAAACTTGCACACTAAGAATACCAAAAGGAAATATCAGGCAATCCAAAGTCTTACCTCGAGCACCCTCAGGGCTCCTAGACATAGAAAAGAACTTGGGGAGTCAGCTGGTGGCATAGTGGTTAAAGCACTAGACTCCCACATGGCTAACCACGGTTCAAGTCCTGGACCCAATGGCTTGAAACAAGCTGTTTGCATGTTCACATGTGCCCAAAATCCCAAGAGGAGAATGGAGGAGAAGGGATTACAGTGCTGCCATCTCCCCTGGGGGATTATTTCTCACTTTTCCTCTCTCTGTCTGTGTCTAGAAAAGGCACATAGCTTATGGCAAAAACATTAAACAAAAAAAAAAAAAGAAGAAGAAGAAGAAAGGAAAAAAAATGAAGGAAAAGAGAGAAAGAAGATGAAGAAAGGAAGAAAGGAAAGAAAAGAGAGAAAGAAAGAGAAAGAAAGAAAGAAAGAAAGAAAGAAAGAAAGAAAGAAAGAAAGAAAGAAAGAAAGAAAGAAAGAAAGGAAGGAAGGAAGGAAGGAAGGAAGGAAGGAAGGAAGGAAGGAAGGAAGGAAGGAAGAAAGAAAGGGAGGAAGAAAGGGAGGAAGAAAGAAAAGAAAGGAAAGAAACTTGGGCCACAGGGTCTAGGCACAGTAGAACTGCTGCCAAGGCCTGCACTGCCACCTACTGGCAAGGATCCTTTCCACAGAACCCACTCCCCTGCTGGCCCAAGTCTGTTTCAGAGCTTCCAGGTCCCAAGCTCAATCTCCTGGAGCCTGTCTCTGCTCTAATGGTGTCATCCAAGCATTGATATTTATAGGTGCACTCAGTAACCCCTTCCTGATCCAGACTGTAACAATGTTCAAGGTAAGCTGCTATTCTTCTAACTACCCAAGCTCACTTAGAGCCAACCAAACCCAAGTACAAAAATGTGGGCTCCATGGACTGTCACACAGAGGGACACATCTTCTGTCCTAAAGCTTCACACAGAAGGGTCAGACACCAGGCCCTACTCAGAGTGGCATAATCATGATTCTCCTTGGGCTGGGATCCTTTAGGAAGAGCAATGCTCAAGGCTGTGCAGTACCAGAGCTGAGAGTAGACTTCTGGAGCCAGCTGCCTGGGCTCACATAGGCTCGGCAGTTACTTGCTCTATGTCTTTAAATATGACCTCACCCCTCTGAGACTCCATTTCTCCATCTGCGAATAGAGATGATAATAGTCTTCCATACAACTATCAGAAAATTAAGTGACATACACATTGCAATACATCTAGCAATAAATGATCTATGAATGTTAGGTATTACTGTTGCTATTGCCATTTTTATTAAAAAGAAGACAAATATAGTTCCTAAAAGCATTACTCTCATCAAAACTGTTCAGAGAAAAGATGCTGAGTAAATTTAGAAAATAAAATTGTGAAATCTGGCAGAAGACTTGTTATGCTAATCAATGGTTAAAAAATAATAAATAAATAGAAGACATCTTTAATTTGCTGTCAGGGCTGCAAGCACATCACAGAGCGATGCGCTCCCCCAGCACCTGAGCCAGCTGCACTCTTCCCAAATCCCTAAGAGCATCAGAAGCGTGAAAAATGAGCCTTCCAGGTCACTGTCCCTATGTCTCCCAGAAGCTGGAACATGCTTGCTCATGAGAGATCACAGCATGGTATGACCAAGTGATCCCAGAGTTTAGAGATAGGAGAGACCCTCCAGATTTGGTGACCCACTATAGGTGTTGCCCTTGAATCCCCTCCCCATCTCCCTTAAGCCCATTGACATCTGCAGCCTGCAGAGACACCCCAGGCACCCCCACCCCCGTGAAGTAGAATTACCTTTCATTAGCCCAAAAGTACCACTCAAGAGGGACCCTCAGATTGGGTGGGGGCAAAAGGGATTTGATAAACAAAGCCACCCTTGTTACTTCAATTGGATCTTGATTATTCTTGTTGCTGGAGAAGGGGACATTGTTCCCAGTTTCCTCTGAGGTGGGCAGCTTTGTGTCTGACCTCGCAGCGCCCTCTGCTGCTCAAGTTATCCCATCTCCATAAGCAGGTCATACTGGAGGTTGACAGAAAACAGCTCAGAGAGAGGAAATGTTCTTTGCTTACAACTTACAACTTTGCTGCTGCTTTTGTGTGCATTCTCTTTTCAACCCCGAAACTGGCAGCTGCTTCTCTGATGACCCAAAGAACCCATTCCCCTCCAGTCACCCAAAGAGGATCATCTTTAGGAATACGAAACAGCACGCTAAGAGGACAGATGGACATTTTTCTAATGCAACAGTAGAGGACATGGGGAGATTTCTTTGGATGGATACAGACAAGTGCATCTCTTTTTTATATAAAAGAACAGAAATGTGTGGTTTAAAAGGAAAGTTTAGAAACATCTGAATGCCTGGTAATAGGGGTGTGTGGTCTAGAGAAAGATTTCTGCATCACTTTTCTTCTGTGCCATATTTAATGCCAAGATTTCTGGGACAGAACTGGCCTGATGGATTGCAGGAGGGACGAGGTCCAGTCAACGATGCTCATTCCTAGACATAAGCAGTTCAGTGGTGACCCAGGGCCTCTGTTTTGGGGAATGGCCTTGTCAATGGCCCTTCGAGCAAGAGTAAGAATGAAGAACATGATTTTTTTGCCCAGAGCCCTCTACAAAGCCAGGACTTGAAGGAAAACTATGTGGAAGAAGGGACATTCCATGGTCTACTGTTGCCTCCTCTGGAGCAGAAAGAAGAGTTGGTCAAACCAGGTCAGTGATATTTTTTGTGATGGGGCCTACGGGATCTGGCCTAACTCCAGTCAGCCAGATTTCTCAAACCATCTGTAGGGTCTTCTACCTAATTATTCTTCAGGGCAGGGAAGGCAAACAGGTTACATCTCAATTACCAAGTGCTCACAATCGGTAGTGGCCATCTGGAGCACACTGGTAAGGATTCTGAAGCTACATCTACACTCAGAGGAAGAGACTGATGTGTCTATTAGCAATATCTGCTATGTGAGCAGGAACAGGAAGTAATGCCACACCGTTTTGCATTTGCCGTCCCTGCTTTAGATGTCATTGCCTGTAATGAGTCCTGCAGAGAGAATAATCAAAGCCAACTCTGTTGGATGATCCTCTGGGTAAAGGGCAAATGTTTCCATCTCTCCTTTTCCTTGGCTCCCCTGGGCTCTCATGGGCCATTTCTCCTACTCTCAGTTGCCACTGCCTGCAGTCTAAGAAACAAAAAAAAAAATTTAGATGAATTAGGAAGTTCTTTAGCTCTAAAATAAGGTAACCTGAGTTCTAGTCCCAGCTTTGCCTCTACCTACTGAGATGACCTTGAGCAAATTTACTCCTCAGGTCTTCAGCATTTTCATCTTTAAAATGAAGGCTTCAGCCCAGGAAGCCACTAAGTTCCCTTCCAGGTCTCACATTCCAGGATGCAGATGCATGAAGCTATGGAGCTGACCCGAGAGTTATTAGTTTATATCCCTTGTGCATGTTGTTTAAACTGCTCATTGCCCAGCAAGGGAAAAAGGAAAGCGTGCTTCTTCAATAGGAGGTAGCATAATTTCTTGGTTCAATGTAGGGTACTCATCAGAGCCTGGGGATCCATACCCAGATGCCAATTTGAAATCCATTTATTGCATCCAGGAGAGAGAAAAGTACTGAAAACAGTCTTCTAGGAAACCGTCAACTTAGCCCAAAAGAAGAAGGCTGTGCATAGTGTGATAACATTTTGATATCTTATTTATCATCTTCATCCTTGAAATCCACTGTGCTCCCTCCTATCTCTGCTCTGAAAGACCAAAGGAGGGGAGACCTTTCCCAGGGAAGATGGGACACCTATGGGGAACAAAGAGTGTCTCTCTCTAATGAGGAAAGAGCAAAGTTGACACCACATCCTTTTCAACTGTGCTGACACCTCTGGTTTTTGTAAAGGTGCTCACTCCTGTGGGTATATGGGTTAATAGGAAACTGACATTTAGAGCCAAGACTAGAAGAATCCTGAAACTCAGCAGGTAATATCTGGCAGAATTAATTTTTTTCCATCTGAAAATTGTCAGAGATTTGAGTGTTCCTTAGGGAATAGGAAGAAAACATGAAAGTTTAATACAATACACTTCAAATGGACAAATATTCATTAAAAGCCTACAGTTTTTATCAAGTACCATCTAGGTCAGTTTCTGAGGAGTCATTGTCATTGCTTTAAAGGAAGCAAGGGGTTTATGAATGGGCCAAAGACTGTGAATGAATAATAATAGATTCATGTTTGGGGCTGGGACCCAGTTAACAGTGGCCTTGAGTAAATAGATAAGCTTCAAGAGAAAAGAATGTGAACAACAGCACTAATACACTATAATAAAACACCAGATAATCAGAAACATTACCTCTTGATTGACTTTAGTATGTATTGCATTATTTTATTGAACAGCTTTACCTTTCCAATTGTAACTTTTCTTAAGCTGATCAGTAAAGTCTATGGGGGAAAGCATTTTAAGAATTATTTTTTTAAAAAATTAAGCTTTCAGCAGTCAACAAGGGAGAAGTGGCATTTTTTGTCTTTCCAGTAGTTAGAAAGAGAGCCTGGCATCCTCCTATATTTGATGACCCTTGGGGGTCTACTTCCCTTTCCTAGGTCTGAACCAGAAGTAACCCAGCAGGCAGTTATCTTCTTACCAATCTATGTGACAGAGTGGACAGCAAGAAACAACCTGCTAGGTTTTCAGGAAAAATGAGATCTCAGTTTCCTTGAAGCCAGAGAAGATTCTTGGACAATCCTGACATAGTTGAACCTATACTCATTGTCTAAGAAGTCCTGGGTTGTATTAGGACAGGAGTCCAGTTGTTGGCTCTGCAGCTGGCCTCCCTTCATGCCCCTAATCACACGAGAGACAGGACTGGGTCTCAGAAGAGGAAGTCTTAGCCCAACACTAACAAGGACTTTTGGTAAAGGGCCTAGGCACTGTGTGAAGAGCACTGAGGAAATCAGCTTTGGACAGGGCACTCGGTTCATTGTAAGCCTGGGTAAGTACGTTCAGAGGTAGCTTTCGCAGCCTCAATACCTAACACCTTGCATCAGAGGGTTGAAATATTTGGCCAGATCATAAATTCCCTTATACGATGCGAAAAGCCTACAAAGATCAAACCACACCTTTCCTGTGGGTAAGCAAGAGTCTATAGTTTATGTAAAGGCAGCTGCTCCTGTGGGAAGAAGAAAATAGGAAATTTACATTTGGAACAGGAACTCAACTGAGAGTGAAGCTTAGTAAGTACTATCTTTAAACCAAAGGCATCTGTTTATTTGGTTTGGTTTTTGAATTATCTAGAAGCTAAAAAAATTTTTTTTAATAAAAAATTTTAAAAACACACACACAACACTTTCCCCTGAAGATTTGGTTCTAAGATTCTAACTTCAAACTTCTAAAAAGATCATATGTTAAGGCTTAGAAAAACTTTAAAATGGTAGGCTTAGACAACTTTATTTCCCTCTGTAATAAGTACAGACCTACTTTTCTTTGCTTATTTGCTTTATTTTGTTTAGAAAATGAGAAGGAAGATTAGATGACCTAGGCGGAGAAAACATTTGTGCAGCATTTGCAGATAAATTAGACCCAGGGAATCAAAGACTTTCAGTTGAGAAAGTTCTAAAAATACTCTACACCTACATCTTTAATATTGCAAATGAAGACAGTTAAACTCAGAGAGGTTATGAACTTGCTCGAGGTCACACAGCTGAGCTTGATATCAAGGTCCATGGAAAAGCCTGTACAGCTCAGAGCTCTGCTCAGCCCAGACCAAAGTGAGAAAATTATCATCATCCTTGGTCAGAGAAGCATCATTTGCATCCCAAACATTATTTACTCAAGACTCAGTGAACAGCTCAAAATGGAACCCTGAGTTCCAAAAGAAGAGAAAATAATGCTATGCCTATTAAGAGGAAAGATGACTTAAGTATGAACAATAATCAAATTTAATATTAGGTGAAAGGTGCAGCCATGTACAGATTGGAGCAGGATGAAAAAAGCTAAAAGGAAAATACTAATCTTGTCTTCAGTGACTATGACCATCAAACACTACCTATAAGTTCTACATAGCTAATTTATTTCCCAGTGGGAGTTTTATATTCTATGATAGATTTCATCAGCCATGTGATTGCCTTGGTCTACAGAAGACGTATACAGAATTGGCGTGCTGAGAACTTCCAGTACCTTGAAGTGCAAATCATACCTGGATATACCTCTCAGCCCTGATGCCCTAGGCTACCAGGGGGAAAAAAAAAAAAAAGATACATCACTTATCTTTCCTCTGAAACTTGGAGGATGGAAAAAATTCTAGTTCTTGGGAAGCTCTGCAAAACTGGGTTCATCAAGTTGACACCACAGCTTTTTGCAAAGCTCCTTGGCACAGTGTTCAGCAAACCGGTGGTTCTAAGTTGACATTTGGAAAGGGAACACAGCTCACAGTGAACCTCGGTAAGTAGAGGAGAGCATTGAGCCCCTTCCTGAATATGATTTAAGGTCCTTTTGATATCAACTAATGATAATATAGCTTCTTGTCCCATCTCTGCCAATACTGAAGTCCTGCCTGGCTAAAGATGCCCTCCCAACATCTCATGGAGGTGCACCAATGCGATTAGATAAAGACTTTCCTAAATTCTCACAAAATCATTTAACTCCCTTGTCAAACTGCTTGAGGGTTCTTCTGTGCCTTCATAGCCCCGCTGGTTTATAAGCTAGAGGAAGACAAGTGTCCATGGACTTGCATATTTTAAACATTATGAGAGGAAGGATGTTGACAATGTATTTCACTTTGGGATTGGAAAATAATGATAGTGTATTAATTAGCTACTATATGCTAGACAATTTGCTTTTTATCCATTATCACATTTACTCCTTATACCAACTCTGTGAGTTAGATGCTATTATTATCCTCTTTTACAGAAGATAGCTTTTTCTTGCATTTTGTATTTTTATAGAAGCACAGAGGGGCTGAGTATCTTGTTCACGTTGATGTGGTAAGACAGAGGACCTGGTATTTAATTCTTGGCATTCACATTCCAGAGCTAAGTGCATTCCATAGGGGAATTACGCTTGAGGGGAAAGCCACTGAGGCTTTGGTCTCTGGTTATGGCAATAACCCCTAGAGAAGTGTGCTTTCAGCAAGTACCTTCAGGGGCTGGTCAACAGGACCACTGTGACCCAGTTGCAATTAGGTACCTACTCCTAATTCTTATAACAACATCATGAAGCAATTATTAGTTTTCCTGCTTTCCAGATGAGAAGACCAACGCACAATAAGTTAAAGAACTTGCCCTGGATTTCAAACCCAAGTTGTCTGACCCCAAAGCCTGAGGTCTTTCAAATTAACAGTAACAGCCAACCATCTACATTCACCAATTACATCATTAATTACTAAGACAATCTAGTTCCTCTCTTCAGGAATAATGATACAACTTATAATTGTGCAGCACTGTATTTCTGCTTTTGTGCTTGTCCTGGGGGGGGCAAGTGGAGCCCTGGTACTCCATACCTGGTGGAGTGGTCTTGGCAGTATTTGTAAAGCAGTCTGTGGGGGTGTAACTCAGGGCGGCTCTGAAAAGCTCTTCTTTGGGAAGGGAACAAAACTGACAGTAACGCCATGTAAGTTTGAATAACTAATGCTTCCAAATTTCTCTCTGTAACCCTGATTTTCCAATGTTCCATTCTATTTTACAACCCAAGTCAGAAGTCATAGCAGCCTCATTAATGGACTCTAATTCAAACAACTGCTGGTGTATTCCCACTACGTAGGGTCACTGCTGTCTACCCTCACATGCTACTGTATCTAATGAAGGACCACAATAGTGCTAGTGGATCTTTGAACTAAGGAGAGAGACTCTTAGTTCAGACACTTAGAAACCTTCATTTCTTATTGTAATTGGTAGAATTTTCCTTGGGACTAAGAGAAAATTGATTAATTCCCTGAGCCTCTATTTTCCTCCTTTGTAAAATGGTAGGGGGGGGGCAGGGGGAGAGGTACAGTTCCTGCTCCTATTTTATAAAGGCAGGCCTGTTGTGAGGGAATATCAGTACATTTCTAGTAAAATGGCAATAAGTGCAAGGAAAAGGAAGGCCCCAGGCAGTCCATAAACTCCACCACCAGCTCCTTATTATAAAGAGCTGATTGTAGCAGGGAGATTCTTGGATTAAAAACTAAACATTTAAGTAAGTATCAAAGGCGAGTGGGTAAGTAGGTTTTTGTAAAGTCTCAAGTCATTGTGTAATACTGGAGTCAATAATAACCTAATATTTGGAAAAGGAACAATCCTGAGTGTTAGACCAGGTATGTTTTACTGAAGAGTATGTGTTTCTAAACATAAGCCATAGCTCTTAGAAATTCAATGGAAGATAACTGAAGTACTAGCCCCAGGTAGCATCCTTCACCATGGGTCTGTCTGTGAAAATGACCTTGTGGGCAGCCGCTGTCTTGAGTCTCTTCAGGCACCTTTAAGCACTTTGGAAATGTTCATTTCATTTGTGGAAGTGTCATAAGCCACAGCTCTTAGAAATTCAATGAAAGATAACTGAAGTACTAGCCCAGATAGCATCCTTCACCATGGGTCTGTCTGTGAAAATGACCTTGTGGGCAGCCGCTGTCTTGAGTCTCTTCAGGCACCTTTAAGCACTTTGGAAATGTTCATTTCATTTGTGGAAGTGTTGGAGGCATGTGTCTGACAAATGGAATCTGAATTGAAGTTTTGGTGTATTGGGCAGAACACCTTTGAAAGAAAACAAAGGGCAGATTAGAGACAGTAAGTAGTGGCTTTGGTAGTGAGTGTGCAATGCAATCTAATCCAAAAGGAGACAGTATGATGTAGCCTACTGAGATAAAGAACTGAATGACCACCCTCATGTTATCTGCACTGTCTTCCCAAGGCTTCCATGTCATTGCAGCTAGGAAAAGAATTGTCTAATCTTTTTAATTCCCCAAGTCCTAGAGCTGAGCTAGTTGGGTAAAACTATGTAAGATTTTCTAGTACTAACACTGATGACAAACTGATATTTAGGGAAAAGGTAAGATTGAAAGCAAATATTCAAATTAGCCAGAAAGATTGTGAACATCTGAAAACATGCCCCGGGATGCTGTTAACCGCTGTGTTTCTAATTGGGTCCTCATGGAACGTTTTCATCCCTGCCTTGGCTGAACTTTCTGCATCAGAGAAGCCCCTTTTGATACCCGCTCATTTCTGTGCCTCTAGGTGAAAAAATAGCAATTAAATTTGCAAGTGTGAGAGGGTTCCCTAGTTCAAATGCAATAATGACCTTTTTTTCAAACTTGAAATACCCAGAGGGGTATTTTGAGTGCTGCCCCACTATTTTCAAAACAAACCTAATTTCAATTAACTTGAATGTAGACAAAAGTTTGCTCCATGAAAAAGCCTCTGTCTTCTATGATAATGGAAACTCATTCCAAACCATTGTTTGGAATTTAACTTTTGCTTGTAATTCCCAAAAGATACCAATTACTCAATGGGTACCTCAAAATAAAACTTCCACTTTCATTGCCAAATTATTATCCACATTAAAAAGGTTAGAGTTAGAATATTCTAGCAAATACTATGTCTCCTTCATAGAACCTTCCTAAAGCCCCTTGTGCCTAACACAGTGTAAGATAAAGAATCATTTTCATGCTGGCCTGTGTGTCTAGTGGCTAGACTCTAAGGAGTGCCTGAGCCAGCTGCTGTTTCCAAACTGGATTGGCTATTTAGAGTCTTCTGGAAATTAAAAATGATAATCAGGAAAAGCGTATACCATTCCATTTCCATTTATAATTCTCATCCTTCTTAAAGAACTGTTATGAATTATTTTTTAAAGATGTTATATTTGTCCTTCTTTTGGTTCCTTTATTTGTGATATATACACAGATGAAATATTGGTTGAGATTCTAAAAACATCCATGAGGTTTACCTTAAGCTTGCCCTGTCGGGGAGATTCTAAGAGCTAAAAAGATGGGAAGCTGATATTTGGGAGCTAGATTAAAAAGAAAATCCAAATTAATCCCAAGGAGCAATGCTCAGTAGGTAGTTATTTAGACATCGCATGTCAACCTGCTAGCCTAGTTGCTCAGTTGGCTGAACTGCCCTGCCCATATCTTGGTCTTGCCTGGAGGAGTAATAATAACTTGTTTGCCCTAGACCTATTCTGAATAGAGAGAAATGACAACCCAACCCTAAAACCTTCTTGTGAGTTGGTTTCTTTCAATAGTTTATCTTTATACATGGTGTTCTGGAAGTAATAGAAAAGCACGTTAGAAGCTCCTGTAAATGGAAATGAAATGTAAATTTAGATTGTAAATATATGACTGCAGTAAATAGATAGCAAGAAAAAAGATGAAGTGATTAGAAACTTGCTACATTTCTCTAACCCTAAAGGGGATGTTTCTATAATTAGTTTAAACCATTGGAGAGGAGCAGGGAGGAGTGAGGAGGAGAACACTGCAAACAGATTTTCTCCTAATCCTCTTCACTTTGCAAAATTGGAAATTGTTTTTCAAATTTCCCTGAGCAGAGGAAGAAACCATGTGCACGTCAAGCCCAGCGAGCATGTGAGTGTCTTTTAGAACTAATTTTGAGGATGGCTCCCTGTTAGTGACAAATGCTAGCAATGCCCCTCTGGAGGGAAGGGGATGAGTCCAAACATAAATCCAAGGGGCTAGAAGGTCTCACAAGTGGAATTTCCCCCTGAATTTTCTACCCTGCCTTTTCACCCTTCCTGTATTATCTGGATGGATTAGGTCCCAGAAGAGCAGGCCTTTGGATTCAAACCAGAAATATTAAGGCAGAAGCTAGCTTAGCTCCACTCAGGAGACCTAACATATTCCGATTTTAAAGAGTCTTTTAATCCCACTGTTTTTAGGGAGAGCTCTGTAAAGGCTGAAAGAAAGGTTAAAAAAAATAAGTTAAAATTCTATGAAGTAAAAACAAAGATGTTAACTCTTTGACTGGCAAGGAAACTGGAAACTAGTACATGCCAACAACTGCTCAAGGATATCTTGCGAAGGAGAACATGTGCATCCCAAGGGACCACTGCCTCTACGGCCCCTGGTTCCTGAGGCTCAGACCACTTTCTCCAGCTGGCTGGGGCTGCTAGGGAAGCAGAGCAGGTGTCTTCGTCAAGGGGGAGAGCGTAGTTTGTGTAAAGCTGTGTGCCGTGGTGTTACTCAGGAAGTGCAGGCCAGAAGCTGGTGTTTGGGCAAGGAACCAAGCTGACCATCCACCCAAGTAAGTATGAAAGGGAGAAGCCACGTGGGGCTCACCACAGTCTTCTCCTTTCTAGACAATGACCTGCGTACTCTCCTGGGGTGCACATATGGGGTTCAGTTCACCTGGCCCATCATAGAGAAGCAGACCAGGAAAGACAGGAAAGCCTTCAAATGCCTTCCCGTGAACATGTCCCTGTAAAAACGCCCTTGCTCTTCTCCCCTTCTCCAATCAGTTTCCAGTAAACCAGAATCCAGTGAGTTGATGTGAACAATTCCAACAAAAAGCAGAGAAACAGTTACCCCAAGGTACAAGAAAGTATTAGGTTATCTGGAAAGTCATGATGCATTTATGCATAAGAAAACATGGGAAAATACGTCATGATTTTTCTGACTACCCAATGGGAAATACCAGCCAGCGGGAGACACTAGGAAAGAAGAAGAAAAAAAAGACAGACTGAATCTAAGGCAGCAGTTTAGTCATAAAAAGAATAATAAAAATTTTATTAATAACTATGTATTATTATTTTAAAATATATAGTTCTCAAGTAACTTGTAAGCGGAAGTTGAGTGCAGGGTTGAGAGATCCAGACCATATTGACTTCCAGGGCCTTGCTGTGGAGAGCAGCTCCTGTCCCTGTTTTTGTAAAGCCTCCCCTGGCTGTGAGAATACTGGAAGTAGCAACGACAAACTGACCTTCGGGAAAGGAACTCTCTTAACCATCAATCCAAGTAAGTTTAAAAGGAGTAGGGGAGTGGGGGACTCAGACACTTTTTCTGATTTAAATGGCTTGCCTACCCCCAAAAACATTTCAGTTTAGCTTCCAAATCTAATGTTTTCTTGGGGAGATGTGGCCCCCATCAGAAGGATTAAAACTCTATTGTATAAAGACTAAATTACCGTCAGCCAAAAACATTCCTATCATCCATCTTAAATGTGATTATTGGTGCAGAGAGAAAAATTGAATACAGGATCCTGAGGGATTCGGCTAAGGCCAAGAAATGTTTGCCAAAAAGATAGAGAAGAAATTGGCATATTGTGACTATGCAAATTCAGTAGACCAAATATAAATCTTCCTGAAGTAGATACTAAGCCTCCCCTAAACGCATCTTCTAAAATAATAGGATCTTGCAATTTCATTAGCTAATGATGGAAACCTTACAGGCAGAGTTCTTCTTTCATCTTCACTTTATCTCTGTTAAAGGAATTGTTCTCAATTCTCAGTCCAGTAACCAAGGTCTCCATGAGTGGAATTGCCTGGTTAATTCAGCCAGAGTATTTAACCATACTATTTCCTTGGTTTCCAAAACAATTAATTCAGCCTCTATTTTACTTAGTTTAGCTTGGGGGGGGGGGGATCCATCTGTCCCGAGTCCTGAAAACAGAGCAGTACATTCTCTCCTTCTCTATTTTTGTTGGTGTGGGGTGGGGGGGGGGGGGGGGGGGGAAATCCATCTGTCCCGAGTCCTGAAAACAGAGCAGTACATTCTCTCCTTCAAATATACATGTTCCCTTCCACAATATGTAATAACGTGTGTGAGTGCTTGAAAAAGCTAAAACTGCTACATATGAAAGCAAGGCACTATAATTGTTATTGGTACTTCTTGAAATTTATGTTGCCAAGGGTGGTGCTTTTAAACTAATGCTGGGGAAAACTGATGTATTATAAAATTCAAGGAAAATAAAAATGCGAAAACTTGTTGAAAGGCCCCAGTTTCCTTTTGATGTAGGCTAAGTGCCCTGGATGGTGAGTAAAGGCCAGATATCTCAGTTTAACTTTCAGATCTGCAGTCTATAATTAAGAGAGGCACATTGGAAAACATAGGTAAAGTTCTTTCAAAATCTGACTGGGGAATGGGGAATGGTTCCCAATGATACAATGCATGCAACATTGAGGTTGTTAATGAGCGAGCTTGGAATGTTCTGGGATAGGTCCTGCCTAAGGAACATGCTGCTGGTTAGCCATGAAACAGCACAGAAATGATGAATAATACATGATGTTGTTAAGTCCCATGTGTTCAGCAGTCTCTGAGGTCTTCTCAAAGTAAAGCTTCAAGGGGATTCATATGAACATCCCAGAAGACTCAAGGACT
Source organism: Tupaia belangeri chinensis (assembly GCF_000334495.1). Lineage (NCBI taxonomy): Eukaryota > Metazoa > Chordata > Mammalia > Scandentia > Tupaiidae > Tupaia > Tupaia belangeri. The sequence goes on from NW_006159594.1 coordinate 596,076, forward strand.
CAGTCACTTTTCAGAGGGTGGGCAACCAAGGCTGAGGACTGGACAGTAGGTTCTATTTCTGGTGTCTGAATGAAAGCATGATAGGGCAAGGTTTTGTGGCAGGTTTTCCAGAATACAGAGAGAAATGGGAGCCCTCTCAGCACCTGGTTGACCTCTTAGAGGACTGAGAGCTGTTAAGAATATTTACATTTAAAACATTGGAGGGACCAGGAGTTTGACAGACTAACCATGCAAAGATAATATCTGTGCAAGGCAAGCATCCTTCCAGAGCGCTGGACAGTAATTGTATGCCAGATTTTCTATGCAGTGGATTCTTTATATGCAGGGGCTACCAAGCAATGCTGGAGTCCAGGGAACCTATGATTAAATTCTGTTTTCCTTCAATCAGCAGAACACAGAAATTATCAGCACAGCAACACTTTGGTGCCTGTCTATTTGAGGGCTTTGGCTGAGGGCAGGCATCTGGTCTTGCTTATGTCCTGTGGAGACTGAAGTGGTGGGTGGGGGCTCATTAGACAGTGATGTTGTGAAAGAGTAAAGAGAAGGGGAGGGTTGTTTGAATCCCCTCACTGCTATCCTTGAAGCAGATGAGCATTTCTTAGCTAAATTGCCTCTTTTCCTCACTCTTTTCATGCTAAGCAAGTTACAGCTTTCACCCTTCACTAATAAGTGGTTGCTTGAAGAGATGACTAGAGAAGATAGCATAAATTCATTCAAAAAAAGTTTAAGAGTTGAAAAGTAGAATTTAATTAGAGAACTAAAATACTTGTTTTTCATATGCTGTGGGATAGTGGTTGGTCACCATCACAGCACATAATGAGATTATGCTTCACATTTCTTGTGACATCCACCAGACTCAAAGAGACTCCAGGATGCTCATGGCTTTGACTATCAGCAATGATAGCTTTGTTTAGTCAACGTCTGGAATTTATAGCAAACTCAAGTAGATGTAGCAGAGCCTGTCTCTAACAGAGATGTCACTTATTCTGCCAGTATATTCATTAGACAACTCTGAGAGGTCAGGACACCTTGGGTAAGACTGTAGGGTGACCAGATGTCTAGATTTTTCCCAGCATTGAAAGATTTCTTGGGATTAAGTCTTCCTTTGTTAAATTCAAAATACTCTCTGGGATAGGTATAAACTTCATGTGAGCTACTACTTCCATTTCACCAGGTTCAGGATTGACAAAGCCACAGTGCATGAAGACTCAGTTAAATATACTCATCATTTTCATTTCTTATGCTAGAACATGCAGAGACGTTCAGGAGATACTGTTTCATAAGGCTGGAGTCCAACCCTCATCTTATTCTAGTCAGCCTTCAAAATGCTGAACACTCTCCTGTCTCCTTGTAATCAATTCATTGTCATCAGAAATGTGTGACACCTCGAGGAGAGGGGAGGACACGTCTTGAAAACTGATCAGAGAAATTGTCCCGAAAATGATGCTGTAAAATGGAAATGAGACCTTTAGAAAGAGAGATGCTGAACATGAGAAATCAGTAAGCCTCAGGACTGAAAGCAGAGGAAATGGAGAGAGATGAGAGGTGGGCCCTGGACGATGCAGCAGGTCAGGGTCTCAGGACCAGACTGGCAGTGGTATTCTGACCTTCAGTGGTAAGGAAGTCTCACAGATCCAGGCTGCTTTGGCTGAGTTTATTCTTCCAAACATTAAGGGAGGAATATGTCAGTGAGCCCCAGAGATTCCCCTGGGGTTCTTGTAAAGGCCTCCACTGCAGTGCTAACACTGGTGGTGCTGGTTATGGACAGATATTTGGACAAGGAACCATCTTGACCGTTCATCCAAGTAAGTGTAACAGGACTCGGCGGCATCCTGGAAATTCTGAAATTTCACACCTGGTGTCAGGTTTGGAAGAAATGTCTGTGGCCTGAGAACTAGATGTTGCTCGAAGCTAACTAGTGTCCTCTAAGGTCCTTTCTCGCCTTTAATCTCAACACTCATAGATTTCCTTTGGGACCCTGAGCCATTAGGTCTATCTCCCTGCTATGAGAAAAAGCTGACCTCAATCCTCAAGATAAAATCTTTTCTGTCTTCAGAGCCTTCTATGGAGATGATGCCCTAACTTTTGTGGGGAAGGGGGGGTCACCCTCCCCAATGGACTTCCTGAGTAACCCATCCTAGTGTTTAGTACCATCCTCCGTCAGAAAGTTCTTTCTTACATCAGTCTTAAATTCTTCTTGGCCCAGCTGAGGCTGTTTCCACTGGTATCAGCCACAGTGGAGAGGCATAATTGAGAGCAGAGTTTGAATAGGTATGTGGTATTCAGTTCAGAATGGGTTTTAAATGAAAGGGAGAAGGAAAAAAATGAAAACCGAATGGGAATCTGAGTCTCTATTTCAAATCCCTCTGTGTTCCCTGCATGTCTCCTACTGCTTCTATAGATGCAAAACTACAAAAGAGAGAGAGAGAGAGAGGATGGACTGAAATAAGCATCTGCTATGTCCATGCCTTTCGCTAAAACCACCAGCAAGGAATTACAATTAATTCCAAAGAGTTTCAGATACAACGCTTAATACCTCTCTCCTCATGGTGACTTGTATCCTTGCTGATAATTAGAGCAGATAGAAAGATTTGGCTTTGGTGTGTTTGCTGCTGCACCCCGCAGGGAAGAGAGAGAAACTCAACTGTTTTTAAGATTCATAAAGTTCCTTCTGACAGCCGCTGTAAAACTCCCCGCTGCAGGGAGATGCGTGACCGCTATGAGAAGCCTTTCTTACATCAGTCTTAAATTCTTCTTGGCCCAGCTGAGGCTGTTTCCACTGGTATCAGCCACAGTGGAGAGGCATAATTGAGAGCAGAGTTTGAATAGGTATGTGGTATTCAGTTCAGAATGGGTTTTAAATGAAGGGAGAAGGAAAAAAATGAAAACCGAATGGGAATCTGAGTCTCTATTTCAAATCCCTCTGTGTTCCCTGCATGTCTCCTACTGCTTCTATAGATGCAAAACTACAAAAGAGAGAGAGAGAGAGAGGATGGACTGAAATAAGCATCTGCTATGTCCATGCCTTTCGCTAAAACCACCAGCAAGGAATTACAATTAATTCCAAAGAGTTTCAGATACAACGCTTAATACCTCTCTCCTCATGGTGACTTGTATCCTTGCTGATAATTAGAGCAGATAGAAAGATTTGGCTTTGGTGTGTTTGCTGCTGCACCCCGCAGGGAAGAGAGAGAAACTCAACTGTTTTTAAGATTCATAAAGTTCCTTCTGACAGCCGCTGTAAAACTCCCCGCTGCAGGGAGATGCGTGACCGCTATGAGAAGCCGATATTTGGGAGGGAGACTAACTGTGAAGCCAAGCAAGCAAGAAAGCCCCAGACTCACAGCACACCCCATGTATGTCTACTCCTCCCCGAGTTCAGACCTTTTGGCTTTTCCTTATAGGGGCCCTAAGGGAGTCCAATGGAAATGGGTTAAGGGGAGTCGGAAGCCCTTTGGCTGCTTGGAAATGATAAATGACAGAAATAAGAGACAGAAAAGGAAACAAGTAAAGAAGTAGGAATATGCCTTCACCGCAGCTTGATAAGACTGAAACAGGGAGGTGGGTATCAAGGAGAAGGGTGTTCTAGGACCTCTACTGAGGCTTGTGCCCTCCATGCCAAAGGATGAGTGCAGTCCCTGTGCTCTGGAGCAGCTCCTATGCAGGCACATGGATCAGGCAGAGAGACAGTCCCAGCTCTGTGTGTGCAGAGCTGCTGCCTGAAATTGCTATGTGCAGTCTCTATCTGCTCCAGCCAGTGGTGGCACAAATTCACACAAGGTGGGTGTGGAGCTCGAACGTGCCAGCACCACTGTAAGGCTGAATGCTGGGTTGTTAAAATCCTCTTGAACGTGTGAGATGCCTCCAAGCGAAATCTTGTTCTGAAGAGCAGGGCATGGGTTGGACCCATGTATGACCCATTTTTTGGTTGAGTTTCTCCAAGTCCAGAAATGTGGGAGTCAACACTGAGAGGCTGACATTTGAGCTCAGGATCCTATTGACTGAAATATGCCAGAGGGGTCTGAAAGGCCAAAGCTGCCTTCAGAGCTCAGCCTTTGTTGTTCACTCTCTAGCAGTTGTCATTTCAGCAAAACGCATCCACTTAGAAAGGTCAGCTCCTCATTAGCCAGACAAATGAGAACAACATATTGACCAGAGATAAGGAGTGGGAGCCCAGATCGCAGCTCTGAGCGCCTGGCATTTCCAGTCCTTTAATCACGGTGTGCTGGTGAACATATGCTGTCTCAGAGGAAGCAGATCAATGGTGCCTGAGGACCTGGTGTCACCAAGAGGGCTTGGAGATGGAAATGAGATGCAGATGAAGGTGTTGCATGGATGGGGGAGTGATAGAGAAAGGAGGAGGAGACAAGGGAGTGCAAGGATGCTTTTTAAAATCGGCAGCCTGTCAGAAATTGTAATGACGCCAGGGTAAAGTACACATTCCTAGCATCATCCCTAACAGAATCTGCCCTAACCATGGCTCCAACTCGTAGATTCCATAGCAATAATGAATGGTACTGGAAATGCCATTTTTTTTTTTAGAGAGAGATTTTTGCTCTAGGGCACGTGCACTCACGTGAGAGATAGAGAGAGAAAGCGAGAAATCATCCCCAAACGGGGGATAGCCACACCGCAATCCCTTCTTCTCCATTCTCCTCTAGCGATTTTGGGCACACACGCCACACAGGCCCAGCATGAGTTTTAAGCTCCCAGGTCCAAGACTCAAACCGTGGTCAACTACATGGGAGTTCAGCAACATAATCATTATGCCATCTGCTGGTGCCTTGAAATGCATTTTGCAGTGGCATCAAGAGAGACTGGGGGCTAAGATCTTTCAGAGACACCTGTTGGTTGTTGTAAAGGCGTGTGTGGTTGTGTGACAACCTCCAACACCAAGGTGACATTTGGGCCAGGAACAAGTTTATCAGTCATCCCACGTAAGTCTCCACAGGATGTTGCCTCTGGAAGGTGCTGGGGCTGATAGTCACATGCATGGGCTCAAATGGCTTTGCAGGCGGCATGGTGATTGAGGATACAAGACTGAGGGAATCGAGATATATTAACTGTGATGAGAAAAAAAGACTGAAGAATAGCAAATGTAGGTTTAGTCCTTAGAAGATACCATAGAGACAAGCAGGTAGTGTGGTTCTTGAAGCGCCGGACTCCCACAGAACCAACTGCAGTTCAAGTCCTGAACCTGGTGGCTTACTTTCTCACTTTCCCTCTCTCTCTCTGGTAAAATTTTAAAATAATAATAAATAAAATTAAACAAATCATTCTTAAGGGGAAAAAAGTACCATAGAGGGCGTGAGACTTAAAAGTGGCAATTTGAAAAACAATCTGCTGTATATCAGCACATTCTCATGGGGCACGAGGAGGGTGGGAGGAACGGGCAGTGGACACTGCACGGTGGGGGGTGTTAGAGAAATGAGGCCGGCTGGAACGGCGCAGAGTGGTCAGAGCCACACACTGGGTTAATCTGGAGAAAATGAATTATTCCGGAAGTTTCACAGAGAGATAAAATCCTTCCCAGAGTCAAAAGATGTGTTAAGGAGTCTTGATTAAAATGTGCTTCAGAATCATATGATCATCAGGAGAGAAATTAAATCTTAACAGAAAAGAATTTTTAAATGCCCGAGCATAAAACAAATGGGCCTACACCTTTAATTAGACAGCAAGCAGCACACCGAGCACATTAGCCTTCCTTTTAATCCCCTCTCAGGAGGAATCAGCCCCTCCAGCTGCACATGGTCACAGCTGCTCTAAGCCCTGGAGCTCCTTTCCACTAATACCCCTGCGCCTACGCCTGCACCGGGGAAAGAGATAGCCCGCCTGCCTGCAGTCTGTCCGTCCGTGGAATGAGGCCCCAGGTGTAAGCTCTGGCTCTCTCTTCCGCCTGGTTTTTGTTGAGCTTCCTATCACAGTGGAACACCGGTAACCAGAAGTTCTATTTTGGGACAGGGACAAGTTTGACAGTCATTCCAAGTAAGTCAAAGAAAACTTTCTATCAACACTGTGTTAAGTGAACCCTTTAAACTTCAGAAAGAAGTATCAGAAGTCTGTTGTTCTAGTTCTCTGCTTGTGGGTGTAACTTCATCTGGAACAGAGCAAAGAGCCCCTTCCCTCTCCTGGGAGAATGACTTATGCCAAGACCGGTCTTTATTTCCCTGTCCACCAGGTCCTGGGGAAGGAAGACAAACGCTATCTTTTGCAGCCATGGCTGGGCCCTCTCACTCACCTCCCACATCTGCACTGATTAGAGAAGTTCAGTCTTTCTCAGCACAGGTCCCAGGAGTGGAAAAGGGAGGGTCAACTTTCAACTGAGATCAAAGGAGCTAGAAGGCTAGAGAAAGTGAGGTGGCCTCACAGAAAGCTGAGGTATGGAATGGTGTAGAAGGAAGAAAGATGGCAAGGTTCTCCAGACCCGTTCCTGTGTTAAACCTGAGGGATGCACTGATACCCCCTGGAGTGAGAAAGAGGATTTCTGCTCTTTTCTTTTTTCTGAAGAAGAATTTGGCAGGAAAATCAAAGCCGGGGGCACACATTAAGCCTCCCCTAATTACAGCCATTTATCCCAGCTTCTCTCAGTTGTTTCATCAGGAAATGATAGGAAAGGGTCCCTGGTAGCTTTGATGTCGTGGGAGACCCGTGTGTGTGTGTTGGGGGGAGGTCACAAAAAACAGGGGCAGGGGCTCGCGGTAGAGTGTGGAGACTTTGAGCCATGGTTTTTGTAATGACTTAGAGCAGTGTGGGTCTACCTATGGAAATGACAAATTAACCTTCGGGACCGGAACCAGGCTCACTGTTATACCCAGTAAGTATTTCATTCTTGATCGGGAGATGAGCATGCGTAAGATTCTGGGGGCCACCATAGACCATGCAGGCTTAGAGGGAGAATTTCTAGCTGTCCCGTCTCCAAACTGGTAGAGCTGGGTAACAGCCAAATGTCTGAGTTTTCTGGGGGAACTCCAGTCTTGAATATTGAATTCGAATCTAGAAAATATGATTCATAATTCTGTTTTTGCCACTGCCATCAAGTACTAACGTGATATAGGAAGAGAATTCAGACAGAATGACTGTGTTTTCATTTTTATTTTGTATGATCATTTTAACTTTGAGTACCGTAAATGTTTGGAAGAAATGGTTGAAACACAAGATATCCAAAAGATATGAGGACACCCAGAGAGGCAGACAGATCATCAGGTGGTATAATTTTACAAAACTGATCCGTCAGTGCTGTGTCTCTCTTGCAGATGGCAAAGGTATTTGGAAAGGTGTAGGAGCTGGCGCTCTGCGTGGAGCAGGGTTACTTCAACCAGAAAGACTAGGGGAAACTTTCAACTTGGAAAACTCAAGATTTTTCCCCATGGAGTGTATCCATGTGAAAGCACATCTGTATTTAGTTCATTACAGTTTGGGTGAAGCACCAAATTAACAGTTAGACACAACCATATCTGAGATGATAGGATTAGGGAGATTAATAGATATGTAGATCAAAAATATACCAGACAAATATACACAGAGGAGCGTGCACAATATAAAGCAAAGAGATTTCTTGCCCTTGGACTTAAAAGTGATGGAAAGTTTGAATATGCTCACTCTGTAATCAAAGACAAGCTCGCAAAATGGAAAGAAAAGCATACTGAAAGAGCAAGAACTGGAGGTATGGAACCTGTCCAAGTCTGGATTTCCCAACTGTCTTAACTATTCAGTTACCTAAAGGGATCTTTTCTTTTTCCTGCATAAGAAATTAAGGCATGAATGTTCAGGATTCAGAATGCTCAGACTCTCCTAGTAAAAATTACATTATAACGTGCCTTTCTGCCAGGTGGGATAAAGCACCTTTAAATGGCAAAGTCTTTCTTCTGTCTGGATAGGGTAGGAAAGGGCTCTGTCCTCACTCTGTATCTAGGGACAAGGAGTGAGGAGAGTCCTAGAGTTATGAAGTGAGAAGGCAGCAGAGCTAAACAGGGGACCCAGGGACCTAGCAACAGTCAGTCAGCTCTCTCCCACAAATGCCACAGCCCAAAGCATCAGGGAACTGTCTCCAGGCGAGAGCATGACACAGCCAGGGAACATGCCATACTCCCTGAGCCACTAAGAGCAGCTCAGTAAAACAATGCTTTACCCAGCCTGGGACAGTCAGAATTTCTCTAAACTAACTCAGTGCCCCCAAATACTTGAAAACTTTCTGTGGAAACTAGCTATAACAAGTTCATTTTCCAAGCAGGGCTTCCAGAAATTGTTAGTAATTGGTAGATGCTATGGGTTTTGAAATTGGAGGACATCATAACAAAATGGAATTATTTAGAATAAACGGCTATGATTAGGAATAATGAGATGAAAAAATTCTGCCTAGAGGACAAGAAAAGTCCTGAAAGAAAAGATACAGTAAACCCTAGGGCAGCTAGAATGCTTATCCTGGTCTAGGCAGCAAAAGCAAACACAAACCACATTCTAATATACAATCAGCCTTTTTGTGTTTGTAAGTTTCTGCAATTATCACAGTATCTTTGGCTTCTTTCTCGGTCAAATACCAGCAGGTCCTAAATGCAAAGTGAGACAGTCCTTTGTTTCAGAATTCAATCATTCCCCCCGATTCTATGCTCCCCCCCCACACACACACACACACGAAAGCATCGTTTTTTGTAGAGGAGTTCGACACTGTGTGAACTCTGGAAACAAACTGATCTTTGGCTCAGGAACCGTTTTGAGAGTCAAGCCCTGTGAGTATGAGACACATCTGGCCCACCATAAACCAAACAATACATATTGAATAGACTTTTTCTGGTTGAAAAGGATTTGATTCCAAAGAAAGAAAAAGGAGTTCATTAGTGTCATTTTTTTTTTAAGATTTTTTTCCTGAATTATCTTTGAGAGAATTAATCACACCAATTCACTGGTGTGACCCACAACCTTAAAATTGAGTTTATATTAAAAAAAAAAAATAGTCAGCGTCTCTGTCGATCATGCACTGCTTGCTGTGTTGGTGTCTAGACTCATAAAACTACCTCAGTCTGTAGTTTTGAGCCTTGGGGTTTATCCTGAGCCAGGACTTAGGTGTTAAGAAAAGCTGCATATTACATGGCTTGCGGGGCATTTCTGGGATCAGTGTCAGGAGAAAACGTGGCAGACAGGTTGGCAAGGAGAGACTAGTGACAGGTGTCTGCCCTGTTTCTGTGAAGCTGCTGACAACAGTGAGAAGAAAGGCAGCAGAGACAAGCCGACTTTGGGGACGGGAACTCGTTTAGCAGAGAGGACCAGAAAGTCTGAGTGGAAAGTGAGATCTTTATGTCTTTTTCTATTATCTGCTCCAACCTGACATTTGAGTTGTCCTCCTTCAGACTTCAAATATATAAACCATAGCAACTTCTTATGCTCCTGTAAATGGTTGTGACTTAGGGTCTCCGTTCTGCCTGTCCTCTCCTAAACAACAACACAGAGTGTGCGGCCATGTCCACTCTCAGGAAGCTGACAGTAATGCACTGGTCGCTGTGTCCTGACCCTCCCTGGGCCCTTTACCCTGGTCACTAGTGTTTCAAGTTTTTTTCAACAACAAGGAAGAGATGGTCAGAAACACTGGCCAGGACTATATGCTGCCCCTGATGTTTGGGGGCTTCAGTGTAGCCATGGAGGTTCTGGGAGGTTCAGGGCATGAGTTTCTGGCAGGTAAGTTTATGTAAAGGGTTCACTCAGGGTGTGAAGATAGGAGCCGCTAATCGACTCACCTTTGGAAAAGGGACCCTACTGATAATCCAGCCCTGTAAGTGCTTCTGCCCAGCAGGTGGGGGCCCACACGCAGTCCCCATATGAATATTTCCAAACTCTCTTTATGAGGCTTTTGTACCACTGCGCTCATTTCACCGTCCTAAGCACATCAGAGGGTTTGAGCCTTGCCGAGGAAGGCAGTGATGTAGTCCGTGCTTTGGAGGACTCCTGATATCTGCCCTTTTGTGATTGGATTTGACTATGAGTCCAACATTAGAAATTCTAGGCTCCAGCAGACAAAGGATATGAGTTTAAGACTAGGGCATGAGCATATGCACACCACTTCACCAGCAGCATCTTGGCGATGAAAATTACCTTCACGGGGATTGTGGAAATGTTGTGTAGACGGAGGCTAGTTGTTTCTCCTTTTCTGTCCTCATGCCCTCTTCTCTGACTGACTTAAGGACCTCAAGTTGGAACAGTTATTAATCACTTAATTTCTCAGCTCCATCACTCATCAAGTGACAAGAGAGAGCTATTAACATAAAGCCCAGAAAGAGAAAAGACAATGAGCTCAAGTGTAATGTCTTCAGAGCTGAACTTGACAACTCGTGGGTCTTAATCAACTAGCCCAAACCCTCTAATCAATTGAGTTCAAAGAAGGCAACAAGCCTGTAGTGTTAGTCAAACAAGAATCTGGCCAGAGCCTGCATCCTCGTAGGGGTTAATACTGCAGAGCTGGGAAATGGAAATGGATCCTGGGGGGCTGGCCAGGGCTGCACATTGGGAAGAGGTCACAGGTAGGGCTCTGGGTAGGGGAGTGCAGAGCAGATGGAAAGTGAAGCAGGTTTCTGTTAAAGAGCATCTCATGGTGTAACCACTGGTAGTGATAGGAAACTCACCTTTGGGACTGGAACAAGACTTCAGGTCACCCTTGGTAGGTAATGGGAGCCTAGAGGTAACTTAACTGTGTGTTTCTTTAAGACAGGGAAGACTGCAGAGGGGATATCCTGACTGGATGTGGTCCGTCCTTCCTTCCTTCCTTCCTTCCTTCCTTCCTTCCTTCCTCCCTTCCAGTGGGAGGTGACCTCACTGAGGATACCTGAATTCCATTAGTATTTGTGCTATTTTTATGTCTATAACTGAGGCTTTTCTTTCCACCTGTGAAAACAGACTTCCCTCTGTTCCAAGTTTCTTCAATCTTTATTACTGTTTCCTTTGGTTTGGAAATTAACTTATTGTCAGGACTTTGTCACTCTGGGTAACAGAATGAAAGGGTTACCAGATAGAGAACAGAGTCCTGCTCACTTGGATAACTTTGCAAGGGTGATATATGAGTAAAGGGGGAAAAGTGGCCAAGCATGACTTTCTAATGACTTTTAGACAGACTCTAAGGAAACTTGCTTAACATCCCATGCCCTCTACTTCTGAGAAATCATTTTGTTAGATCCTTAGTGGAGTATATCCTCTGAAAACATAATCAAACGCCAACCCCTCTCTCCAACACACGGCCATGTTCCGTTATGTACCAATTACAAAACGGATACATGATAATTAACACGAAATTATATAGATGAGTAGTTTGAGTGTTTAGAGCCAATGATTAAGATGCAAATTGTAGAAGTTCTGGAGCATGCCACCAGGCAGCTCCATAAACACGGGGGGTCCCTGAAGACAAACAGTGCGCCTGGGCGTGATTTGTTTGCAATGTTGGTTTACATACTGTTCAGGGACCTGTTTGAAAGCTGATTATGTCTCTGAGTACCAATTTGGGGTCTAGATGAACTGTGCACAGTACACTGAGAAGGGCTCGTGCTTACAGCCTAGACCCATGACGAAATAGCCCCATTCCAGTCGGAAAAGGAGAACAGGACTGCCGTGTGGTGTGGTGTTAGTTGGTGCCTCACCCCTGTGTTCCTGCCGCACTGGAAGCTGGCTGCAATGTTTCCCTGGGAGGTTTTTGTTAGAGCACGTATGACTGTGGCAATAATAACTATGACCTGCGCTTTGGAACAGGAACCAGACTGACAGTAAAGCCAAGTAAGTGGGGGGAGTGGGCCAGCCTCAAGAGGTGACCTAAGTAAACCAGCAGTTCCTATGGGATTAGGACACTGCCACACCCAAGAGAGTCAAGGCACTCGGCTTCTTTACATCTCACACTCTCAGCTGGTTGGACATCAGCTAGACGATGAATTCTGGAAATCCTTAGGATCAGGTCAAAAAGTAGTAGAAGGGATCAGCAGTTGGCATATTGGCTATGTCACTGGACTCCCATGTGGTTGATGGCAGTTCAAGTCCCGGACCCAGTGGCTTAAACTCACACCCACCGCATGTGTGTGAGTGCCCAGGATCCCAAGAGGAGAATGGGGGAGAAGGGATTGCAGCATGGCTATCCCCCCTGGGGGATGATTTCTCACTTTCTGTCTTTCTGTCTCTGTCTGTCTTTCTGGTGAGAGCACACGTGCTATAGCAAAAACCTCTCAAAAAAAAAAAGTAGTAGAAAGCTTGTCTAGTTTCATTGACTGGATATATAGAAATGCTAAGGATAATATGTAAAACCCATGTTTTGTGATACGACAAAATAAAAAGACAGCTCACAGTTCAGGTTTCCTTCAATAAGAACCCTTTCACTCCAACAGAAGGCAATCAGCTCTTTCGTTGCTTTTTGTTCTTTTTTGGGGGGTGGGGGGGCAGGAAGGTGTTATTATTTGTGAGAACTGTGACTGTGAAGGTGGCATGGTGTGCCAGGTCCCTAAAATAGTCAGTCTCTGATGCCAGTGTTGGTCACTTGTGCTAAGTAGCATGTCTCTGCCTGACCTTGCTATTGTCCCCATGTTTCTCAGGCAAGAGCAGTCTATCAGAACCTAGTGTTCTGGGAATAAAAGTAGTGGTTTAAGATCAGACCAAATTTATCTACACAGCCAGCTGTGAATTTCAAAGAAATGTTCTAATCTTGCCAAGGTGCTGGGAGCTGAAGCTGCGAGTTGGTGAGACTTCCACTAGAGGAAGATGTTCTCACTTGCTCAGTCTCCTCAGTCCTTCCCACCTGCTGATTATTGTAAGGCCCCCTGTGACTGTGTGAATTATGGAGGAAGCCAAGGAAAGCTCGTCTTTGGGAAAGGCACTGAACTGTCCGTTAAACCAAGTAAGTGTGGGGGCTCAGGTGCCATATCAGGGAGTCAACTAAAGAACCACCCAGAGTGAGAAGAAATTCACTTACTCGTCTGTGGTGTTTCCCCTACCCCTCCACCCAAGGACCCATAGAACTGGTCCTGGTCCTTGCCCCTGGCTGTCCTCTGTCCAAATTAGCATTAGTCTCTGCTGGATACAGGAAAACTGCAGGCTGCATGGCGTGTAATGGAGTCCCCTCTCTAGAAAGACACTTCTTAGGAGTGATTGCCCACTTCACTGAGGGGAGTAAAAAGCTTGCCTGCAATGGTCTCATGGAAGAGGGAGTTTTATTTACACCATCAAGGACCCTGGATGACCTGTGATCTGTGGGACTACTATGTGATTGGTGTTTAGACATTAGCTTTAATAGGAGACCATAGAAGGAGAAGAATCAGGGTGGCTACTGTGAGGGTTTTCTGTTTAGGGAGAAGGCACTGTGGAACCCAAACAGGGTATAGACTCAACTTTGGCAAAGGCACCTCACTACTGGTCATACCTGGTGAGTTCTTGTGGTTAACTAATGATCCTTTTGGAAAGAAATCCTGTGGGACCTATTGAAACACAGCTCAATTTAATTGCTTCGTTTAGCGTGCAGTTGTTAACTATGTTGGATGTGGGAGCGAGGTATGAATACATGTTTCCCTGGAGGCTGGATTTGGTTATCAGTTCAACGGGCAGTTTGATAGGTTGTTCTAATACTGCAATCAGTGTTTCTCAAAGGTCCACAAAACACGCTGTGGCTTTGGGAAAGAGGCAGCGATAAGAAGAAAAGCTTTGTGATAGAGACAGAAACAAACCAATGAAAAAAGAGGCTCCCGAAGTAGCCATGTGTAGCCAAGGAAGCATGTCGTTAACAGATAAGTGATGAGGGCCCAGTTGAGTTTATGCTTGTGTCATTGGATAGAAGAGAAAAACAAGGCAAGTGGACTGAGGACTCGGCTGCGGAGAGGGC
>NW_006159594.1:609917-639833 GCF_000334495.1 Tupaia belangeri chinensis
TTACAAGCTTTCTTCTAAGAGAATTGCATAATAAACTTTCTCTTTCAATGTGTCATGTCAGTGGGCTTGTTTCTCTTTGGACAGCCCCCTTTTTTATCCCAGGGACAAAATAATTCCCCAGGCCATCTTCACCCCTTTGCCTAGGTTGGCTGAATTGACCCTGTGAGAGAAACAGAGAATCCCAGCACTGTGGGAGGCCTTCCCACCTCCACTTGATTATCTGTAATAAAGAGGAATCTACCCAAGTTGTGAGGCTGTCAGGAAGAGGGTAATGAAGATGGATTATAAAAAGCAATGTTGAAAATTTACAGGCTCTCTCCACACTAGCAGAGTTCAGTGTTTGGGATGTTTGTTTTGGTCTTGTCAATGAAAATTACAGAAACGGGGTGCTTTCCATGCAGCCTCACTATGCAGAGAGGTCTGCCATCTCACAGTTCAGTAGTATTTCATCAACAACCCTCTGAACCTGAACCAAGTTCAAGCCCCAAGATAATGGGGATGCTGTGTTAAGAAATAGGGTTTATGCACTTAAATGAGTGGCTCAGTTCCAGCACTCAGCTTGACGTGGTAGACGGTTTCGTCCAACACACTATCCGGTGCCCATCTCCTCTTTAGAAACAGCCCCAGCTGCCACAGCGCTTAGTTTTTGTAGCACCCACGATGGCTTTTTGAAGGTACACTTCACTTTTATTAATAATCAAAAGCCTTTCAGAACCAAGACTTATAGTCACTGGTACTCTTTTGGATCCAAAATGAGGTATCACTATAAAATACTACCATTGTTTGCATGTCTCATAAACCGACTCACAGAGAGCATCTACAGGGACTACCTGAAAGGGTTCCACAGTCAGTTAAATGTGTAAGCTTTGGCCCATTTGCTAAATCAGTCCCTTTACTTAATAAACCACTTAAGATAAAGATAACATACAGAAAGTTTTGCAAAATCAGAAGAGTTTTTGTATGGACTGAGAGAAAATCTGAAGTACATTGTTTTTAGAAAAACTTGAAGCCCAGACCTTCCAACAGGGAGAGTACCTGTGATGTCCTAGTAACAGACAGTAGGACTGCTTCGAGAACTGGTAACCTCATGCGGGTTCATGTAGAGAGACATAACACTGTGACTACCTCAGGAAGCTCCAAGTACACCTTTGCAGCAGGCACCAGGCTCGAGGTTCGAACAAGTGAGTGTTACAGGCAGGACGAACTGTATTTTAAAAGTTGTTGGTATTTTTGCTTGAGGGGCAAAAGAGGGTAGGATAAGGGAAGTACCTATTATAAACTAGAGAAGCTCAAGTTACCAAGTGGCAATTCCCAGTCCCTATACTCTAGACAGAGGGGATAAAGGAGGGCTCTCAGGCTCCCCACTATGGACTTACCACCAATTTCATAGGAATTGTATTACTCTTCAGAAAAATTTTTATGAGTTGAAGACTTCAAGAGACTCCTCTTAACACAATAGGGATCTGTGTTTTTCATTCTCATCTTTCAAAACCTTTTTTTTTTTTTTTTTTTTTTTTTAGTTTTTATATAGGATTTGAAGGTAGTTTTTCCCTCACTGGAGAGAGAGGGAAAATGAGGGGGGATAGCCACACTGCAATCCTTTCTCCTCCATTCTCCTCTCGGGATTTTGGGCACAACTGCCCATGTGCCTGGCGTGTTCACAAGCCACTAATCCAGGATTCGAACCATGCAGTTGGCTATGTGGGATCCACTCTGAAACCATATTTTCCTTTCACACTTTTCACTCACTTTTCCCACCCCTATCCCCTCTCTCCCCTGTCCAACTCAGTGCTTCATCTGGGCACTTAGATTTTGAGAAACCATCCTAAGGAAAAATCTTGTCCATTCCTAGCCTATCACTCAAGGCTCTCTAAAAGGGGCCTTTCTGCTCTCCAAACTCATTTCCAATTATTTACTTTCATAAATGCTCTGCTCCAGACAGGGCACCTGCTTCCCTGAATGCTGACACATGCCCACACCTGTACCTGGTGTCCACACATCCAAAAATCCTGGACCCATCACCCCAAACAGGTGTTCACGAGTGAAACAATTTGGCTTTCACAGTTTCTGGGGCTGGAGACAAAGCACAGTTGTAGCCAGATTTAACTTCACAGGGAGAGTTTTAGAAATCACATTTTGTTTTATTTTGTGAATTCGGGAGGTCAGGGTAAAAGATCAAGCAGACAAATGGCCAAGTAGGAAGGAAGGAGATGGCTTCTGTAGTGGGTGTAGGAAGGAGGGCCCTGTCCTCAGGAACATATTCCCTGAAGAAGGAACAACATTGACTAAACCCAAGTACGGGATTTAGGGGCTGTCCTGCTACCTGTATGCTTCTTGCTTTCCTTGTGGTGGTCTGTACCGAATGGTTGGTTGTTAAGCCCCTAGTCCTCAAGTTGGCCGGTGGTGAGGAAAAGGGAAGGGACCACGCTAGGCACTCAGTGGTGGTGCCCATGGAGCTTCTGCCTCAGATTTTCCTTCAAGTTTTCTCAAAATTGAGAGAGGCCCAAAAAGATCACCTAGAAGGGACAAAGGATGTACTATCTTAATCATAACAGAACAATTTCAGATTAGTCCTTCTGCTGTGTTGTTCCCTAGTCCTTTTCCTGGTGACCATATAAACGGGGGGGGGGGGGGGGGGGGTGGGATGAAGAGATCTGGAGTTGAAATGTGGGCTGCATTCCAGGGCAGACCATTGCGTGTGACTGTCTCTAGTCCTGTGGAATGAAGAGATAGGGTGTCCCTTCAGGTGTTCCAGGAGCTAGATTTCGGTCAGAGGTGCCTGGCTCCTGCACCTGAATAGGTGAATCAATACACTGACCCCTCTTACTGGGTGGGCGGTGACAGCTTCCTCCTGTCTCTCCCACTGTGACGCAGTCTCTCTGACTGCTTTTGCTTCGGTGCCATGGACATAAACTGTTCCTACTTTGTCCAAATGAGGCATGCTTTTCAGAACCCTGGAGAATTATTATCTAAAACATTAGAGGATATGCTAGGATTTTTGGCAGTCAGTATTCTGGGCCCGTGCAGGAAAACTCCTTCTTTATAACATTTAGAAAGAATATCCTTCATTTATCCAATGTGGAAACAATCCTGAAATCCAAGCTGGTGCTAGGATTCTGTGCCAGGTTATTACTGTGACAATTACTTAATATTCTCTGTGCTCACGGTATCGCTCCTTCCAGAAGATCTTTAGGGAAAACTTAGTTCGGTTTCTAGGAGGTTTTTGCTGAGCTGAAGATCACTGTGTGAATAATAATGCAGGCAGCGTGCTCACATTCGGAGGGGGAACAAGGTTAATGGTCAAACCCTGTGAGTATCTCTGCTGAATCCATAATGAACGCTCTAATTTCAAAAGGAAGCCATTGTACTGAGCTCTGTTTTCTCTACTCATTTTCCTTTTTTTAAAAATTAATTCTAATCATTATACAGTGTATATATAGGACATATATGTAATTGTCTAGCACAGGAACAAATGCTCCAGAGAAAAACAGATTTTTGTTCTTTTGTCTTAAGTATTTGAGTAGGAAAGTCTGATTGTGTTGAACGCAGGGATAGGTGAGCCCTGGGGTGGGAGAACCCTTCACAAGTGCCTTTGTCAGTATTGTGCCATTTCTTGCTAGCCTAGTCAAAGGGCAGCTTGGTCAGGAGATAGAAGGATGAACTATTTAAACCTCAGAAGAACCTTTCCACCCCGTACATGCTGTGAATTAACCACCATAATAAACAGTCTTCTCCACTGCCTCTTTGGCCAGGGTCCCAGCTGGAGGAGCACGTTGACCGGATTTAGGGATTGAAAGGGATTTCCTAGTATGCATTGGCCTAGTCAGTTTCCGTAAAGCTTTCTATGACTGTGTAATATTGGCAACAACCGTAAGCTGATTTGGGGATCGGGGACAAGTCTGGCAGTAAATCCAAGTGAGTCTTTATGTTAACTCTCTCAAACCTGTTTGTGCAGTTTGAAACATCTCAAGAACTTCCGTCTTCTTTTTTAGCCCTGGTGTTGAAAACATCCAGTTATGACTAGTGTTTTACTCCTGTCCACGGATGCCGAACCCTTGCCTACCCCTCAACTAAAATAACAAGACTGAGATCCAGAAGTAATGGTAGAGGGTAGCTGGAGTATTAAACTGGAGTTTTCACAGAGTAAACAAGTTGGCCTATTCAGGAAAGGGCTGATGGGGAGCTCTGAGTGTTAGAGAAGGTGAGAAGGTGCATCAGGTTTCATGGCCCCTTTGCTCCATGCTGAGCCAATCTCTCAATGAGCCATTGGTCAACGTTGCTTCTCCCAGCTGAAGACAAGTCAAGTCTTGCTGAAAACTTTCAGGATGTAGGGTTATCCCAGGGACTTAGTAAGAGAATACCTCCCTACCATGGATTATCCAGAATGATTCAAACTTGTAATTTCTACACCTTAGTTCTCTTCACCTTAGAGTCTTACTGTGGCTTTATTAGAAGTAATAAGAAAGAAGTTTGTGTCATCCTAATTTGGCTTCCCCAAAGAAGTTATTCTCTCCAAGATTCTTTGGGAGCATCTTAGAGACCACCTAGTCTGTTCAGAATTTTGCTTTATATAACCAAATTGTGTCCCCAGCAATGTTTGCTGTGACATTGGCTGGGGCTAGATCTTGGGTCAGTTCCAGAGATCTAGGTTTGGCTAGACTTAGGGAAGGGAAGGAGAGCTGTGTAGTAGAGCCAAGAGACTTCAGGAAAGACATCTTTGATATAGGCATTAATTAATTTCTTTAAGAATTATTTAATTTTTAAATTTATTCATTCATATATTTTAATTTGACCAGAGAGAGACAGACAAAAAGTGAGAAACCAAGCCACCAGGTCCAGGACTCAAACCATGATCAGCCATGTGGGAGTGTCCAGCACCCTAACCACCATGCAACCTGCTGACCCCAGCATTAATGAATTTCTAAATGAACTTCCAAATGAGTTTCTATATGCTAGCCTGATAAGACTCTCCAGGGAGAAGTTCAGCCTTACCTTTGTGGCTCTAAAATTAAGCTATATAGTTTTTTAAAAAGGAAAGAAAAGAAAGAAAGGAGAGAGAAAGAAAGAAGTAATTGCAGTGCAAAAGTGAATAGAGTGGGTATAAATATTAGGCTAGTTTTCATGTTAAGTTTATAAAATACAAGTCTTTCAGGAGAACTATCTTAGCACATAGTTATTAGTATCGATGAGCTAACTATTTTGTCAGTGTTACTGGTGTATACAGTTCCAAGGAGAACCCAAAATTGGGGTGTGGGGACAGGCTAACAAAAAGTATGGCATAGTAGTTAAGAACATGAATTTTGGAGTCAAATCCTAACTCTGCCACTTACTTGATGTGTGACCTTGGGATTCATATATTTTAATTTGACCAGAGAGAGACAGACAAAAAGTGAGAAACCAAGCCACCAGGTCCAGGACTCAAACCATGATCAGCCATGTGGGAGTGTCCAGCACCCTAACCACCATGCAACCTGCTGACCCCAGCATTAATGAATTTCTAAATGAACTTCCAAATGAGTTTCTATATGCTAGCCTGATAAGACTCTCCAGGGAGAAGTTCAGCCTTACCTTTGTGGCTCTAAAATTAAGCTATATAGTTTTTTAAAAAGGAAAGAAAAGAAAGAAAGGAGAGAGAAAGAAAGAAGTAATTGCAGTGCAAAAGTGAATAGAGTGGGTATAAATATTAGGCTAGTTTTCATGTTAAGTTTATAAAATACAAGTCTTTCAGGAGAACTATCTTAGCACATAGTTATTAGTATCGATGAGCTAACTATTTTGTCAGTGTTACTGGTGTATACAGTTCCAAGGAGAACCCAAAATTGGGGTGTGGGGACAGGCTAACAAAAAGTATGGCATAGTAGTTAAGAACATGAATTTTGGAGTCAAATCCTAACTCTGCCACTTACTTGATGTGTGACCTTGGGCAGATTACCTAATCCCTTTATGCCTCATTTTCTCATCTATACAGTAAAGTAGTAACAGAGCCTAGAGCACGGAGATATTGTGAGTTGAAGAGTTAGTGCTTATAAAGATTCTTGCAGAGTAGCAGGTGCATAGTCAGTCTTGAGTAAATATGTGTTTATTATTATTAGATCAGGCTGCTGGAGGTAAGGAAGGAGCAACAGAAATGACCCTGTTTACAGTTTTTGTAAAGTGCTGCATTGGGGTGTAGCTCTAGCAACACAGGAAAACTGAGCTTTGGGCAAGGGACAACTTTACAAGTAAAGCCAGGTAGGTTCGAATTTTCCCAAGTGAGCCACAGTTGTCTGCTGTGTCCATTTTTGGTTTGTCTTCTCTGCCTTTTCGATTTCTAACCAGAGACTCCTATTTTTAGGGTTTATTTTCCTTTTATAAAAATAAGTAGAATGTGTGCAAATTCTGGCTGATATTGTCTTTTCTGAGTTATTTGGTTTCAGCTAGTGGCAAAAGAGGGAACCAGACTCCAGGTGAATAGGGTCTGAAATTTCTAGACTAAAATGAAGAGAATGTAAGTTTAGCTAACAGGAGAGATAAAAACATCAGGAGTAGGGGGCTCACAAAGAGAAAGGTGATTTTACATAATGGTATACTGAAGTAGCAGCCACGCTGGAGCCACAAGAATTCTTCAAGCCTTGTTTTGTTATTGTTTTTTATTTGTTTTGTTTTTGGGTTTGCTATAGGATGTATATACTCACCAGAGAAAGAGAGAAAGAAAGAAAGAGAAAGTGAGAAATCCCTCCCACCCCATGCCCAAGGAGGATGGCCATACTACAATCCCTTCTCCAATCTCCTCTAAGGATTTTGGGCATGCACACACACATGCCCAGTGTGATTTTCAAACCACCAGGTCCAGGACCCAAACCTCATAGTTAGCCATGTGAGATCCAGCACCTTAATCTCCATGCCACCTGCTAGCACCAAGCATTGCCTTTTAAGAAGAAAATAGGAGATATGTAGCCTAGAAAGGGAAAGCTTTTGTTTTGTTTTGTTTTTTATTAAAAAAAAAAGTGGAGGGAGGGAGAGAAGGCTACTGTTGACCATTTGTATTTTTTGTTAAGAAACATGAAAGACAGTACTTTTCACAGGACAGTTTTTAAAAGGTTATTACCAAATAGGAGTCAAAATGTATATAGCACACCCTAGGTGAGCTTTCCAGGAGGATAAAAGGAAGAAAATTTAACAGAGTAGAAAAATGTTTTTGTACTGAAGGGAAACACTGTGCCAGTTTCTGGTACAAACAACCTCGTCTTTGGGGCTGGAACAAGACTCACCGTTCTTCCCGGTAAGTCTGTTACCACTTGAGAAAAAGCTCTTAATCTATAATGACCAGCTCTCACATCCCAGGTACTTAATGAATTTCTAAATGAGCTTCCATGTGCTAACCTGATAAGACTCTCCAGGGAGAAGGTCACCCTTACCTTAGCAGCTCTCAGTGTAAGACATGTGTTGTAAGAAAAATTGGGAAATGTCAATTGCAGTGTCAAAATGAAGAGGGTGGGTACAAATACTGGACCAGTTTTAAGGTTAAGCTTAAAAGATGTAAGCCTTTCAGAAGAACCATCTCAGGATACGTTTATTAGTTTGTGTCTACACAGCACGACTGTCCAGTTAATTTGATTAATGTCAGGAGCTGATCCAGATATTTAGGCACTTACTTGAGAAAACTTTGTGCTCAAAATTGCTTGCATTGACTGTCACATTACCTAAATAATTGCCAGATCTGTTTTACTTTGTGCTGCATAGACTCAGACTAATAAAAACAAATGCTGTTGTGTTTTTGTCTCGGCCTGTCTCCTCTCCACACAGAAAGCTTCCCTTCTATTAAACAGTAGCTCGTCACACAAAGACACCCAGCAAGCCATTTGACTTATTGCTGCTGCTATTTTGCATTTATATGACTCCTTTCCTTGGAAGAAATTAAGACACTTTATACGACTTATTAGCTAAACAGATTGACAGTCTAATTAGGAAAAGAGAAACAGATTCTGAGTATCTTTCTGTGGCTGCTGTTCCCACCCCCTCCTTTAAACATTTGGTCAGATGGCTCTGCGAAGCAGCACTGAGACAGGGAGATGGTCTCTGTTTGTGGAGTGGGGCTTCTCAATGGCAGGTAAGAGGTCACAGGAGGCAGAGCAGTACTAAATAGGTCAAGGCAACTGACTGGGCCAGGAAAACTTCTTTCCCTTAGAACTGATGCATACTCACAAAGCAGAGCATGACAAATTTTGACATCATTGTTGGTGCATGTCTACTCTTCTTTTGTTATCAGAACCTTCTACTCAAGGTTCTATTTCTTCCATCTCTAACTCCTTTCTCTATCCTTTGAACTTCCATGCTCCTGAACCCCGCAATACCAGCCCCAACACCCACACCACGCAATGCTACCTGCCTCTTCAATCAGTTTTCTGAGGAGTTTCTTAGCTCCTCTAATGATCCTTAAGTGACTAAGAGACCTGAGGGAATCCTTCCTGAGGGTGGGCCCCAGTAGACTCCCTCTTCAGAGGAGTAGCTACCATGGGCTACTGAATGCCCATAGGAAGGCTGGAGTTGGGCCTAGAATGAGGAAGAACCTTGGGGAGGAAGATCTACTGTGAAATAAGGAATTACCACAGCCTTCATGATACATGTGTCTGAATCCTCTCTCATGCTGGGAAACTTTGGCTTCCACCTTGGGACTCAAAACATGTAACTATGAAGAGGTGGCAGGGTTTTTGCAGTAGAGTCAACCACTGTGGACAAACAGGCTCTGGGGCTGTGCAACATTTTGGGGCTGGCACTCAAGTGATTGTTACACCACGTAAGTGTGTCTTTTCTCATTTCTGTGGGCTAATGTGTCTCTAACACAACAGAGGAGCTCCTCACACACACAGCCCAGTTCCCAGCTAGTCACTCATGGGCTACAGTTCCTGGTTCTGTCTACACAGCCAGTTTGACCATTAAGATGATCAGATACAGTTTTTAAAATAACTTTGACTTATTCCATTTAATGCTGCCAACAGCAAAGGGAAATTAGCATGTCATGGGAACCTAATCTATGCTCCTTCACTGCCCTGGGAGGACAGTCATTTCTTCCTCTCCCCTGGCAGTAAGACCTCAGAATTCAGTTGACCTTTTCCAGGCCTGTCTCTTCTGGCAGATTAAGTGGTTATATCCACTAACTTTCTTGTGGAAAAACACACAAGACAGATATATTCTCTCTCAGTTATCACGAAGGGAGCTTTTTCTGTTAGTTATTTTGACAATAAGCTTTGGCCGACATGTTCCCTGCTATTCGTGTTAATAATATCTTGACTTGAGCAATCATATTTCCCTGCTTTATTCAAAAAGCATTCAATGCTAAAACCCACTACACTAACACCAAAATGTTCTATCATCACAATATTTCCTAATAAGTTAAACAGCAACATACATCACCAAACATATTTCACAGAAAAGATGAAACTCGGCCAGGTTGAATCATTTTAATTGAGCCCCCAAATACACACACACACATCAGAACTGGGATTAGAGATTAAAATTCCCTGTTTTCTTGTAGCGAATTACCTTGAGCTGTCGCTTTGTGAGTTGAAAACATAATAAGCACAGGCCACAGGCATTTTCGGGAGATGAAACTCAACCAAAACAAAACTGACTTTTTGATTGCACTGGTGTTCTAAATGTATCCCCAGACCTTTTTTTGCTATTGGCAGTCACTTAGTGCCAGTGACAGGGAAGGAGCAGAGGGGCAGGTGGAAAGGCACAAAGCCCTACTGGGCTCAGGAGGTTTTTGTAGGCCTCAGTATCACTGTGTCCTCCAATGCTGACAAGCTCATCTTTGGGACTGGGACCAGACTGCGAGTCTTTCCAAGTAAGTTTCAGAGAGCAAGGAGCAGTTTTGGAAAGGTGATGTCTATAAACAGCTGCTTGTTTGGGCCCAGTCTTGTGGGTCTACAGGCCACCCTTCCCAACACTGCATTCTGTAGGGACTTCCTCATGTTTATCCACCTGGATTCATGGTCCCTCAGGACTCACGGATAGAGCCCTCTGCAAACCAAAACAGTTTAATCTATGTGTGAACACCATGGTGCTGACTAACATCTTATCAGTGATGAAAATAAGACACCAGAGTCCAATGCATTATGACTCCAAACAAATGATCTGTTTCTCTCTTTTGTATTTTTATTTAATCAGGGAAGGTGAAGCAAGTTCAACCTCCCTAATTTAAAAACTCTGTATGAATTATGTGTCCCTCCTATGCAGAGAGACCTAGATTGACTTTGGATGTTGAGTCATTTGATTTCATCATCTGTGTCTGGAATCTATAATGGGCAAGGGAATCAAATGTAATTAAATGAGCAAATAATCTCCGATAGCCAATATTCCTACTTTGTTTTATGTGCTTTGCTCTGGACTTTTCATCTGAGCTTTATCTCTAATAGGCTCCCCAGAAGGACAGTGAAGGTTTTTGTTAAGGTTTTTGTGTCTGTGTGGGTAGCAACTATCAGTTGATCTGGGGCTCTGGGACCAAGCTAATTATAAAGCCAGGTAAGTCTCAAAGATGTGACTGTAAGGGAGAGGAGACACCAGTTGAATAATGCACGAAGCATAGCATGCAAATTATATCTTTAAGAACAATCCAGCCTGCTGGAGTCAATGCACTCAACCCAAATGGGGTCTTCACTCCCGGTGAGAGGCAATGTCAGCCACCAGCTCTCTTGTTTGGTCTAGTTGCTTCCATAATGAATAATGCCTAACTAGCCCCCTCAGAGAGCAGAGCCAAGTTGTTAAAGAGCATCTTATCCCTTCTGGTATAGTTAGAATTCTTTCCTAAGGATAGAACCAACCTTTTTCCACTGGAAGAGCAAATTCAGAGAAAGGAAAAGGGCCACAGCAAAAGACCAGTAGGTGAACAGTGGCACATCTACACTGTTTCTGACATCCTTGCCTGTGCTGCATGGAAAGCAGGTGCCTGCTCCCAGTCACTTATTGGTGAGTCACTCAGGGGCCTGAACTTTAGCACAAACCCCATAAGGATATAACTTAAAAGGCAGTGTCAGGGGAGTATGAAGGCTAGGGGGATGCCTGGCAAGTTGGCTTTTATGGCATCGAGACTAAGGCTTTCTAACCCTGGAAAGGGTTAGAAAATTGTCCTCACTCCATCCTGCCATGGCCCTCGCTGAGGGTTATTGTAAGGCCCTGAAGGGCTGTGTGAATTATGGGAGTGGCACAAACAAGCTCATCTTTGGGACTGGCACTCAGCTTTTGGTCAAGCCAAGTACGTGAGTACTGGGATTTGCCAGGTAGATTCTAGTCTATGGCATGTGGGAGGCCACAGTCTCCCTTTGTAAAAATGAGGGCTGAAGGTTAACTTTGTTCCCTGCTGTCATCCTTCATCTGCAATGATATGGCATACTCTCCAAATTTCCCATTCTCCTGGATGTCACAACAGTCAGGGAAGGGGAGATGGTGCTGATTTTAAGATAAACCCTAGAGGGGCCAGCCTCAGTGGCATGTACTGCCAGGATGCTGTGCTCCTTAGACTGGGACCCCATGGGAGGCCTGGTTCGATTTCCAGTCCAATCTAAAGGTTGTGTTTATGTGCGGTGTTGTGTGCCTATAATCTCATCAGCTCTGGAGGCTGAGGCAGGAGGATCGCAAGCTCAATACTGACCTGGGCAACACAGGGAAACTAGCTAAAAAGGAGAAAAGAAAAAGAAATATAAACCTGAGGAGGAAATTTGTTCTCATTTAAGCTGTAGGCTGTCTTCTTCCATAAATCCTATTTCCTGGGCACTTATCCGCTCTGATCATACTTTAACTTGTATGGATAACAATCTCTGCTAACTCGTTTATACAAGTCTGAGACAACGTGTCCAGGTCCTTTATTCTATAGGCTGAATCTATTTTTTCTTCCAAAAGAGACTCCAGAGCCATGCTTGGGAAGGTTGCTGAGGGGGTGGGGAGGAGAGAAAGGAGACTTAGGGTAGGCTAGCTCAGTATTAGAACTGCGATTGGAGTCACACCATTTATTTCCCCCATTCGCTTCCCTTTCCTTTTTCCCCAGAGTATGTCCTTTTTTGTTTGTTCAGGACACCTACTACTCTCAAGCCAGGAAGAGAGAGATAAAGTCAGTCTTGAACTCTTCCTCTTCAAATGTGATCAACAAATCACAGTTATGTTGGGGATGAGATCGAGTCACTTTCTCTCTCCAAGCTTAAAACTCTTTCACTTAAAGTCTGCTTTTAACCAAGAAAGTCAGTGACCTGGTAGCACTGTCTGGGATGCTCACTCCTCTCTCTTTTCTCCCGTACATATATTAAAATCCAACAGCTTTGTGATAAACTTCTCGTGTGCTCTTAGCCTTGCCTTTAGAATGCAGTTTTTTATAACAACAACAACAACATAAAGAAATCACTCTTCCACTTATCTCTGGACTGAACTTTCTTCAGTTAGTGGAAGATGGCGTGCCATTATTCCCTACCTCGTTCTGGCCAAAACAATATAGTAATCCATGGTGGAACTTCTCTGGGAAAATACAAGACTGTTCAATGGTGCTGCTCTTCTCTTGTATTTTCCTAGGCTGGCACAGAGGCACTGAGGGGGCTTCCAGGATAACTTGACCAGCGAGTAGGAGACAGGAGCATGGGGTTTAGGTAGAGTCTGAAGAGTACAGATGGCTCTGTAGCTGGAAAGCATCCCTGTGGAAATAATGCAGCATCCCTTCAGCCCTGCGTGTCTAAGGCTGAGTTCAGCTATAACAAGAGAAAGAATTGTTCACAATTATTTGATTCTGCCTTGGCAGAATTAAGTCTAGAAATGCAAAAGGATCTTAAAAACTCATCATTAATTTTTTAAAAAGAAATCTTTTTTCTTTATGTAGTAGAACCAGTTTTTTTCTTCCTATTATAAAAGCCAATTTCTAGAGACACAGAGAGAAAAAACAGCACTTGAGTCCAACTTCCCCCTCACCACAGTGCCATGTGTTAGGTTGGGTCTTACTAGGGTTTCAGTAAAGGCAGGAAGTGCTGTGGGAATAACAATAACAGAGTCTTCTTTGGACATGGAACCCAGTTGGTGGTGAAGCCCAGTAAGTGGCTATGTTCTATTTATATTTGACCAAACAAATAAATCCTGGCAAGTTAGTGGATGTTTAATTTAGTATGTAAACAATGTACCTTTTGAAAAATGATTTTGCAAATCTATGAAACATTCATGATTGTTGAGAATAGAGCAATAGTAATAAATAGCTGTAAAATGAGACCATCCAAAATTGCCTTTAATATGGTAGCTCAGCTTGCCTTCTTCCAGAAAGCCACTGGGGCCATGAGTTATTTATGGCCACAGTATCTCTAAAACTATGCAATGATTTGTGTGTTTACTGTGATTATGCCCACAGAACTTGTCTGCTATTAAAAATGAGAATCTATCTCATTTGAAATGCTACTAATATTTATAAGGTATCTTTTTGTTTCTCATGCCTCCACATATATTTATTCTAAAAGATCTAATAAGAAACCCAAACATTGTCCTACTTTGACAAATGTCCACATCTAGTCTCATACACGTCAAATTTCACTAAAAGCACAGCTTTCCTATTCAAATGCAATGGGAGGAAAAAAAAAACTCAGAGATGAATTGATGAGCCCAGATGGCTTTATAAACACCTGAAAGGAAATTCAGAGTGAAATAAAACGGGAGGCATGATGACAAGACTTTTGTTTAATGATCAGTTCCTCATGGGAAGTAAAAACTTTTTAAACATACTCATGGGGGAGGAGAGAAATAGGACACCCAGGAGTCTGGCGTTCCTGGGGGTTACCCAGGGTGTTAGTTCCTCTACATTGTCATTTGGGGGATAAGGGAACCCATTCAAATGTCAAACAGGAAAATAGTATTAAGAGGCAGGTGTTGTCAAGTTGACTGACTAGGTTACTAAACTCTCCAACAGGTTATAATCAAAACTATGGAATGACCAACCTGAGGAGCTTTAAAATAGCTCTGTTTTTGAATGGTTTCACTACGAGAAATGCTGGAAGACAAGCAAACAAGCTCGATGTCTACATCAGTGTGTTTTAGATCTATTACAGTAATCAAAGCCATCCCATGTTCATCTTTCTTAGTAGCTGGGGTTAAGAGCTTCTTTGGGACAATGAGGAA
This sequence comes from Tupaia belangeri chinensis, assembly GCF_000334495.1. Taxonomy (NCBI): domain Eukaryota; kingdom Metazoa; phylum Chordata; class Mammalia; order Scandentia; family Tupaiidae; genus Tupaia; species Tupaia belangeri. Next base: position 624,033 of record NW_006159594.1, read on the forward strand.
GCAATAGGTCTTTATTGTTTAAGTGTTCAACAAGGATCCAGTCAGGGTTGAAGGCAATGGGGGAACCAGCAGTTAGCGTAATGGCTATGTCGCTGGACTCCCACGTAGTTGACCACGGTTCGCGTCCCGGACCCGGTGGCTTAGGGTTGAAGGCAATGGCATAAGATTTCTATCTCTTGGTAGTGAGAGACAGCATCCATAGACTATAAAAGGAGAACATTTCCCAAAAGACTGGGATCCTTCTGGCCGAAAATGAATGATCCGCACAGTACCCCTTAGCTAGGACAGAGCTGTAATGACTGTAGAAAACATTTGCTCAACCTGAGATAAAGTATCCTCAGAGTCTGGCAATATGACTAATGCTAGAATTTAAGGCTCAGGGTTGAGGTGAGGTGAGGGCTCTATGGTGAGGTTCCAGCAGGTGGAAATCTTGGTGTGTGTCAAAAGTGGCCCAGTCCTTTCTCCATCCTTGTTTAGGCTCTGAAGAGTGAATTTCTAGTTCGTTAGCTGTCTGCCAGATATTTTTTGCCTGCAGTAACAGAATTGTGTTTGATATCAGAAAGGAGTGTGTTGAATTGTTGCTTTTATAATTCACTCTCGGTGTCAAATGAGGTCATTCAATTTCCTCTCTGTGCATTTGCAATAAGCAGCATAAAATTCAAGCAAAACAACCAGGAGACACAGAAAAAGATGGCTGAACAGATAATGAGGCCTGTTTATTATACTAGAAGAGACGATATAAGAATCCGTTAAGTCCCATGAAGGTGAACTATCCATCATGGATGCTGTAGCTTTCCCAGAAAGAGTCACTGGAAGATTTTGTTATGGTCCCGATCACAGTGTGAACAAAATTTAAACAAAATTGTCTTTGGAAAAGGGACGCAACTCTATGTTCTTCCTAGTAAGTGCTGTTTGTGTAGTTTTTCTAATATCAACTCCCATTGAGTTAAAAGTGTTGGGGTGTTGGTTGGGAACGTTTCTTAGGCTCTAAGTTGTGTGGGTGGCCTCTTGGTCCCAGGCCATTTTTCTTATAAAGAAGCCCAGTCCTCAGCCTTTCCCCAGCTTAGCCAAATGCCAAATTCTCCCCTCTTTGATTGTTTGTCTGTAAGATCATGACACTTTGTCCAGAATCCCTTAGGATTTTCCCCACTGGATTTTATTTGTATACTTTATTAAACCCCATGCGTCTTTTGGTTCCCAACGTACTGGCTTTGGAAATGACTTCGGCATACATGTGGTATGACCCCTCTCCTTCCCCTCTTTATAAAAGATAGACTTTTTTGTTTGGCCTCTGTTGAGATTCCCAGTAATAATTCCCCATACCTTCTTGTTTCCCTCATTCCAGGAAGGACAAGAGATAACTTTTTTCCTTGAATTTTCCCAGAGGGAGTGTATGCTTGCAGGGGAGAGACAAAGGAGGGGGGTGAAGAAGTACTCCCATGGGGAATGGTCACGCCGCCATCCCTAGGAGATAACTTTTTAAAATCCACTTTAAGAACAAAGATGATGTGCCAGCCAAGAGCAACATCTTGTGTCAAACTTTTTCACTCTGTGCTATTTTCCATAGGAAAAATGACCACTCCCTTTTGCTTCTAGCACAACAATGAGTCCATTATGGGGCCAGAAACAGGAGTTTCCTTTGGGATATTTTTCACAGGGTAGCAATTAGCTGGAAGTTTGCAAGCAGTTGGGAAATGTGTTCTTGAGCCAAGGTTCCCCACAGGGAAGCTCTCCTTGGCAGGGCGGACAGGCAAAGCCAGAGGAGTTTTGATTATTCCACACTTTGTAGAGGATCGGGGAAAGGAGGGAGGGACAGGTGAATAAAAAACAAAAACTATGGTTAAGTGGGGACATTTCTGGGTAATTCTCCCAGTGAAGAGGATTACCAAGCAAGAAAGGTCTGGAAAAACAGCAGGGCCAGGCATTCAGGTTTCTGTTATGGAGGCAATCACTGTGGGGATTCGGGAGCCAGAAGCTTGTCTTTGGACAGGGCACGAGACTTTCTGTGATTACAAGTAAGTTTCTACCATCCCTAATTCTGATCAGCAATGGCTTTTTCCTTTAATGATTTTTAAGGGTGCCTAAGGGTGCTTTTGCCTCCCCAAGAAAGGACTATTAGAAGCTAGGCCATTAGTGTTGAGCAAGAAAATGAACAGGTTACTCTGTTGTAATGCAAAAATCAACCAACCACAGGCAAGCACAGGGCCAGGTCTTGCACTACACCCTGCCTCAGGTCCTGGCCACGCGTCCTGGCCCAGTGCCCTCTTTGCTCCCAGGAGACCAAAACCCTAGGACAGAAAACCTGAAACTCCCTAGCCTGGGGAGCACTGAAAAGCTTGTCTGAGATGGAAGAGCCAGTTTAAAACACATCGTGGGCTTCTATTTCATGTTGTTATTGTTATTAAGACATAAAATATGCCATTCAAATAATTCAAATTACAGATAAAGCCAACATTCACCTTGGTCGAGGTGAATTACTTCCTTTCATGTCAGTTGCCTCCCCAGAAATGGCCACCGAGACTGGTTTGGTGTATTGTGGTGAGTTTCTCTGTGAGGAATGCGGGGGTGAAATCCCGCCTTCACGCAGGGAAGCCTACAAAGTAAAAGGCTCACACTGCAGTCCACAGGATTTCACTCAGTTATAAGGAGCAGTTGCTTGGATGTAAGGGCTGTTAGCAAAGGAAAACTGCTACAAACTAGGAGCTCTTAAAAACTACCCCGAAGTTTGTTCAGAAAACACCTCAGCCGAAGACAGGGGAACAGGCTAGGTGACCTCTGGAAGTCCAGCCAGGTCCCTGTAGGACTCCATGGGATGGTCCACTCTGCACAAGCTTCTGTAATGCCTTTCTCTTTTCCCTGCTGAGTGTTGTAACAGCCTGAGCTTTTGTCAGAGCTGCTCCTTTGCTGTGAGTGGTTTGGTTTTTCTCAGCATCTGCAGGGTTTTTGCAAAGAAAGGAAACTCTGTGCATACTCTGGGGGAAGTTACCAGCTCACTTTTGGGAAGGGCACCAAACTCTCAGTTATACCAAGTAAGTTCTTCTTTCTAACTAATTATTCTTCCCAAGAAGCCCATCTCCCATTATGCAGAAGCTGTCAAAACACAGGTGGTGTTTGCTCTGCTTGGTTTGTATTGGGTGGTTCATGGTACCAGTTGGAAAACAAGGTTGTTAATGCACATATTCCCTTGGGCACTGTATGTGGGTTTTTAATATCCGTGTAGTCTCTCCCTGAGAAAATATGTGAACCTCTATGTGAAAGAAGGTCCAGGGAAAGTAGGGAAAAAGAAAGCAGGAACTGGATGAAAATAGGCAAGGGGCTGCAGGAATAACAAACAGCAAAGGATCCCTAGAGATGGAGCAATAGCCACTTTGAGTGAATTTCCCAGGAGGTGCTCCTGCCAAGGCCTCTTCTTTCAAGGAAAATTATGGCAAATAGAATCGGGCTTGGAAGTTGCTAGTTATTAGTATTCCTCCCACATTCTAACCTAATTACGAGGAGATTGTTTTGGCCATGGGCAGTCATTTCAAGTTTTGTTTTCCTGCTTGCTTCCCCCACCTCCACCTGTCTTTCTAGAGGCCCTAGTCAAGGTTATTGTAATAGTACCGAACACTGTGTAACACCAATGCAGGCAAATTAACCTTCGGGGATGGGACCACGCTCACTGTGAAGCCAAGTAAGTTGTGTTCTTCTTTGCCTGGGCCTTTAGGGGCAATCAATCAAATCATTAGCTTGAAAAATACTTTAATCCTGTGCATCTGCTTGGGCTCTTTATTAATGTTCTTTCCCCAGGCCAAAGAGAGTTGGTTCTCTTCTCTGTTTTAAAATGAGATGTGAGTACATGTACACACACACACACACAGACACTTGAAAATGAGATGTGAGTGCAGGTCCACACACTCGCTCTAGCCCATGGTGAGGGCTTGCAGAAGCATATACAGCATTTTGAAAGAAATAGAGATAGAATCCATAATTGAGGCAGTGAGGAGGTCAGGAAGGACCTCCAGGGAACTCAGCACCCTCCCAGTCACCCACTCAGCTGTGACCAGGTTTTCTGCCGGCTCCCCGGCGGTAAGGGATACACTCTGGCTCTGTCTGGTGGTTCAGGGTAGGAAATTCCTCAACTTCAATTCTAAAATTTGGCAACACTTGCCAAATTATCTAGCTTTGATCCCCTGCTGAGATTTAGTCTCCATTTAGAAAGAACCACTAGAACTCTGAGCATCTAGACTGAGAATATATTATCTGCCATGGAATGTGAGACTCAGCACTGAGGCCACTTCTACAGCACCCCTGAGATGCCATGTGTCCCCCCTGGACATGTTAAACTCAAGTAACTATGGATTACGCAGTATAACATGAGCTGGGGAGACGGAAAAACCTGCATTCAAGTCCTGGCTCTACTTTTTAACTGGCTGTGTGACCTTGAGCAAGTTAATTAACCTCTCTGAGCCTTAATTTCCCCACTTATAAAATGAAGATTAAAATGCACCTGCCTCCTTGAGTTACTGTAAGGATCAAAGGAAGTAACACTGCTAAAGTATTAGCATAGTGCCCAGAACATTAAAGGAGCTCATTAAACCCCAGCTATTAATAATAATGATAAACATCATCTCTAACGCACAATAGAGCTTCTATTTTGCCCCTCGGGCTCTTCTGTCAAGGCTCTGTCATGCATCAGGAACAGAGCTGGAATGGGGGAGGGTGGAGAATGTCAGCCTTTGCTACGAAATTCTTCACCTGGGATTTGAAAGGGGAAATAGAAAGAATCCTGACTAATTTAAATACAAAATCATCCAAGTGTCAGAAGCAGGGGAGAGGTTTCTGCAGAGGGTTGTGTGGCTGGGGCTCTGGAAGCGACACACAAACTCTCGGGTCAGGGACACAATTCACAGGACCACAGGGCAAACAGTGCAGACACTGAATCCTCCCACTACCCCATCAGCAAGCTGACCCCAGCATAACTTCTTCCAAAGCGTCCTGCACCCCTCCCCAGGAGATGGGCTCCCCATGTGGAGGAACAATGAAGGTGGAAGCATCCCAGGAGAGGGCAATCTGTCCCAAAATTGTCCTCGTACTTCCCTGCGCAGTAAAGCTCATGAGAAATATGGCTCCTGAAAATAGCCACTCAATGAGACTCTCAAATCTGGAGAGAGAGGCACAGTAAAGCCTGTGGAAGCAAATCAGGACAGTTTGTTTAAAATAAAAACAGAGGTTGAGGATAAGGTGGGAATTGAGCCACAGATCTAAATCTGGGAAGAGGAACGTTAAACCGAAGATGGAAGGGCCTCTGTTCTCCAGTGTCGCCAGGATTCAGACCATAGGACATGGCTGATACTGCAAGAAGAAGGGAGTTAGGTTAGTGGTAAAACCTTCCTAATAGGTTTTTGAACAGTGAAAATGAGCTGTCAGGAGTAGTTGCCAGAGTACTTTCTCTAGAGGGTTTTTGAAAGGAGATAGACACCCTCCTATCAGGGGTGATTGAAGTGCAGCCCTGCCTGGAGGCAGAAGGAGAAATGAGGGAACCACTTTAAACCTCCTCCCAGCCAAGCCTCTCTCCATGAAAAGACTCAGGCTCATTAATGCAGAGCAGCGTCCTTCAGGACACAGGGGGTGGCTGGGTTAAGTTTCAGAACCTTTGTTTGCTTGGTTCCCAAACTCCGTTCATTCTCAGGACTTGACAAGAAAAAAGGGCTGACTTTTTTTAACTCTAAAAACACAGGTTCTGGGTCCTGGGTTGTTTGTGGTGTTGCAATGCCCTGGCATGTGGGGAAGAAGTTCTGGGGAGTTTTTGCTGAGCCCAGAAGCACTGTGGGAATAACTATGCCCAGAATCTGATCTTCGGTCCTGGAACCAGATTGTCTGTGCTGCCCTGTAAGTACAGTTAAGTAGGAAACGAGTCCAGTGTTCAGCACTGGGGTGACCTAGAGGGACTGGAAGCCGGAGGTCCACTGTGACCTCAGGAGCAGAATTGGAGAAGAAGAGACAGCAGTGAGGACAGTAAGGAGTGGGAGGATTCGCTTATTCAGGGAGGAAAATCGCAGGCCTGTGTAAAGAACACTGGGGGAAAAGCATTGGCGGTTCCCTTCTCAGGAGGGCTGAACTATAGGGAAAAGCTGAGCTGGCAGGTTTTTGATGCTGAGATAATCACTGTGCAGAAGGACAAGGCTTCTCCTTTATCTTTGGGAAGGGTACAAGGCTGCTTGTCAAGCCAAGTAAGTGGCATATAATTTGGATTGTGGGCTGAATATGATTATCTCCAAAAGACCTGCTCTCTTTTCCACGGGGGTTTCCTTGTGTTGGAAGGACTTTAGAGGGGTTGAGCAGACCAAGGCTCAGTACCTTACAACCTCCTCCCTGGAGGAGCTCTGGGAGGTGTGGAGGGGAAGGAACCTGCCAGGACCCCACTGTTAACCCAACCTTGGCATTCATCCACTCTGTGAGACTTCCAATAAGTAAACCATCCGATGGCAAGCTGTTACTCAAAGGAAACTTCAACATAGTTATCCCCATTCGATAGACCTTAATCCTGAGCAGAGGCCAGTGGTGAATATTGTTCCAACAAGAGCAGAACTCAATAACCCTGAGGTAGTTTTTCAAAATACGAGTTAGCTAAATGAAGGAGTCATGATTGTAATCAGTGGCCACGTGGACTCCAGGGGTGCTGAGGACTGGGTTTAGGGTTAGGTAAGCTCCCAGGCAAGCGGGTTTCTATCGCTGCAGAATCTAGAACCAGCACCCAAGCTTAATTAACCCCCGCAGGTCCACTCTTGGGTTCTGCCGCCCAGGAAGGGCAGCTCTTGGGAGACATTATCCTCAGTGTCTTAAAAAGAGAGAGAGAGAGAGAAATGAGAAGGGAAGTGAGGAAAAGCTTATATCTTATATCATGCGGTTCCCTCATTTTGTAGCAAGATTGTTTTCCCGAGAGCAGTTTGTCTTCATTTAGCTGCTGTCTTCTCCAGGGAAGCCATTTTGTAAAGGTGTTTGTCACAGTGTGGTAAATGACGGCTGGGGGAAATTGAATTTTGGAGCAGGGACCCAGGTTGTGGTCACTCCAGGTAAGCCCAATTCCCTGGAGACTCACCTGCTCTTTAATTTTAACCCCTCTATGCCAGGTATGTCAAGCTGAAACTATGAGCAACACATTTGAAAGGAAGCCATTTCCCTGACCAGCAATACCCAGAGCCATTAAACAAAAATGAGAGATCGATTTGGTATTAAATAGAAACATTTTTGAATAAATAGAAATTCTCATTATTTTCTGTCAGTCCCCTGTGTGAATACGCTTATTCCCTTTACAAGGAAAAAAGTTACAATAAGAAGTGTAGCCATGGTTCATGCTGTGTTGTGGGAGTGATCTGCTGTGGATTTGAGGTGGAGGATTAGAAATGTGTTCAGGCAGATTGGACGTGTTTTTGACAGGATATATAACACAGTGTGAATTATAACCAGGGAGGAAAGCTTATCTTCGGACAGGGAACCAAGTTATCTGTGAAGCCTGGTAAGTATAAAATTGTATCCCTGGATTAAGCAATGTCTGTGGATTAAGGGCTGATTTAGACCCAATTATACACTAGATGAAGAATGTTTAGAGAAGGAGAATCAGCACCAAATAGGAGGCCAAAGCCTCCCTGGCTAGGATCTGGCATCTCAGTGCAAATTGAGTCACATACGGGTGTTTCTGGGAATTTCTCCCAGAATATTCATGTTGAGACTAAGGATGTATGACTGGTTACTTGGGGTATTGGCTAGGATCATAGCCCTGGATTTGTGCAGTAATTGGTGACATGATTTCTAATGCCTTACTAAGCCCTCTGATACACTATTCTCTTTTGCTAAGATTATGTCAATTTTATAGAAGGAATCTTGTCAATAATAATCATTGACCAAAATAAGCATAATTAGTCTCTCTCAAAGTCTGAAAAATGATATTTCAAAAGTTGATTCATGGGGAACCAGCAGTTAGCGTAATGGCTATGTCACTGGATTCCCACGTAGTCGACCACAGTTCGCGTCCCGGACCCGGTGGCTTAAAACTCACGCTGGGCGCGTGTGCATGCGTGCCCAAGATCCCGAGAGGAGAAGGGATTGTGGTGTGACCATCCCCCCTGGGGGGCGATTTCTTGCTTTCTGTCTCTATGTCTCTGTCTGTCTGGTGAGCGCACGCGCCCTATAGTGAAAAACCTCTCAAAAAAAAAAAAAAAAAAAAAGTTGATTCATGAATCCTAAAAGACACTTTCCATTTCTGAGACTTTAGGCCAAAAGTTCATACCACATGGTCTCACAGAGCAGAGGAAATGTTTAAAATCCTCCTTTCTATCTGTCTCCATTTATAAGAAAACTGAGTCCCAGAGAAGAGACTGACCATGGCCCCATAGCCTGTCTGCAGTTACTCCTATCCAGACCTAGATTAACAATAGTACAAGCTTCACTGATAAAGTATCTGTCAGCTCTTTCCTCTGTGCCCTGCCAGTCCGGTCTACTTGATCTTGTTTTTGTTGTTGGGCAAATCACAGTGTTACTTCTAGTTCAGGCTGGCAACTGACCTTTGGATCCGGGACCCAAGTGACAATTGTGCCTGGTAGGCCACTGCAATCAGCTACTCTTTTCACTGATTTATTAATCTTTGAGTATATACCGCACATGTAACTTAATAGACCAGGGTCGAGGACGTAGGAGAGATGCCAACAGTGAATACTAGAAAGGGCAAAGTAAGAAGATAATTATTTATCAAACACCAAGAAGAGACAGAGATATCTTTTTGCGAAGCTCAAATAGGAATTTATAGGGACCAGCAGTTGGTGTAATGGCTATGTTGCTGGACTCCCATGCAGTTGACCGCGGTTCAAGTCCTAGACCCAGTGGATTAAACTCAGCCGGGCGCGTGTGTGTGCATGCCCAGGATCCGGAGAGGAGAATGGAGGAGAAGGGATTGTGGTGTGGCCATCCCTCCTGGGGGGGTGATTTCTCGCCTTCTATTTCTCTGTCTCTCGTCTTTCTGGCGAGCGCACACACCCTATAGCAAAAACCTCTCCCCCCCAAAAAAATAGGAATTGATAAAAATGGGTAAAGAAGCCATCCTAACCTACAAGAATTGCTGAATAATGAGAGCAAGTTCTATAAAGGGAGCCACCATATCACTCAATATTTACACTAGGACCAGATCAAGTGCTAGAAAATTATCTTGCCAGGAACTATCTTAACAGAAATCTAGTTGGCCAGCTACATTTCTAGCCTATTCTGGCTTATTTTTACACAAGCCTTTAAACACAAAGGTGCCTGTTTAAGATATTTAAATGAGGCTCTATATCTTTAGGTCTCCGGTGCCCTTCCAGTAAAGCATTCCCGTAACACATTGCTTTTCCAGTTCTAAGGTATAAATGAATAAGCCCTTTGCCCTCCTAAACTGTGTAAGTATTAGCTTCCTCAGCTTAGACTGCAGTCACCTCTATTTTATTTCTCATAACTGTGTTCATATTCTGAGATTTGTTTAAATCCAAACTGTGTGGGTGTGTAAGTGTTGGCACGAAGGTTTCCTTTCTCTTTAAATTGTCAGCAAAATATTTTGCCCATAAATAATGTTTCATCTAGACTTGCAAATGACAGTCAAGACTGCAGTCTCTTTTTTTTCTTCTTCTTTTTTTTTTTTCCCTGAAGGGAATATGCAGGCAGGAAGTTTTTTTAAAAGCCAAAAGGTACTGTGTCACTGTGGGGGCTGAGGGAACAGGGATTAATGTGGATGTTAAAATACATTTGGTTATATAACATAGGTACATTGGCAGGTAGGACATAGTGATCTTGCTCAATCTTATACACAGAATATAGCCGGCTACCTGGCGAGATTCAGGGTGTCCCTAAGAGAAGCTCAGGCCTATTGTCAAGCACAACCCAGGTTCAGGTAAGAGTTCAGAAGAGAAGCTTCGAGATAGATCATAGAGCTAAAGACAGAATAGGATCTTCTTCAGTCATGTTCACCTGAGGGGAATTTTCATTTATAACTAGGAAAAGAAAAAAGTAAAGAGCATTTACTTGCAGTCTCTTTGTTTCAAAGATTGTGTGCATGGAGCACAGAGGACACAAGAATGAACCCAAGCAGAAAACTAAAGAAAAGAAATCGATAAAACCACTGAAGAAAAGCAGTTGCCCTTATCTTGCCTGTCTCTGATAATGAATGTGTCTTCTCAGCTCATTCCTTACTTTGGTACTCGAAATTTCTAAGGAATAGCAAAGAACTGGTGGGGTTGAGTTAGTCTCAGCCTAACTCGGTTGGTTATATCTGGATAGTACACCTCCCTGTTAGGAAGTCCCAGGGGACTTTTTGTAATGATAGTAAACAGAGTGTACAACACTGACAGACTTTACTTCGGATCTGGGACCAAGCTCAGTATAACACCAAGTAAGTTACCGTTCTCTGCGAGAAAAATTTACTAAGACATTATAATAAATTTCTCTTTCAGTTTGTATTTTTTTTTTATTTTGCATTTTAAGTCTTTACCCATAATATTTTATCATTCTCTATTCATGTCTCTGGAACAGATATAAAATGTAGTAAACAAATCCTATGATTTAGTAAATGTTCTGAAACCTACAGATAAGTTCTTAGGATATTATGTCCTGTGTGTGTACACACACACACACACACACACATATATATAAAAAGTTGGGTATTTTACCATATATACTATATACTTTGTCACAGCATTTTTATAGTGTGTGTGTGGGGGGGGTGGTAAAACACCCAAATTTTAACTCTTGTTACCTGACAAAAGAACACTTGGATACAATTTAAAGTACCTATGAAAGTCCAGGCTTTCAGAGAGGAGATATGACAAATTAAAATTACATATGTTTTAAACGATAAAAATTTTAAATAGACTGATAGTGTTCTAATGACTAACATTGTTAAACACTTGCTATGGGCAAAACACTTTCAGATCTTAATTCATTGGACCCTCCTAACAACCTTTGGAGATAGATGTGATCATGCCTAGTTTCAAAGATGAGGAAACTATGAAAATTTACAACAAAGCAAAGACATTGGAATAGTTTCCAAGGGTTCATTGCAGATGAGAGACTGAGCTAGATAGACCAAGAGCCAGCCCTCCCTGTCCCCAAGCCCATTCTCATAACCATGGTCTCCACACGTTTGTGTAGGAAGACCTAGCACTGTGGTTCTACTGACTACAAGTTCACCTTTGGTGCAGGAACCACAGTAACTATAAAAGCAAGTAAGTAAGAAAAATAATAATACTTTTAAGCAAAATGGTGAGTACATTTATAAGAAATTTCACTTGGGACAGGCAATGGTCAGTGACTACATTCCAATAAGTTTTCCCAGTTGGCATAGAACCATAACCTTCCTACCTCATTTGTATCCTCGTCTCCTCTTCTCTCCCCGAATAGCCTTCCTCCTCAGGTAAACCTTAACAATGATACATTTGTTGAGGGCACAGTCTTCACAGTCAGATTCAAAACTGAGCTAACTATCTGAAATTCGTTCATGTCCCAAAAAACATGAGAGAAGAGATTGCTGAACTGTATTAAGGAGAGAGAGAACTCTTTTCAAATATTTGAAAAACTGCTATGTAGATGTGAGGAGGAATTAGTACAGAAGTAAAAATCAAAATTAGAAGATGAAAGATCTGTCTCAGCCTTTTATAAAAACCTTTCTGAACAAGTAAAACTGTCCTGCAGTGGAAGGGCTGCTTTGTGAAATATGGGACTCTTCTTCTTAGGGGTCTTGGTGCCAGTCTTCAGGCTAAACTTACCAGATGTTGAACTTTGTATGCCATTTTAGATATTGGACTGAATCACTTCTGAATTCCCTTTTAATTCTAAGTGCTATGACCCATGACTCAAACCTATAGGATGAAAAGGTGAGCTCAGACCTGTTTCTTCTATTTTTATTATTTTGATAGCTAAAGAAATAAGTCATGAGGCTATTCATGAGCTAAAGCCTACGGAGATTTTATACCTAGAAGATGGCGGAGAGAGTGCTTTCCCAGTGCAGTATATAGGAAAGTAAAAGGAACTATGGCGGGGGGGGGTAGAAAGGAAACATCTGGAGAGATGTTGAATGAGGGAAATTGGGTGATTTTGCAGAGGACAGATCTAGCCTATCAAAGTTTTCACAAGTGCAGCTTTGGAAAAGGATCCAGACATAATGTCAATCCAATAAGTGAGTACCTTTTATACTGGGAAATAAGACCAGAGGAGTAAAGTTCCTTCCAATTTAAACACTCTCAAAAGGATATGTAATTGCTTTTTGATGGAAGGGAATCCTGAAAGTAGAAAGACTATTGTTACCACAGATCATTTGTCCCTCGAGATAGCGCCTCTGAGGACTGCCTGTCCAGTTTAGATTGCCAGTTGCACAAGAAAAAGAATTAAATCCCCTTAAAGGGGATGGAGGCAAATTTTCAACTCAGTAATTCAAAGCAGTGAGGAGAGAGGACGGGAAACATTAGGACTAGGTTCATGTAAAGGGGACCAGCACTGTGTCGATAGAGGCTCATCTTTGGGGAGGCTGTACTTTGGAACAGGAACTCAGCTGTCGGTCTGGCCTGGTGAGTGAGTCCTCTTGTGCTCAGGGGAAACATTACTGTGAAGAAATTGAAAAGGGAATTCAATTAGTAGATAAATCCCTTTAGTCTTGAAACTTTGTGTGGTCCTCCTGGAGGACCCCCTTCCTACTTAGACTGGGATGGGGATGAGAAGGAAGTCTAAGAGACATACAGTCCCTTTCCGGATCCCAAGACTCTAAGAGGAGACTCTGGTGTTCCTCACCAAAAGAAGAGGAAAAGGCCACCCTACTATGTGTGACATGCTAAAATATCTGTTCTGATCATGGCCAACACTTGAGGTTGAGTATGGCCATCAAGGGACCAGATTTGGCAAGTCAGACTAGAAAAGAGACTTAGAAAATCTATTTTAACTGGGTCCTGTGTTTCTTGGCCATCTCCATGTCAGGGTCTCCATGGACTATTGTCCTCCTTTCTTACTGAGAATGAATTCTCCATGGTACTCTAAATTTGCCCCCAAGAATCTTGCTTACTTTCTTTACTGCTAGCCTCACCAATGAGCAGGCTCTGGAATAGCTAGGGAGAGACAATGTCTGAAACTGTAAGCAAATAAAGTAAAGATGATCCATAGTGCATGGTAGGGACAGCTGGAGGGTCTAGGTGAACCCAGAGCTAAAGCATGTGTCTTTTGAGCCTTATCTGGACATTCAGGTGGATGGAAAACCACTCTTAGCAAGCACATGCTCACATATGACTGTGTTCATTCAGTATTTCCATTCTGGATGTATAAACAGCCTGACCCTAAAGGTTCCCAGAACTTGTAAAGCTTCCTGTTCTAGGATCTTTCATGAGTTAAAATAATCAAATGGGCCCCTGAATGAGTTTATGATTGAGAGCTAACATAAGTAAATATATGAGTGGGGGTCCATTTGCTGTGGCAGGCACCACTGAGACACTGCTCCACACACCGGGGCCACATGGGAAGTCCAAGTTTGATTCCTGGTCCAACCTAAAAGCCAGGCACGGTGACATGAGTCTGTCATCCCAGTGACTCAGGGAGCTGAGGCAGAAGGATCATGAGCTCAGGGTGACTGGACAACCTAACAAGACCCCATCTAAAAAAGAACCCGGTGTGATGGTGTGCACCTAGAGTCCCAGCAGAAAGGCTGAGTCCAGAGGATCATGACATAGTGAAACCCTGCTTTTAAAATAAATTTTTAAATGGACAATATGTGAATGAGTCAGACCCACCTACCTATGTGCCCACTTGTAAATATTCCAGTTCTATAAAGTGGATATAGTGCTAGGAGGTAAGATGACTTTGAATACTTCTCTAGGTAATGTCCTTTGTCAAGTATCCACCGAGTGTGATTTCCTTGTACCTGTGGTTTTTGCTGGACCTTAAATCACTGTGTAACTAATACCGCAGGAAACAAGCTAACTTTTGGAAGAGGAACCAGGGTTTTAATTAAACCAAGTGAGTACTTGGGCTGGAGCACAATTCTGTTTCCAACTTGAAACAGCCATGGGACTAGTTATGAATTTTAACTTGAGTAAGTTGTGTTAGCCCAAATTAATCTGTCTCAAATTTGCCTTAAGCATGTTTAGTGTTGCTCTTATGTATAAGCACATGTGTGTGCGTGAATTCGATACATATAAAGATTCTTTAGAAGAAGCTATCCTGATGTTTTTTCTAGGTCTACTAAGAGAAGGAAATGATAAAGGTACTTCCCTTATTTCTTTACCTGATTGTCCCATGAGACAGAAGAAGGTGAAAAGGGGGTGATTCTCTCTACTCAGAGTAGCTAGGTGATTTGAACAGGTCACAATAGCAGGGCAAGGACCCACGTTTCCTAAGGTTCAATATATTGCTCTCTGTACCAGGCTGCAGCCTCTATAACCGTCACTCTGATTTATCTCCTCCAGCCCTCATTTTTCCCAATTAATGGAACTGAAATATTGGTAACCCTTATCTCTTGGCTCACAGAACGTGTGTGAGGATTAAAAAGACACTGCTCTGAAAAGGTGTCGAGCTGGAGGATTTTTCTTTTTTATGGGGGAAGGGAGTATTGATCTGTTGTTGATGATATTGTCTCTCACTGGGGGAAGGAATAAGAAGGGAGGATACTTGAAAGGCAAGGTGATATGATCAATATGTGAACGTGTACAAAATAAATCGTTAAGGCATTCAGCAGGCCCCATCTAAAAAAGAACCCGGTGTGATGGTGTGCACCTAGAGTCCCAGCAGAAAGGCTGAGTCCAGAGGATCATGACATAGTGAAACCCTGCTTTTAAAATAAATTTTTAAATGGACAATATGTGAATGAGTCAGACCCACCTACCTATGTGCCCACTTGTAAATATTCCAGTTCTATAAAGTGGATATAGTGCTAGGAGGTAAGATGACTTTGAATACTTCTCTAGGTAATGTCCTTTGTCAAGTATCCACCGAGTGTGATTTCCTTGTACCTGTGGTTTTTGCTGGACCTTAAATCACTGTGTAACTAATACCGCAGGAAACAAGCTAACTTTTGGAAGAGGAACCAGGGTTTTAATTAAACCAAGTGAGTACTTGGGCTGGAGCACAATTCTGTTTCCAACTTGAAACAGCCATGGGACTAGTTATGAATTTTAACTTGAGTAAGTTGTGTTAGCCCAAATTAATCTGTCTCAAATTTGCCTTAAGCATGTTTAGTGTTGCTCTTATGTATAAGCACATGTGTGTGCGTGAATTCGATACATATAAAGATTCTTTAGAAGAAGCTATCCTGATGTTTTTTCTAGGTCTACTAAGAGAAGGAAATGATAAAGGTACTTCCCTTATTTCTTTACCTGATTGTCCCATGAGGCAGAGGAAGGTGAAAAGCGGGTGATTCTCTCTACTCAGAGTAGCTAGGTGATTTGAACAGGTCACAATAGCAGGGCAAGGACCCACGTTTCCTAAGGTTCAATATATTGCTCTCTGTACCAGGCTGCAGCCTCTATAACCGTCACTCTGATTTATCTCCTCCAGCCCTCATTTTTCCCAATTAATGGAACTGAAATATTGGTAACCCTTATCTCTTGGCTCACAGAACGTGTGTGAGGATTAAAAAGACACTGCTCTGAAAAGGTGTCGAGCTGGAGGATTTTTCTTTTTTATGGGGGAAGGGAGTATTGATCTGTTGTTGATGATATTGTCTCTCACTGGGGGAAGGAATAAGAAGGGAGGATACTTGAAAGGCAAGGTGATATGATCAATATGTGAACGTGTACAAAATAAATCGTTAAGGCATTCAGCAGG
>NW_006159594.1:639957-659834 GCF_000334495.1 Tupaia belangeri chinensis
AGGAACCAAAAGCAATGTGGACCCCAGCTCAGCCACTCGCCGTGTGGCCATGAGGACACCTCAAGCACTCTAAGCCTTAGTTCATCTGTAATGTGGAGATTATGAACCCAGCCTTCCTACTTCAAGGGATTCTATTAAACTCCAACGAAATAGTGTATGTGAAATCTCTTTTAAAAGTATGGATGGTCAGAAGACCTTTGATTTTTTAAGTTACATTTTATTAAAAGTTTCATTTGAGAGTAAACTTCCAAGTGAACAAGCTTAATGGACTTTGGCTATGGTAGAGAAAGGGTTGCATTTGGATGTAAGGTGAATTCTAATTATGAGAGAAAAAAACAACAACAACATGAGAATAGGTGACCTAGACCTACCCTAAAGATCTTCAAAACCTTGAGATCACTTAGGAGATTTAATTTGTGAGAATGGAGGCTGGTAGTAAATGGTTCCAGAGGTCTCCTACCACTCCACAGGTACATGAGGTATTTGCAGGGTGTCATTTCACTGTGCCTACCAGGCAGGAAATGCATTGATCTTTGGGAAGGGAACCACCATATCAGTGAATCCCAGTAAGTATTTGGTCCTTGTTGATCATAATGCTTGTACTTATCCTGTAGTCTTTTATTGCATAGGTAACTTATTAAGTCAAGGAGTAATGGGCTTAATGAGGAGAGCTACTAAAACATAATGAAAACATAGATGCCATCTTTCATCTCTGATTCTCTAACCATAGTCCATGCCCAACTCCATGCTCACGATAGTTTTAATAAATCAAAGAAAAGAAAAATTATCTACCAGAATGCAAGCACTCTGCTGGACACTAGTAAAATAGAATTATGGGGCTAGACAGTAGCATGGTGCTTTAGGCAGCTGGATCCCATAAGTTCAAGTCCTAGATCCAGCAACTTGAAAAACATGACTGATGGGTGTGCATGCATGCCCAAAATCCAGAAAGAAGAAATAGAGAGGGATTGTAGTGTGACCATTCCCCATGGGAGGGCAGATAATCTCTCACTTTCTCTGTCTCTCTCTCACACTGTCTCGCTCCAGCAAGCATGCGCACCCTCAGACAAAGTTTTGTTTTGTTTATTTGTTTTGTGTTTTTGCTATAGGGTGTGTGCACTTGCTAGGGAGAAAGAGAAAAAGTGAGAGATCATGAGAGATCATCCCCAAGGGGGATGACCACACTGCAATTCCTTCTCCATTCTCCTCTCAGGGTTTTAGACAAACATGCACATACACCAGGAGTGTTTTCCAAGCCGGCAGGCCCAGCACTCAAACTGCTCAGTTGGCCACATGGGATCTAGTCGTCTCAACCATCATGCCCCATGGCTGGCCTGCAGTGTTTTTTTTAATGGAATTATGTACAGATGTTGAAAACTGGGTAAAAATGGGCATCAGAGCTGATATCCTTTGGTTAGTAGAACAAAATTGCCTGGTGAAATTTTGTACATCTGTTTGATAGAAATAAATTTCAGAGTTGTCTAGAGAAATCTCTTGGGCTCTTCTCAGGCTTTTTACTCTATTGTGCCACGGCTATTGTGCCCTGAAAAGAGGCTTTTCCAGTCTTAATTCCATGGCTTAGTCTTTAGTCCAGTAATCAGTAAAGAGGAATCCCAACTAGAGCTCCCATGAGAGAAGAGAGATGCATGCTAATCACATTAATCTATTATCAAGGTAGCTCAGGCATTTTATCGGGCAGCACAGTGCTGTGATTTATAACACGTTCATCTTTGGGAGTGGGACAAGATTATCAGTAAAACCTCGTCAGCAGGCAATATGTCACTAAAGGAGGAGGCTTAATGTGGCTACTGAGGCCCACTAAACTTACTGCAGTATGTGTAAGGCCCAGATGTCAAGAAATGAATGGTTTATGTAGACTTAAGTGTATTCCAGTGTAAAGAGAAATATTAAAGTAATGGCACAGAGGATAGGAAGAGCTGGTTGTGAAGGAAAACTAATAGGCAAACAGATGGACCAAAAATGAAAGACAAACAGTCCAGAGAGTTGACCCTACAGGGAAGGCAGAAAGTTTGCGTGAGCATTTCCAATTCTCTTAAACCTGCCTTGGTGGGTGTATCTGACAGTTTCTCTGTCTGTAAGATACAAACATTTAACATTATCTCATAAGTTTTTAAAAGTCAAATAGTCTAATGTGTGTAAAAGTATTTTGTAAATTCTTAAATGCTGTAGACATGTGAAATATTGTTTATAGAACAACAAAACAAATGCTTAGTCAGATAGTATAGTTCTTTTAACATGAAAAGAATATGTAGGATCTTAGTGAAATAGCTATTTTCATGTGGCTCTGTATCTGCAGGCATTGGTTAAAAATAAATAAATAAATAAACCTCTCCTACTGAAGTATGGTGACTTGAATGCTACCCAAATGAAAAAGGCAGGAGACGAGAAGCCATTTTGCAAAGGCATGTATTGCAGTGTGAATTCTGGGGGTAACCAAAAACTTACCTTTGGAACAGGAACAAAACTTCAAGTCATTCCAAGTGAGTCCAATTTCCTAAGTATCACTTCTTTTTGGGGGGTCATCTTCTCTCAGATTATCAAATTTGAGCACATAGTAGGGTGTAATAGGCCCCTCTTTTCTGGCCATTTTGGAGAGATTTACACAAAGGGATTGTATAAGGATCACTTATCCATCCCTTAACTTTTTTTGTTTTAATTTGCTAGAAGGCACATTGCTCACTGGAGAGAGAGAGATAAAGTGAGAAAATAGGGGATATGGGATATTCACCCCACGTTCCCTTCTCCTGCATTTCTTCTTTGGGGATTTTGGGCATGCATGCATACATGCCTGGTGTGTTTTTTAAGCAGTCAGTCCAGGACTCCAAATCTCTCAGTGAACCATAGAGGATCCAGCCTCTTTAATCACCACACCACTGGTTGGTCTATTCATGAATATTTTAATAGTATTGTCTCATGGAAGTCTTGTTTTTTCTTAATAAAAAAGAAAGCTAAGACATTGTCCATGAGACCCATGGAATACTGTAGATAATGCAAAGAATAAGAGTGAAAGAGAAGACAAGTGATATTTTTCACCAAACTTTAATCAGAAAGACATTTGGCACTGGGGGCAGAACAGGACTCCAGTAAGTAATAAGACTGCACTGAGTCACTGAGCTTGTGAAATGAGTTGACTGGGGGGAGCCGGAAGCTGCTGCTCATAATGACCTGGATGCCATCCCAAGAAGATTCAGATTGATTGAAGTTAAAATTAGGACAGACACTATGGCAGGAATCTAAAACTTAATAACTATATGGAAATGAAAAAAAAAGAGAAAGAGCTAGATACATCTGTGGAATAAATAAAGGTGAAATCATAAGTTTGATAGTGATAGACCCAGAGACATTGGTAGGTAGAGAATGTCAAGCATTGCACAATAAATGCCCCAAATGTGAGTCCTATGGCCTATGTGTTATGTAGAATGTGAAAGAAAAAAAAAAAGTTACGATTAAGCCTCATTTGTAGATGAAAGGTCCATATCTCTAGGTCTTGCATTTGGAGAGGGTATGTGGTCTTCTGAGTGTTTTGGGCTAGCTAAGAAACACTGTGGGAAGAGTGGAGGCTATAAATGGATCTTCGGGAGTGGAACCAGACTTCTGGTCAGGCCTGGTAAGAAGGGTATGGGAGGAATAACGAGGGAGTAAGGGTAAGATATCTTCATGACTCACAAAATGATGGTGATATACAAGATGAACTGGAATTTTCTGGAATCACTGTTACTAGAGTTCTGATGTCTGATTCCAGTTAACTAATCTCAGTATGGCTGCATCTTAGTCAAAAAGGAACAAGAGAATTCTTTTCTCATGTTCCTCCTAAGTTTTATCTGTCCTCTGCCAAAATTTCATGCAGATCTCGGGGATTTGTGTCTTTGTTAGCAGTGCTGGCCTAGCCTCAGGTCATCTGTTCCTCATTTATAAAATAAAATAATGATATCTAAGCTCACTGTTTAGTTGTGGCCCAATGTGGTAATATAATAATATAATATATGTAATATATATTGTTAACCAGCGAGGCATAAAATAGGGTCTCCATGGGCCAGCCCTGGTGTGGTAGTTAGGTGATTAACTGCACAGTTTGAGCCCCAGATCCAGCAGCATGAGAAACATGCTAGTTATGTGTCCATGTGTGCCCAAAATCCTAAAGGAGAGACCAATGGAGAAGGGTTGTGGTATGACCATTCCCCTTGGATGGGGGGTTCTCTCCCTCTCCCTCTCTCTCCCTCCCTCCCTCTCTCTCTCTCTCTCTCTCTCTCTCTTTCTCTCTCTCTCTGTCTCTCTGTCTCCTGCACGCACATGTGCCCTCTGACAAAATTAAAACAATAATAAAAATAATAGGGTCTCCTTAAATTATAATTTACTTTTCCCTTCCCCAAGTAGATCGTAAGTCGAAAAGCCCAACACTGAATGATATTTTGTAGGAGGGTTTGCTATAGTGTGAATTCAGGGTACAACAAACTCACCTTTGGAAAGGGAACTATGCTTCTAGTCTCTCCAGGTCAGTGTTGGCCCCATCTCACTCCTGTTTTCCCTTTCCCTGGTTTAATGTTTCGACATGTACTCGCTGTGTTTTACCCTCATGGATTCCATCATCCTTGTTTTATCAGTTGACCATCTGTGAAATTCAGGTTGAGTCCCATGGGTTCTTCACTTAAAAATGAAAATAGCTAATGGAAAAGTTGAAATAATATTAACAATAGAATTAATTCGCTAGGTCAGAATGAAATAGAGAATAATATCCTAGATGATTAGGATAAACGTAGTTTCTCCAGAAATAGCCCAGCTTCCTGTTTAAAACCTAGACTGTGGTCTCTCCCCCAGGCTCCTTCACATTCTTCTTACCCTTTTTATCCCAAATTTAACTTTGGAGTCTTAGATAATCTGACACATGCAGCTCTAGAAATATTTTATTACTGAGAATATCCGCCTATTAAAACTGAAAGATCCTTGAGAGCAGAGACTCTTTTATACCCTATGAAATGTCTAATATAGACCTTTTACAAAGTAAGTGCTTGATAAATGCTTATTTAATTGAAACTAAAGACCCAAAGAAATCAAGTTTTCAGGCCAAAGGGAAGAACAGAATAAAGTAAATGACACGGTACATTCAAGCATGTGGTGAAGAGGAAAAAACACAAGATCAAGGATCAAATAGCTCTGTGTTTTAGTCTGTGTTACCGACTAGCAATGTAATTTAGAGCAGCTTCTTGCCTCCAAGCCTCCATTTTCTTATCCGTAAATGGGAGAGTGGGCCAGGTAACCTCTCTGCCCCATTGGCACCAACAACCTATGGGGCAGGTATTGCGGGTGGGTATTTTTCCCAGTTGAGTAAGCCAAATAGCTGTATTAAATCTTAAGTATTTCCTAACTTAGTAGGGTAAATCAAGAAAAGGGGTAAAGTGGCAGAAGGGAGTTTATAGTGAGGCCTCAGACACTGTGGGGTTTACGGGAGGAACCAACAAACTCACTTTTGGGACCAGCACCCAGCTAAGAGTGGAATTAAGTAAGTGTGATTCTATGGCAGCTACAAAATGTATTCTGTCGACAGTAATCAGGAGAAAAGGAGATGCCATTTTTGTCATTATGTCTTTTTTTTTTTTATTAAACTAGTACTGAAGCATTAATGGTGACAACCACATGAAGTAATGAAAGTATTCAAAGACTACGTAAGCATGTTCTCTTTGAGGTAGAATTTCTTAAGCCAGTAAGACTTTTACCAAGATATGAGGTTGACAGAAGCTCTGTTCAACGTTAGAGTTTTTAACACTAGAATTAAGGTAAATGGTGCCAAAATGAATGGAAAAATCTAGAAAAGCTGAAAATGCATGGCCATGATTAACTAGACCCTTTCTGCTTTCACTGCTTTCATCAGAGAAACACTCAGGAAGGATATTTACAGCCATTTTATCCATGCTCCAAATAACCCACACCTGATTCACTTTACAGATCATTGCCCATTTGACTAAATATTGTCCAGAAAGTCAGTAAAGTGCAGAGAAAGGAGCCCAAGTCTTCTGGTTCTAGATTTGGCTCCAACTGACTATGGGATCCTGGGCAGCTCACTACCCCTCTGTGCCCTCAGACTGTCCCAGCAGTTGAGGGGATTGAAGCACTCAAACTCAAGACCAGCCGTTGGCATAATGGCTATGTTGCTGGACTCCCATGTAGTCGACCAGGGTTTGAGTCCTGGACTTGGTGGCTTAAACTCACACCGGACACATGTGCATGCATGCCCAAGATCCCAAGAGGGGAATGGAGGAGAAGGGATTGTGGCGTGGCCATTCCCGCTAGGGGGTGATTTCTCACTTTCGGTCTCTCTGTCTCTCTCTGTCCTGGCGAGCACAAGTGCCCTATACCAAAAACCTCTCAAAAAAGAAAAGGCACTCAAAGTCTGAGGTTCCAGGATCTCATGCCTATACCTCCCTAAAGTTTATATGACTCATGGGTATGGACCATGACCACCAGCGTCACTGATCTGAAAATGCCTGATTTGCATGTACATTATTTAAAAATACAGTGTGAGGGCACTCAGACATGCTGGGGCATAGAACTTCAACTCTGCGAGGAAGCTTGGAAATTACTGAGTTCAGACCTTTTTATTCTCCCCTAAGGAAATTGAAACCAAAGAAGTTGGTTGAGTTGTCTGATATCATAAAGCCAGCGAGACCTAGGGACGGGACTAGAACCTGGGATCCTGGTCCTGGGGAACCAAAACTACTCAACTTCTGATAGGTAGGAGGTTGTAGGATATGTTCATGATCAGGGGAAAAAATGAAAGATTTTACTAGGAGAACATAAAAAATTTTCCTTGTTAGTAGCACCTTACTATAGCCTCCTTGGACCTGCTCCCAGCTGTGGGATAAAAATGGAAGGAGAAGGAAATGACCCATTTTGTCACAGTATAAATCACTGTGAGTAATCCTGAAGGCTACCAAATTATCTTTGGGACAGGAACAAGACTATATGTTGAAGCAAGTAAGTTCTGTGAAATAACCTGATTTGTATTACAATTGGAGGATATCTGTTTTTCTCTCTCTCTCTCTTTTTTTACGGGGAAGAGTGGGTAGAGAGGGAGAGGACATGGTTTTGTCTGGTATTTAATTAAGAAAATAAGTTGACAATAATAATGTTGCATTGTATTGTATTCATGAGTATCATTCCTATAACAAACAGGTAACAAACACTTAGTAAGTGTGAATGGATAAAATTCCCCTGGGTCCTGTCTAGGACTGAAACTCCGTAATTACATAAATGACTTTTTCACCCTGAGTATTAGTGGCGTTTATAATATAATCCACTGTATACAAACAGAATTTCTTATTGGGTTCTGCGATATTTGTTGTCATCCTCAAATGTGATTCACTTTACAGATCATTGCCCATTTGACTAAATATTGTCCAGAAAGTCAGTAAAGTGCAGAGAAAGGAGCCCAAGTCTTCTGGTTCTAGATTTGGCTCCAACTGACTATGGGATCCTGGGCAGCTCACTACCCCTCTGTGCCCTCAGACTGTCCCAGCAGTTGAGGGGATTGAAGCACTCAAACTCAAGACCAGCCGTTGGCATAATGGCTATGTTGCTGGACTCCCATGTAGTCGACCAGGGTTTGAGTCCTGGACTTGGTGGCTTAAACTCACACCGGACACATGTGCATGCATGCCCAAGATCCCAAGAGGGGAATGGAGGAGAAGGGATTGTGGCGTGGCCATTCCCGCTAGGGGGTGATTTCTCACTTTCGGTCTCTCTGTCTCTCTCTGTCCTGGCGAGCACAAGTGCCCTATACCAAAAACCTCTCAAAAAAGAAAAGGCACTCAAAGTCTGAGGTTCCAGGATCTCATGCCTATACCTCCCTAAAGTTTATATGACTCATGGGTATGGACCATGACCACCAGCGTCACTGATCTGAAAATGCCTGATTTGCATGTACATTATTTAAAAATACAGTGTGAGGGCACTCAGACATGCTGGGGCATAGAACTTCAACTCTGCGAGGAAGCTTGGAAATTACTGAGTTCAGACCTTTTTATTCTCCCCTAAGGAAATTGAAACCAAAGAAGTTGGTTGAGTTGTCTGATATCATAAAGCCAGCGAGACCTAGGGACGGGACTAGAACCTGGGATCCTGGTCCTGGGGAACCAAAACTACTCAACTTCTGATAGGTAGGAGGTTGTAGGATATGTTCATGATCAGGGGAAAAAATGAAAGATTTTACTAGGAGAACATAAAAAATTTTCCTTGTTAGTAGCACCTTACTATAGCCTCCTTGGACCTGCTCCCAGCTGTGGGATAAAAATGGAAGGAGAAGGAAATGACCCATTTTGTCACAGTATAAATCACTGTGAGTAATCCTGAAGGCTACCAAATTATCTTTGGGACAGGAACAAGACTATATGTTGAAGCAAGTAAGTTCTGTGAAATAACCTGATTTGTATTACAATTGGAGGATATCTGTTTTTCTCTCTCTCTCTCTTTTTTTACGGGGAAGAGTGGGTAGAGAGGGAGAGGACATGGTTTTGTCTGGTATTTAATTAAGAAAATAAGTTGACAATAATAATGTTGCATTGTATTGTATTCATGAGTATCATTCCTATAACAAACAGGTAACAAACACTTAGTAAGTGTGAATGGATAAAATTCCCCTGGGTCCTGTCTAGGACTGAAACTCCGTAATTACATAAATGACTTTTTCACCCTGAGTATTAGTGGCGTTTATAATATAATCCACTGTATACAAACAGAATTTCTTATTGGGTTCTGCGATATTTGTTGTCATCCTCAAATGGATGGAAAATGAAGGTTAAATAGTAAAAGTATGTGCCTTTTACCACTGTTGAGCATGCAGGCAGACACAGGGACACAGCAGCTAACGTGTTAGGTAACTTAGGAATGAGTCCCAGGCTACCAAGTGCTTACAGAGTGCCATTTTGTATAGAGTTCTATCGGAGTGTGAATACGGGCTTTCAAAAATTCACATTTGGAACTGGCACTCAACTTCTGGTCAGCCCAAGTAAGTAGGAGCTCCAGAAATATGTTGGGCTTTCACTTATATATTTATGTTTATAGCATTTACTCTGGTCTACACTAGATTTTTATTACTATTTTTATTATTAATCATCATAATGCTACTGACTTGGAGTCGATATATTCTGCCATACTATTTGGTTTGCGCTTAAAGAGAATCACTGTCAAGATCTCAGTGGTAAAAAACTGTTTGCTTTTCCTTTAAGTCAAGTTTCTTATTTGTTCACTCAGCTCTTACCTCTCTGCTGAGGGTGAATATGAACCTCACAATGTGTTGGTTTTTATACTGTCTCCTTATTGTCTCTCTTAGAAATGCTTCCTTAGTTCTTCCTTGTCTAAGCACTTAGATTTCCCAAAACTAGCCTCCTTTTCTCAATAATTATGTACACCAAAATTCAGTTCGACTCAGTAAATGACTATTGAGAAGCATCCACAAATCAGGGACAATAGTTGGATTAAAAAGAAAGAAACAAAAGGAAAAAAAGAAAAGCCTAAGATATGATCCCTGACCTCAAGAACTCGCGGGCTAGAGACAGGGAAGAGTAGCAATGGACTAGCCCAATTCCACCCCTTACTTTGCTGGGAAAGGATTTGAGTCTGTTCCTTATGGAGATGTTTGACTTGCTTGAAGACAAAAAGCCCCCTTGACTGTTCACATCTTTGAGTGAAGTAAGGACAGAGACGGCGATGAGTCAGGTGTGAGTCACCCAGGACTCCTGCTCAGCCCTGGAGAGGACGCAGTGACTCTGAGTCATGCCAAGGCATGTTTTTAGCATGTGCCCCAGAACAGAATGCTAGAGATGATCTTGCTCCTACTCTTTCTGGCAAAGTGAAAAACGTATTTTCACATATGTCCCCAAGAAAATGGTACCTTCTCAAGCATGGAAAATGAGGTGAGAAAAACCCACCTGCTTCCTGGTATCTTTAGAAAAATACTCACACCCAACCAGCCAATATAAGAAGCAATGTCTTTCACAAAGTTTTGTAAAGACTTGTTTCTCCGAGAGGAGAAATGGCCAGAGGCTGCATTTGTTGATAACCCATTGAGGAAAATGAAGACCAACGGGTGGCAGTCGGGGCCCGTGCAGTTAACAGCCATTGGAGAGGCTCCTTCAAGTCCTCGTACCACCCATACGGGGAAAACTTTGGGATCTGTCTTTCAGGGTTTCCAAATTTTATAGTTACTGTAATAGATGTGTCCTTTATGAGAGGGTGTGCAGAACCAGGATTTTTGTAGTGCACTTACTCAGAGTGTGACTATGGGGACAACAGACTCACCTTTGGGAAGGGGACCCAAGTGGCGGTCATACCAAGTAAGTGAGTTGGGATCTTCCTGCACAAACGGGCCACTCCGTTCCACCCACTCGTGCCCCTACCCTGGTACTGGACAACCTACCATATTTCCATGGGAGGGGGAGAGAATGAACTATTCATCAGTGCCACCCCTAAGGTCTTAGACCATCACAAAATGTTTGCTGCCCCTGGTTTCTTCCTTCTCCTCTTCTCTTACATCTCTGTTGTCCACACTCCTGTCCTCTGTGTAAAGTTGGCCCTGTTCTTTCCTAAGCCTAGATTTCGCTGTATGAGGAATGAGGGCTGGAAGAGGCCTTGGGGACATCTTACTCCTGTTGCAGGGGAGCCTCAGGCCCAGTCTAAGCACCTGCACAAGGCCAAGTTGGGGGTCAGTGCAGAGCCGCATCAGGGCCTCAGCTCGGACTCAGAGAAGCCACACTGCTCTTGGCTGACATGACCCTCAAACCCAGTGTGAGATAGGCAGTGTTGGCAATCTACAAAGGCCGGGGGACTGAGGGCGGGGTTCCAGCTCGGGACCGTGGCCCAGGCAGTGACCTATGTAAGCTCCAGCTTTCACATTGCTGAAGTAGACAACATGATCCCTTTCCTTCCCACCTTTCAGAAACCTTGAAGAATTCCTGTGACTTGTTTTCTGTAGAGTCC
The DNA here is from genome assembly GCF_000334495.1 of Tupaia belangeri chinensis. Taxonomy (NCBI): domain Eukaryota; kingdom Metazoa; phylum Chordata; class Mammalia; order Scandentia; family Tupaiidae; genus Tupaia; species Tupaia belangeri. The sequence continues at coordinate 650,947 of NW_006159594.1, forward strand.
GAGGATTTTATAGAAGCAGGGCCCTACCTGAATCGAAGTCATCAGAAATAAAGAAATCGGGGACCAGCAGATGGTATAATGGTTATGTTGCTGGACTCCCACGTAGCTGACCAAGGTTCAAGTCCTGGACTCACTGGCTTAAACCTCATGCAGGGCGCATGTGTGTGTGTGCCCAAAATGAGGGAATGGAGAATGGAGGAGAAGGAATTGTGGCGTGGTCATTCCCCCAGGAGGATGATTTCTCACTTTCTGTCCGACGAGTGCACACACCCTATAGCAAAAATCTTTTTAAAAAGAAAGAAAGGAATCAAAAATCTTTGAGTGCCTTGGCCTATTTTCAGGTGGTAGAGAGAAGAGGATAAAAGCACAGATCCCAGGAAGGGCCTGAATCCTGCTTGGAGTCTTGCCTTAGACAGGGATATGCAGAAGTCAAACCCCTGGGCCTCATGTAGGAAAAAGGCTGGGAGTGGGGACTGTCAGAGAACTATGAAAAGGGAAAGATAGGGACAAGGAGAACATCAAGGAAAGGGTCAGAATGGCTTTGGCAAACATAAAACCTCCTGAGCTCCCAACTCTGGAACATAGTCAGAAGGGCCTTGCACCCAACGGAAGAGTAGCAAGAATCAGGCCCTTGGTTTATCTGCCCCACACAGGCAGGGTGATATGGTGGTATAGGGTGTGGGGAGATGTGAGGTGTTGCTGACAGGACAGTGGTGTTTCCTCTGGGGTAACTGGCTCCCATCTCTGCCCCTCAGGGCCAGGTCTCATGGGCTCCATGGACAGTAGTGGGAGATTTCCTATGACTCTGGGGGCATGGACAGTGATTCTCTGGATTGTTGCCCCAACATGACTGGGTGATTGATAGAGGAGGGGTCACAGGAGAAAGGTTTTATCAAAGGCTTCCCTTGCTGTGTGCATCAGGAGGAAACTACAGACCTACATTTGGAAGAGGGACCAGCCTCACTGTTTATCCGTGTGAGTATTAGAGACATAGTCATGGGAATTTCCTAGGCAGACAAACTGTGGAAGGTTATGGCAAGAGTGAGAACATTTGTGGTGTTGTCTGCTCCATTATTAAAGGAGTCCTGTGCCATCTAGTAATAGTTATCTGTGTGTCTGGTCTAGTGAAATGATTGAGGTTGTGTTGGACAAGGGTTTTGCACCGTTTTCATGCACAAATCCCCAATTTTTTAGAAAAGATTTCATTCTTAGTTAGGTTTCTGAAGCAAAACTTTCTTCTTGATAGCCAAGGGATCTATATCTACACTGCCCCTCAACCCAATGGCTGACACACTATTACCACCTACCTCAGGTCAATGAGGTATCTTCCACTAGATAAGAGCGTCCCAGGGAGCTACTGTGGGGTGCTGGAATGAGTAGGCTACGAATCGACTTCCTCTGGCTTTAAGAAGCCTCCTCCCTTTTTCCCAGTGGAAAGCATGGCTGGGAATCATCCTATTACTAGCCGGTCTTTACTGAATGCCCGACACATGCCAGTGACCACACTCTGTGGTTCAATGTTCACATTCACCCTAGGGGTAGGTTATGGACCTAGGGATTTATAGAAGCAGGGTCCTACCTGAATCGAGGTCATCAGAAATAAAGGAATCAAAAGACTTTGGGTGCCTTGGCCTATTTTGGGGTGGTAGACAGGAAAGGATAAAAGCACAGATCATAGGACAGGCCTGAATCCTCCTTAGAGTCTTGCCTTGGACAGGGATATACAGAAATCTGACCCTCAGTCTCACAAAGGAAGAAGGCTGAGAATGGGGAGTTCAAAGAGTTAGTCACCCAGTATTGTGCCCATTTTTCAGATGAGGAAACAGAGACTTGTGGTAGATCATTTGCCCAAGATCACAGCTAGGAAGGACAGAACAAGAATTTAACTCAAATCTCTTTGACATCTGGTCCTAATTGTTAACCATACCCTATGCTGCTACCAGCAACCCTCCCACACTCTGCGAAGGAAAACTCTGCATCCCTAAGACCATCTGTGGCCCTTGGTACCCTATCCTGAGCCTTCTTGCCGTAGTGACCATGGCGGAGTGACTCTGCCTTTCTAACAAGATCCGTAGGTCACTGACTTGGGTTGGCAGGATGAAGGTGTGGCCGGAGGGAAGCAGAAACTTAGGAGGACTATTTATTGGGCTTAAAGTTACATGGAGAGAGAAATGTATCACCAAAACTAGAAATGGCCTGTTTAAAAGTTTTGTTCCCTAAGAGAGAGGATGTAAGTGGCCATGTTTTCCTGGATTATTGCCCCAACACAACTGGGTGATTGATAGAGGGGGGTCACAGGAGAAAGGTTTTATCAAAGGCTTCCCTTGCTGTGTGCATCAGGAGGAAACTACAAATTTACATTTGGAAGAGGGACCAGCCTCACCGTTTATCCGTGTGAGTATTAGAGAAATGGTCATGGGAATTTCCTAGGCAGGCTATGGCAAGAGTGAGAACATCTCGGTGTGAGGGGTCCTGGGCGGCTGCCCCAGGGGGCAGAGGGAGGTATTTGTACTGCAGTAGCAGAGTGTGGGCCTGGTCCGCAGAACACTCACTTTTGGGAGTGGAACAAGGCTCCAGGTACATCCAAGTAAGTGTCTGACCTTAGACTTTGGCCAAAGACAAAGGTAGTCCCTACTCTGCTTTCTGAGATAATGAATTTGTACTTCCCACACCTATTTTTCATGTTCCTTAATGAAGCTTGAATGTTTTGAAATTTGAATTCCCAGCCGCTGCCTTGACAGAAGTTTATTTTTTAACTGTCGTAATTGCCAGTGGGAGTTGGCCTTTTCATCATTACAGAGACACACTCTTTTGCTGTTTCTAGATTCCTTTGAGACAAAAGGTTTTTATCAGAAAAGAAACAGTGACTGATTATGCCAAAAGGTTTATTTATGTTACCATTTAGTTCTCATGGAAGGTAATAAATTAAACTTCCTAAAGACGTGAGGTATTGGACCCACTCTCATAAAACTCCATTTCCAGTAGGAAAGAAAGCCTAAATAATGGCATAGAAACAAAAAGTCGGGAAAACAGAACTATTCAGAATTTAAAGGAGAAATGAAATAGTCCTAATACAAGAAGACAGAGAGCAGCACTGCATTAAGAGTGAATTAAAATATTTAGAGGGCTTATGCATTCAACAAATACTTATTGAGCAACTATTACATTCCCAGCACTATGCTAGATGTGAAGAAGAAAGGAAAGGGCAGGGAAGAAGAGAGAAGGGAAGGAAATGCAAAGTCTCTGCCCTTCCGGATCTCAGCATGGGTAAACGTCCATATAAACATAATTACAGCCCAGGGTTACCATGTCAGAGTGGAGGCACCTTCAAGTACCTCCTGTCCAAGTTGTCTGGTACTCGTATGTTCTGTAAAGGCAGGACCCTCTCTCCTTAATCCTCACATCGTGCAATTCAGCACAATGCCTGGGACATAGGAGTCACCAGACAAATGATTGTGAAAGAAATGCCTTCTGGCTAGGCATGTCAGGGGATATTTGGGTAGAAGAGTAATTACTGTTTAAAACATATTGGTTTACCGGGCGCGTGTGTCCGCGTGCCCAAGATCCCGAGAGGAGAATGGAGGAGAAGGGATTGCAGCGTGGCCATCCCCCTGGGTGGAGATTTCTCGATTTCTGTCTCTCTGTCTCTCTCTGTCTTTCTGGCGAGCGCACGTGCCCTATAGCAAAAACCTCTCAACAAAATATGTATATATTGGTTTAGACATTGGCAAGTATACTCAGACAGAGTTGTTGGACCTCAGAACAGGGAGAGTGAAGAATCCATCCAGGCACGTGTGGGTGGAAAAAGCCCATCTCTCCCAGGAGAAGCATCTCTGTGTTTATCTGTTCATTTTTGTGTTTCATCTCTTCCCTGCCATGGGTCAATTCAGGCTGGATTTAGACAGCTCGAGCCATCATGATACTCAAGAACCAGAGTTCGGAGGCAGAAAGATTACAATATCTGTGATAGGGAAGTAGCATAAATAAATTTCAGCAGCGAAAAGGAAAGAGATCTGAGGATAGCTTATATAAAGTCTATGTCTCCACTTGAGAAACCACCCAAGAAATAATTATTCTAAGAAAACTTTTCTTCATTGGGATCAGAAGCATCTTTGAAATACAAGCTTCAGTATGCGTAGGAAGGTGTGTGGAAGGAAGACTAAAAATACACATTTGGGGAAGGATTTAAGGCTGTCCTTGTTCCTAGCTGGGAAACCCCACAGTGCTGAGGCGATGCAGATCCTGCCTGTGGACTGCCTTGAGATAAGCCCTGGAGCAGTGCCTGACCTGGCAGGAGCATTCGCCGCACAGCTGCCTAGGTGTCCTACATTTGCCAGAATAAAATGAAGCTGTTGCAAGATGATTAGAAAGAAATAACCCAATCAGGGAGACCCCTAATTGTGTCCACAGGAGTGGGCAGAAGAACAAACAGATTCAGAACTCAAAGGACTTAATGGAAAAGGTTAAGTTTTAGAATGGAATTTTTTTTAAGAATTATCTCATTTTTATTTATTATTTTTAAAATTTTTTAATTATTACTTTTATTTTATTTATTTATTATTAATCTTCATTTTGATGAGAGAGAGACAGAGACAGAGAAAGAAAACAAGCTGCCAGGTCCAGGACTCAAACCGTGGTCATCCATGTAGGAGTCCAGTGCCTTAACCACCACACCACCTGCTGGCCCCTAGAATGGAATTTTAAATTCTTGAAACTGAGGAAGGGATTTCCAAGGTATATATAAAACCTGCATACCTTCCACGGATGTGAAGGAGGGTTATAAGGAATAAGTTCTTGTGTCAAATAAGTTTGAGTAGCTCTGCATTTCTTTACTGTACAACTTCACAAAAACTTTAAAATGCTAATATGCATTGTCAGTCTTCAAAATTGAAGTATAATATACAGCATTTCCCAAATGCATTTGAACTTAGAATCCTTTCTGCAGAGAAATTCAAAAGGACTAGGGCTCTGTGAAATTCTCACAGAGAAGTACTTGTCTAAATCATTCTCAAACTTTAGGGATTTTTTTTCCCATATGGATGTCAACCCTAATCTTAGAAACCTCCAGAGAAAGTTTCTCAGGCCCCATCGTTACTCCTGGTTCTCACAACCTTCACAATGAAGCAGTTCTCCTCATGCATTTTATGGAAATATTCCTATGGTAATTTTAGTCTGTGCCCTCAAGGAAGAATAGAAACCACTTTCTAAAAGAAGAGCTCTTTCTAGGCCTCAGTTCTATTATTAAGCCCTACCCTTGGTTTTCCATGCATTGCCAGTGCTATGAATCTTTCCCTTGGGATTCATTTCCCAATTACTCTGGCTCTCCTCCAGATTCTTCCAATTTGCCTCCTTTGCTTTCAGTCATGGAAGCGATAATGGACATCCACCCTCCAGGAAGGTCTGACCAGCTCCAAACTGGCTGTGAGGGAAAAAGACTATGAGGCTCTTCCACAGTAAGATGAGGAATTACGTCAGCAAAACTTTCCTCTCCTGTTGGAGAAAGGTTGACCTGGAGGAGTCTGGATAACAGGGACAGGAAGGAGAGTGCCTCAGCCAGGCTGGTCCTGCCCAGGTTAGCGTTCTTGTAAAGCACCCACCTATTGTGTGTCATCTGGTGGCTACGGCAAGCCGACCTTCGGTGCTGGGACCAGACTGACTGTACGCCCATGTGAGTATGACCAGGTGAATGACCAGGGCAAATAGAACCAATGACTTGTCTATGAGAAAGCAGGCCATGATTTATAGCAAACTCGAGGATCTATGAGGCACTCGTTTTCCATTTCTACAAGCTCTCTAGGTGTCTTAAAATATTCCCATTTCTCATATTAAAGACAGAAGAGCCAAGAGCCAAATGAGTAAATGAAAATCTGAGCAGAATAATTTACGGAAACATAAAAAGAGTTCCAAATACTCAGTGCTCTCAAGCGAAGCCGATAATATCAGCACCAGGTAATCTGAACATTCAGGAAATTAGCTAAGTGCCCTTGGGGGAAAGAGATGAGTTAATGGCAAACACAAATTCTCTTTTATTGCAGCAGGTAGCTAAATTCCCTGGATTGGGTAATGAGCATGGTTGGGGATACCTGCTCATAGTATCTTCCTCTCTGGAATTTAGGAGAGTTTTAAACTCTCTCTCTTACCCCCCTCTCTGAAGGGTAAAAGTAACCCAGACCCCTATCTGAATTGTAGGTATACCACATGAAATAACACAATATGGAGACAGTGTATGGGGAGGCTGACACAGCTGGGGAAAATTCTGGCTCTACCTTCATCAGCTGTATATAAGGCTTCTACTTTCTCAAAAGCAAAATTACAATAACTACATTATAATCAAGATAATGCCCAGCATATAATAATTAATCAATAAATGGTAGCTTTTCTAAAATATCATCATCATTATCATGACCACCAAAGCTTTGCTATTCTGAGGGTTGCCTGATTAAGAGAAACTTGAACACCTCCAGTGGGAAATAGAAGATCTAAGAAAGAGAGACTCAGTGAGCCTTTTGGGTGGTGCTCTGAGACCCCAGGCTAGCATTAGGAAGGTTATTACAAAGACTTTGCCCACGGTGGGGTTATGGTAGTGATTACAAGTTAATCTTTGGAGCAGGAACCAGAGTGATCATCCAGCCAAGTAAGTTGAATAATTCAAGGATGGACATGAGTAGTTTTTTTTTTTTTATTTTGGTCCAAAATGCTGTCATGAACCCAAATATTTTCTTCTGTAAGTTCCCAAATGGTTCTTCCCACCTATCCCTAGCGAATTTTCTTATCCAGCCCTCCATACTCCAGAGTAAGAATTTCTAACCCCTGGGCTATGGACCAGTGCTGGTCTGGGGCCTGTTGGGCATTGTGCTCTGGACAGTGTGGTCCATGGCCTGTTGCCCCCACTCCCACCATCCAGTGGGAGGTGGGCAGTGGAAGGTAGGCAGAGGATGAGGGGGCAAGGGAGCAAGGGGGTGAGGGAGCGAGGCTTCATTTTTATCTGGAACCACTCTCCATTGCTCACACTGCCACCAGGGCTCTGCCTCCTAATGGATCAGCAGCAGTATTGGATTCTCATGGGAGTGGGAACCTTATTGCTGAGTGACTGTTTCACTGTCTATTGCAGTATGGTAGTGGTAGAAATGGGGTGCATGGTGGATGTGGTTCACTAGAGTCATCCAAGAACCAGCACCCTCACCCCAGCCCAGTCCATGGAGGAATTGTCTTTCATGAGGCTGTTCCCTGGTGCCAGGAAGGTTGGGGATACTGTTTTAGAGACATTATCCTTAGGTTGGGACCTTAGAAATCAAGAGGTAGGTGACAGTCCTCTCAGGCACCTTTCATGAGAGGATTCAAAATACCACTGCCCTGAATGGGCGGTTTGCTCTACTAAATTAATTTCAATAAAGTAATTCTTAGTTTATTGAAATCACATTAAATCACAACCTCAGCCCAGGGCAGCACAGCAGAATGGGGCAGGAAAGAAAGGACTTTGTACATCGCAGACAGGATCTTGATACAAGAAAACAGAAGGCCTAACTCTTTCTTGGAGACTATTTAAGGATAATAGTAGGTAGGTCCCCAGGTTTCTGTAATGGTGTCGTCTTCAGTGTGAATACTGGAGGAATAGCTGGGAGACTCACATTTGGGAGAGGATCCCAAGTGTCCATAATACCTGGTGAGTCACCCCAGCTGGCACCCCTGGCAACTCCATGGACCAGTGTCACTAATCCTTTCCCTGGGGATATCAATTATTGCTGCAGTGAGGCTAACCATTGATATTGGAACTAATTGTCTTACAAAGGTCCTGTAAGGGAGGAAGCACCACTATCACCCTGAATGTCTGTGTTCCTCTAGGTTAAACACATTAAAATTTGACTTTAATTGCTCAATGAAAACTTTTAAATGCCTTCTATGGGAACATCCATTCTAAAATGTTAGACTTAGTGTGAAGAAGTCTTAGTGCCTGACCTGTTCCCAAATAGTATAAAAACTAACGAAAGGGGCAGAAGTGTTGTACATTTAGCAACTTGAAACTATTTCAGTATTAACCAATTGAAGATGTCAGTGGGCAGAAGAGCAACTCAGAGGAACAGGAGCCTAGCTGGAAAGCTAACCCCAGAGAAAGTTTTTTGCAGTACAAAGGATTCATTGAGCCCTGAAGGATGAGCAATATCGATATGGGCCAAGAAAGAGAAGGGACAGTTCCAAGCACAAGAAACAATAAGAAAGAAGGTATAATCTTGGGGGAAAGTAAGACACATGCATTTTGGCCTTAGTAACTATGTCTAGTAATGTTGGATGATGAGAGAGCAAGACAAAAAGTTATCTTCTTAAGCAATTGAGAAATGAATACTAGCGCTTTCAAGAGAATGCAGCTATCAGGGCAAGGCCAGCCACCAGGAACTGAGCATGCAACTTGGAAATGCAGTCTAGCTGTGAAGGTGAGAGAGACCACCTTGTCCATGGATGGCTCATGACTTAAGGACTTCCCCTCTTCTTCCTCTCTGGGCTCTAAGAGGAATTACCCCAGGCCTCAGAGGAGGAACCTAAGGGTTTCTGTGGTAGAGACAGTGAGAATGACATAAAGGTGTTGTCTCCCAGTTGTAATCTGGAAAAGGAACCAGAATGTCCATTACTCCGGGTACATCTGCTCATGCACACTGTCCCCTGACACTCACCAGAGCCTCAGTGGGACCCAGTGTCAGGGACACTAACACATTTCTGGGTTCATAGTGCCTAATACAGAGCAAGAGCCAGTGAGTGGTAAGGGGACTTCAATCACTGGTGTGCTCCTAGGGGTCTAAAGCACTAGAACAGTCAGATGTGAGCTTCTACAATTAGTTTTTTTTTTTTTTTTTTTTTTTTTTGGAGCGATTTTCTCTATGGGGCGCGTGCGCTCC
>NW_006159594.1:659988-706349 GCF_000334495.1 Tupaia belangeri chinensis
CGTGCGCTCGCCAGACAGACAGAGAGAGACATAGAGATAGAAAGCGAGAAATCACCCCCCAGGGGGGATGGTCACGCCGCAATCCCTTCTCCTCCATTCTCCTCTCGGGATCTTGGGCACGTACGCACACGCGCCCGGCGTGAGTTTTAAGCCACTGGGTCCGGGACGCGAACCGCGGTTGACTATGTGGGAGTCCAGCGACATAGCCATTACGCTAACTGCTGGTTCCCTACAATTAGTTTTGAATTAAAGTGACAAGTTAGGATCTAGCACAGCTGACCGTCCACATTGAAAATTGATCCAATCTTGCTGAGGCTCCTGATCTCATCACTGGTAGGACGAGTTTTTGTTGTCAAGGTAGAATAAGATGTCTCTCCCCATAGGGTTCTGGCAGATGGACCCTTAAAGATTGCCAAATTAAAAGCGATTCATTTCTTATTTTCAGACAAAAAGTAAGGTTGCCCTAGAGGTCCTTGAAGATAAAAGGAAAATGAAGCTAAAAAGCATCAAGTATCTCTCGTGCAAATTTATCCTTTTTATCTGAAAATAAGAAGGTAGGAAGATGGACAGGAGAAATAACAGCAAAAAATACAAGTAGGGAAGCCCAGAGTTTATCAACTGATAGAAGCATGATTTGAGAAAGCATAAAAACCTCAATTCGGGCCAGCCAGTGGCCTGGTGATTAAGGCAGCTGGATAGCACATGGGCAACCACATGGTTCAGGTCTCAGACCTGGCAGCTTGAGAAACACGCCGGGCTTGTGTGTATGTGTCCCCAAACTCGCAAGACAAGAATGAGGAGAAGGGATTATGGCATAGCCATTCCCACAGAGGGTGTTTTCCTCTCTCTCTCTCTCTCTCTCTCTCTCTCTCTCTCTCTCTCTCTCCCTCCCTCCCTTCCTCCCTCCCTCCTCTCACCCTTTTTCTCTCTCTCTTTCTCCCTCTCTCCTTCTCTCCCTCTCTCTAGTGAGCATACATGCCCTATAGCAAATGAAAAAGAGAAAGAAAGCATCACCTCGGTTCTTTCAACACCAACATGGGTACATTGCTATGTCATCTTGATCTGTCGTTAGCAAATTGAACGATTGACCTGTCCCTCATGGAATCATCCTTCACAGACTTAAAGATGATTTTCAAGTCTCACACTCAGCCCCTATTGCCATTCCTTAAAATCTTGTGTTCTGAGCCATTGCCCTTGCTAGACTGACGCTCCGCTCGTCAATGGAACTTTCTTTGACAACGGAAATGTTCTGTCAGTCTGTTCTGTCCAATATAGCAGCTACCAGCTGCACGATGCTACTGAGCTCTTGAAATGATGTTTGTATTAATAGAATTTCAGTTTTGATTAATTTTCATGTAACCACAAGTAGCTAGAGACTATCGTATTGGACAAAGTCTAGACTTTCTTCAGTCTGACACTCGCGGGCCCCAGGATTCCAGTGAGTGCATAACTAGGACTCAAAGTTGGGCTTCTGGTCCCCACAGCAACCCCCTGTCCTAAGGCCACACTACCTATAGAGGTGCTTGATCCTCTGCCTTTCTTCTCAAGGCCACATTTTCTCAGCATGTCCTCTTCCACAGTCCACCCAAGACCCCCACTGATAACTAATGATTCCATATCTCTCCCTTTCCAGTAAGAGTGATGCCTTAGGGCCTTCTCCTACAGGGATGTCAGGCTCCATGGGTATGTGGAGGATGGAGAACAGGACAGAATGCTGGATGTCCTGGATATCTGCCCCATCCAGCCAGGGAAACCACCCTTCTGAGCTACATCAGGGGCAGCCCATACTGCAGGCAGCTCTGCCTTGACTCAGCATCCCAAGGGCATGCCAGGGGCTGGCTTCTTTGGCTTTGAATCCAGCTGGATACTTGCATTGCCAAAGCCACCCTGACTGGCTCAACAACTGTCTGGCTCAGATCCACTGCCAGAGTCTAAAAAAAAAAAAAATGTGTACATGGTGAAGAGCTGTAGAAGCAGAGATCCACGGGGCAGGAAATCCTAATCCCAACCCTGCTGGAAACTCTCTGGGTGGCCCCAACACATTAATCCTAGGTAAACCTCTGCTTCCTTCTCTGAAGGCAGGAAGTTGGAAAGAATAAACAATGAGAGTCATATTTAAAGGACAGAATTCTACAAAGATGCTAAAGAAAAAGTCTTAGCACTAAGGAAAAGCCTCTAGCAACTCCTGCTTCCTAGGGGGTGAAGAGAAGAAATCATGACTATGTATTACTCGGTGACATGTTATCATGGCAACACCTTGGCTCTAACATTCATGTGGTACTTTATGATTTATTAAATATAATGTTGTGTGAAAAAAAAAAATACTCTTATTCCTTTCCCAAAATCACTAGGTTAGGAAGGTGGATGAGGCAACATTTCCATTTTTCTGATATAATTCCTGAGATGGGGTGAAGAGAAGAAATCATGACTACGTATTACTCGGTGGCATGTTATCATGGCAACACCTTGGCATATCAATAGCTCTAACATTCATGTGGTACTTTACGATTTATTAAATATAATGTTGTGTGAAAAAAAAAAACTCTTATTCCTTTCCCAAAATCACTAGGTTAGGAAGGTGGATGAGGCAACATTTCCATTTTTCTGATATAATTCCTGAGATGTAAGGAGCTCGTGTGACTTGCTCAAGGCCTAATGAATGGTAGGGCCAGGGCTTGAATGCAAGTGTTCTGACTTGTAGTCTGAAACTTTTATCAATAAGAGAGAGAAATCTCCTAGTGATGCGGTGGATTTTCCAACTTAATGTCAACCCGTAAACCTCCAAAGCCTGCCAATGCCAGTCTAAGTAGAGGAGACCACTCCAGATTCCAAGATGCATGGTTTGCTTTGCTGGGCCTTTCTCCTGTGCTTGTTTTTGTTCTGCCAGGGCTTGTTGTTTACTAGGCCTGCTGAGGTTCTGAAAACATCCCTACTGAGTAGAAGAATGAGCACTATTTCATTAAGTAGCTCTGCATTTATGATTTCTTGAATGGCAAGCAAGGTCTGGCAGAGAACATTCACAGAGAGCCTGACCTCTTGGCCAGGACTAGTGACTGTGTCAGTCCCTGATCCCAGGCTGTCACAAGTTGCTGGTTTCTAAAATGTTACTTCGTACATAAAGCCTGAGAATGTGACTTGCCTCAGAAAGCCATGCCTCTTGTCCATTGTAGGCTTCTGGGCTCCAGCCTTGGTTGAGGCTAAGAGGTCAACAAGAGCATCTCTTCTAACCCCTATCCTCTTGGTCCACAGATATTAAGAATCCTGACCCTTCTGTGTACCAGCTGAGAAAACATAAAGTCAACAATGCAAGTGTCTGCTTATTCACTGATTTTGATTCTCAAGTCAACGTATCACAAAGCACAGACAATGAAGCATTTAAGTCAGGCACAACTGTACTGGACATGAGATCCACACATTCCAAGAGCAATGGCGCCCTGGCCTGGAGCACAGATGCCAATTTTGAATGTAAAGATGCCTTCGATGAGCAAGACTTTTTCCCTAACTCAGGTAGGTGCAGCCGTGGTGCCTTTGCAAACTTGAGTTCCTCACTTTGAGAGGTCTGGAGGCCTGGAGACTTGGAGGCCCAGTTCTGCCTAGAGCTCAGGTCAATGATGTCTACAAGCTGCCTTGAATGGTGGTCTCAGTCCCACCAATTATCAGCAAAGCCCCCAGACCCCTTTTTACTGAGAAGCAGTGAGCCCCATTCTGACAGTCCACGGAAAGTCCTGGGCAAAAAAATAGACCAGGAGAAGGTGACTGGAGATGGAATGGCCCGGCCCAGTCTCACCTCCTCTGAGTCTCCACCTCCCTGCCTTTGCCCAGGTTGTTGGCCCCTTTTTACTATTCCAGGCCTCATTCTAAAGTCCCCTCTGAGAGGGCTTTCTGTCTGTCTGTCAAATGGTGTTGGTCACTCATTCATTCAGCCACCACTGATTGTGCAGGTACAGTGTACCAGGTGCTGAAGTGAAAGAGCAAATCATTCAGATGAGGAATCTGCTCTCAGGAAGTTCTATTCTAGTCAGGGAAACTCACCCATCGATAGGGAAGGATCTAAAGAACTTCAGATTGTAACATGTGCTTTAACTTAGGGTTAATAAACAGCCACCTTAGAGACAAAAGTGAGAGAAGGGTTCTCTGAGGAAATGCTGTTTGACCTGAGACTTACAGGTAAGATGATACCAATCATACCAAAGGCAGCGAGAGGCCTGAGACCGGAACACAACGAGAAAGGGGAAGAACGAGCGGCAGGACATGTGTTAGAAGTCGGCAAGGACCAGATCACAGAGCCTCGTGGGGGTGACAGGCCAGTCTAGGTACATGGAAGCTATCGATTGGCCGTAAGCAGAGGAGTGAAATCTAAGTCCATTTCTGTGTGAAGAATGGATTGAAGGTCAAGAGTGGGAGCAGAAAGAGAGTGAGTGCAGGAAAGATGGAGGTCTGGGCAAGGTGGTGGCAAGAAAAATGCGTGGCCAACACCATTTGGGCATCAAAGATAGAACCGTTCAGGGACGAGAAGAAAGAAAGGGATCAAGGAAAGAGACTGGACTTTATGGCTGAGTAGCTGAGCCAATGGCAGCACCATTTACAGAAACGGAACACAGGAAAATATTGGGGGTGCAGGGATCAAGACTTTTTAGAACAATTGAAAATATCTATACCCCTGTGATCCTTATCCCTGCATACATGTCTTACTGCCCTATTGGACCCCAAACTGGCATCTGTGTCTGACGGCTCCTCGTGGCCTGTCATGTGGCATGCACTCTGCGCAGTCAATGTTTGTTGAGTAAATAAAATGATGCTCAGAAGTCAGGGTGTTAGTCCTGCCAGGGCCATTGGCTGTCTCGGCAGGTGCCTGTATGCAGTAAGTGCCCTCCAGACCTCTGCACAAGGAAGTGTGGCTGGGCTGCTCACCTGCCCAACAACTAAGTGGTCTGGGGTGGGAGAGTCAGCACACTGTTGGCTTTAAGAAAATGTCTGTTTCTCCTTCTAGGAATTCCCTGTGATGCCAAGTCGGAAGAGAAAAGCTTTGAAACAGGTAAGAGAGGGGTCTAGCCCAGCTTTGCATAGGACTGGGAGGGGGGTGGTGATAAACCCTGACTAGACAGGAGAGGTGGGCAGGGACAAGTAGATCTGGGAGTAAAGTTAATAAGCCATGGGAACAGCAGTTCAAGGCCTGCTCAGAGCTGCTGTGGTCTTCCTTAACTTCCTCTCAGTACCTCTGATTTTCTTCCCCATTCTAAGTACTTTGAGGATGAGTCTCTAATTTTATTGGAGCAATTCAAGGCCTACTCAGAGCTGCTGCTGTGGTCTTCCTTAACTTCCTCTCAGTACCTCTGATTTTCTTCCCCTTTCTAAGCACTTTGAGGATGAGTCTCTAATTTTATTGGAGCAATGACTCATCTCTAGGCCTCTGTGTTCCTTTCCAGAGCTCCACTGTCAGCAGAGCCAAGGGAGCCTCTGGGCAGCCCAGTCGTGTGATTTCTGACTCCCTTAGGTATCACCCTCAATTGCCCAGGTCATCCTAAGGGCATCTCCCTCTCCAGCCAGAAGGTTTTACCCTCTTTCAAGAAAAGCAGGCAGTGGTCCTGCCTCACGGATCCCCATCACGCCTCACCACCTACCCTGGCCCACACTCATTTCCATTTGAATCATTCTCACTGAGTCATCCGTCCTGTGGTTCAGCCACTTGATTCTTACCCAGGGGCCCATGGGGTTGCCATGATACGTTCTGTACACCTAGCTCCCTCCCCATCCCCAGAGGGACTCAAATAAAATAAGGACCAAGTCCAGTTGGTGTTTTTGCTTCAAAATGCAGTACTATTGGCCTGGGGGATGCAGGGATAGTCTGCAGGGGGTGCGTACAGAAGCTCAAGGGGAGAGGAAGATCCACCCCTCCCACTGCTCTGCTCTGGGGAAACCGAGGGTGCCTCATGTGGAGTTGTGCAGATCTCTAGCGTGCACACCCATAACCGCTGTGGCCTCTTGGTTTTACAGACATGAACCTAAACCTGCAAAACCTGTCGGTGATTGGGCTCCGCATTCTCTTCCTGAAAGTGGCCGGGTTTAACCTCCTCATGACGCTGCGGCTGTGGTCCAGTTGAGGTGAGGGGCATCAAAGCTGGGAGGGGTGTGGGTCTCAGAGTGGGTCCCCAAGCTCTGAGAGTAAACATTCCCCTCCACTCCCAACCTCCACAGGTGTTGCTTTTGAGTCTTAAGTCTAGGCCCACTAAACTCTGGTTTCTTCCCATTACAAGTTTCTCTTGTTAGTAACAGTGGCCTGAAACATTCATATAACAAAATACACTCACTTCAGCCACCTCAGTTGAACCTCAGCTCCCCAGCAAGGTATCAAGAACAGTTGTAACTCATTTTAGAAATAATGAAACTGAGGCCGCATAACAGCAAGGCCACACAGCGAAGAGTGAAATGAGAGAAACTCAGGACCCAGACTTGTCTGTATCACAGGCTTCTACGATACCTCATTCTCTGTATAACCTCAAGGGGCCCCAAGTTTTGTTTCTCACGTCCTCTCTCCCTATTTGGCTCTCTCAGTTCACTGGTAGAAAGCATTCCACTTCTGGTACACCCTAATTCTGGACAGACACTCCTGGCTGACAAGTGCTCCACCATCATCCAGAGCTCCAGGGTCCACTTGCTCCTAGGACTCCCCGAGCAGAGCCAACTCCACGATGTACCTAACAGTCCTGGGACCCCTCAGAATCCATCCTTACTTTCATTCTTCCTATCTCAGGTCAACAAGACTATGAGAGAGCCTGTGGCCCTCACTTCTTCCTTCTTGTCACTGTGCCTCTCCATCCTCAAGCAGAGGGGTGCTCCCCACCTCCATGAAAAAGATGGCTCCCACCTCAACTGGCAAGGCCACCACTGGATCCTACCTGGATTTGTGATCAAGATGCTGGTGAGCTGCCAGACCAGCTGCCACTCACTCTGTTCCCTGTTGCTGCTTGTCACTACCTGATATTCATGGCAAACTCCCCAGCCCTCCCCAAAGACTGCCTCTGCCATCCTACGGACTGATGGGACCCAAGCTCCTGGAGAATGTTGCGAGTTTATATTTTTTAAATAGTGTTCATAAAGAAATATATATTACTCTTTTGCCCAAGACGAGGGGGGAAGTATCTTATCATCTTGGGCCTGCTATGCTGTGTATCCGAGCCACCTTGTGTATTCTGCTGCCCGTGCTTCATTAAAAGTGATGTGGAAGAACGGAGGCTGTGCTCCTGTTCGACTGGGCTGGTTGGGGTCATTTTCCACTTCCTCTTGATCACTAGCTAGGCATTTGTCCATGATGCTGTCCGAGGAACCGAACTCAACAAGCTCTAAAAACCTCTAAAAACGTCTGCTTAGACCACATTGGGGGGGGGGGCAGAGAAACCCACTTGAAAGGTTGGGCCCCTGCTCTTCTTTTCATGCCACACCACCGGACCACCATAGCAGGAGGCCCATACGCATGGGTGGTAGTGACCTGTGGTTGAAATTAAGCAGACAGAGACCACACAGCTGCTGTCCCCAAAAGGCCACCCACTGTTTCCTGCCCTCCGGGATCATTGCCTTTGCCTTTCCTCTCGGGTTGAATTTCGGTCAAAACTGCATTGTCTCACAGGATGCTGGCTGGGGACTGCCCAGTCCGAGTGCTCGGCCCAGGAGCAGGATTGGGAGGAGCTTGTGACCCCAGCAAGACTTAACACTCCATCAGTCTAGGCATGAGGATGAGGAAGGAGAGGTGGGCTCTTTCCTCTAGTCCAGGGACTCGGTCAAGGACAACAGATGTCTCAAGCTCTCACCTAGGGGACAAGGAGTGAGATTCCTGAAGTCCCATGGTGCACCACTCTCCTGAGATGTCTGCCCTCAGAGGACCTTTCCCCGGGGTTATGGAGGCTGATGGGAGCACACCTCAGAGACCACTGAGCCATCTGCCTGGTGGTCACACTAACAAGACAAAATGTAGAGTGCTAATTAATTCCCTGAGGTGAGGGGGCTTCTATCCCCAAATACCTCTGTAGTTCACCTGTGTATCTGACCACACCAGCCAGAGCTATGCAGATCCTTCCAGTTTAACTCAGGCCTGCTTCTTGTCATAGGGCTGGAGCTACCAGTTTTAAGAGGTGGCATAGGGCATGTTCCTTCCCCCTGTGAGCTTCAGGGTCACCACCTACAAAATGCCAGGTGAGGCTGGAGGCTACCTCTAACTCCCTGCATTTCTGAGTCTGCTGCTTTGTAGAACTAAAAACCAGTGTCCCAGCTGCTGGTCAGCCCTACCCAAAGTAGTCACAGAACCCCCAGTTCTTTCCAAACTACTTCATCTTCAGCCTAAATAACAATCTCTTTAAAGATGACTAAAGTTGAGGCCAGCAGATGGCATAGCGGTTACGTTGCTGGACTCCCATATGGCCAACTGTGGTTCAAGTTCCAGACCTGGTGACTTGAAACTCAGTGGGCACATGTGCGTGTGTGTCCAAGATCCTGGGAGGAGAAGGCATGGCAGCACGGCCATTCCCCCCTGGATTGGTGACTTCTCACTTTCCCTCTCACTGTCTCTGTCTCCCTCCCTGCCCCCCAAGCACACACATCCTAAGGCAAAAACCTCTGGAAAAAAAAAAAAAAACAGAAAGAGAGAAAGAAGATCACTAAAGGGAAGGTCTCAGAAAAAATAAAATAAAATTCTGAGCAGGGTCACTCTCACACATAGGAGGACAGGTACCACTTCCCAAAGGTGGAATTTGCCACCTTCAGAGAACCTTGGGAGGCCTCTTGCTTAAAACTGTCTCCTCATCAGTCTGACATAATGCCAGAGATTCTACCATTTGGGAATTTCTTTTAATTAAAGCATTCTCTTCCCTGTATTAAATGAAAATGCCCCTGGGAGGGTTAATAGAGCAAGCTTTTATCAGCTGTTAAAAACTCAGAGCGAATTAGTTTGTCTTTTTTTTAACCCCGAAGGTGGTAATTCACTTTGTTCAGTATAAAAAAGATCCAGGCTGGGAAGGCAGGTCTGCTCCTGAGAGTGGGCTGCAGTGATGCTGAGGTGAAAGGGACACAGGAGCTTAGGGCAGGGGATAGGAGCCTGTAAAGCCATGAAGACAGACCCCTCCAAGAACCTCAGAAGAGGCCCAGTCTAAAGGAGGTCTAGAGTCCCAACCGACCTTTAGGGTCACTGGTACCCTAAATCTGCCTGAGGACCTATGTGAGTGATACAGCAGGGCCCAGAGACCTGTCCATCCCCATGGAAGGAGTAAGGCCTCACCCTTCCAGTTCCAGCCTAAGTTGAGTCACAAGGTGACAAGGCCTGGCCAGGCAGGAGGCAGGTTGAGCTCTGTCCATGGAAAATTTCCTTCTAAACCCAGGAAAGGGGGCAGCCTTGTAGCACAGCAGTTAAGCCACAGGTATTGGGAAGTGGATCCCACGCGGCCAAACACATTTCAAGTCCTGGACCCCGCAGCTTGAGAAAATTTCTGGGCATGTGTGCGTGCATGCCCCGAATCCTGATGGAGTGGGGAAGGAGCTGAGTTGAGAACTGCGGCATGACCACAGTCATCCGTCTCTCTCACTCGCTCTCCCCTCTCTCTCTGTTGAGTGTCCCACGGTGCGCCACCCTCTCTCTCCTGAGATGTCGCCCTCAGAGCGCCTTTCACTGGGGTCACAGAGGCTGAGAGGAGCACACCTCCGGGACCACTGAGCCATCTGCCTGATGGTCACACTAACAGGACAAATACAGAGTGCTGATTATTTCCTGGGTGAATTAATAAGTGCACACACCCTCCAACAATAAAAATGTTAAAATACATGCTATTTAATAAATAAATAAACATTTTAAAAACCCAGAAGAGCCTTCCCTCAAGTCTGAGGTGGTTAAACCTAAAGCCAATTAGGGCTGAGGTCAGAGGGGTGGACTCGAAGCAAGTGAGTTGAGAGTGAGCCAGTGATGAGGGTGGAGGCAGAGACCCTTTGCCTTTCCTCTCGGGTTGAATTTCGGTCAAAACTGCATTGTCTCACAGGATGCTGGCTGGGGACTGCCCAGTCCGAGTGCTCGGCCCAGGAGCAGGATTGGGAGGAGCTTGTGACCCCAGCAAGACTTAACACTCCATCAGTCTAGGCATGAGGATGAGGAAGGAGAGGTGGGCTCTTTCCTCTAGTCCAGGGACTCGGTCAAGGACAACAGATGTCTCAAGCTCTCACCTAGGGGACAAGGAGTGAGATTCCTGAAGTCCCATGGTGCACCACTCTCCTGAGATGTCTGCCCTCAGAGGACCTTTCCCCGGGGTTATGGAGGCTGATGGGAGCACACCTCAGAGACCACTGAGCCATCTGCCTGGTGGTCACACTAACAAGACAAAATGTAGAGTGCTAATTAATTCCCTGAGGTGAGGGGGCTTCTATCCCCAAATACCTCTGTAGTTCACCTGTGTATCTGACCACACCAGCCAGAGCTATGCAGATCCTTCCAGTTTAACTCAGGCCTGCTTCTTGTCATAGGGCTGGAGCTACCAGTTTTAAGAGGTGGCATAGGGCATGTTCCTTCCCCCTGTGAGCTTCAGGGTCACCACCTACAAAATGCCAGGTGAGGCTGGAGGCTACCTCTAACTCCCTGCATTTCTGAGTCTGCTGCTTTGTAGAACTAAAAACCAGTGTCCCAGCTGCTGGTCAGCCCTACCCAAAGTAGTCACAGAACCCCCAGTTCTTTCCAAACTACTTCATCTTCAGCCTAAATAACAATCTCTTTAAAGATGACTAAAGTTGAGGCCAGCAGATGGCATAGCGGTTACGTTGCTGGACTCCCATATGGCCAACTGTGGTTCAAGTTCCAGACCTGGTGACTTGAAACTCAGTGGGCACATGTGCGTGTGTGTCCAAGATCCTGGGAGGAGAAGGCATGGCAGCACGGCCATTCCCCCCTGGATTGGTGACTTCTCACTTTCCCTCTCACTGTCTCTGTCTCCCTCCCTGCCCCCCAAGCACACACATCCTAAGGCAAAAACCTCTGGAAAAAAAAAAAAAAAAACAGAAAGAGAGAAAGAAGATCACTAAAGGGAAGGTCTCAGAAAAAATAAAATAAAATTCTGAGCAGGGTCACTCTCACACATAGGAGGACAGGTACCACTTCCCAAAGGTGGAATTTGCCACCTTCAGAGAACCTTGGGAGGCCTCTTGCTTAAAACTGTCTCCTCATCAGTCTGACATAATGCCAGAGATTCTACCATTTGGGAATTTCTTTTAATTAAAGCATTCTCTTCCCTGTATTAAATGAAAATGCCCCTGGGAGGGTTAATAGAGCAAGCTTTTATCAGCTGTTAAAAACTCAGAGCGAATTAGTTTGTCTTTTTTTTAACCCCGAAGGTGGTAATTCACTTTGTTCAGTATAAAAAAGATCCAGGCTGGGAAGGCAGGTCTGCTCCTGAGAGTGGGCTGCAGTGATGCTGAGGTGAAAGGGACACAGGAGCTTAGGGCAGGGGATAGGAGCCTGTAAAGCCATGAAGACAGACCCCTCCAAGAACCTCAGAAGAGGCCCAGTCTAAAGGAGGTCTAGAGTCCCAACCGACCTTTAGGGTCACTGGTACCCTAAATCTGCCTGAGGACCTATGTGAGTGATACAGCAGGGCCCAGAGACCTGTCCATCCCCATGGAAGGAGTAAGGCCTCACCCTTCCAGTTCCAGCCTAAGTTGAGTCACAAGGTGACAAGGCCTGGCCAGGCAGGAGGCAGGTTGAGCTCTGTCCATGGAAAATTTCCTTCTAAACCCAGGAAAGGGGGCAGCCTTGTAGCACAGCAGTTAAGCCACAGGTATTGGGAAGTGGATCCCACGCGGCCAAACACATTTCAAGTCCTGGACCCCGCAGCTTGAGAAAATTTCTGGGCATGTGTGCGTGCATGCCCCGAATCCTGATGGAGTGGGGAAGGAGCTGAGTTGAGAACTGCGGCATGACCACAGTCATCCGTCTCTCTCACTCGCTCTCCCCTCTCTCTCTGTTGAGTGTCCCACGGTGCGCCACCCTCTCTCTCCTGAGATGTCGCCCTCAGAGCGCCTTTCACTGGGGTCACAGAGGCTGAGAGGAGCACACCTCCGGGACCACTGAGCCATCTGCCTGATGGTCACACTAACAGGACAAATACAGAGTGCTGATTATTTCCTGGGTGAATTAATAAGTGCACACACCCTCCAACAATAAAAATGTTAAAATACATGCTATTTAATAAATAAATAAACATTTTAAAAACCCAGAAGAGCCTTCCCTCAAGTCTGAGGTGGTTAAACCTAAAGCCAATTAGGGCTGAGGTCAGAGGGGTGGACTCGAAGCAAGTGAGTTGAGAGTGAGCCAGTGATGAGGGTGGAGGCAGAGACTCCGTCCATCTCTGACCGCTCTGTTCCTGTGGCTATCGGGAGGATTCAAGTAGCCTGCGGGGAGGAGAAGCGTCCCACGCCCAGTAGGAAGGGCAGCACTGGGCAGCAGGTCTGCGCCCCCTCAGGGACTGGGCATTGTTTATCCTGGAGGGGAGAGGAGCTGAGGAAGCCTGGTCAGCTCTTAGATCGAGGTGGTGAGCTGCACCTATAGCCAGCCTGCCTGGACTTAGCCTCATGGAAGAAAGGCCGACACCAGGTGGGATCACGTGCCCAAGGCTAGCCGTAGAATGAATTTCTCTGGACAGACATCCCACTACCCAAAAAGGCTTCAACACAAACCAGCCCTCCCCGTCCATTTTCTGGGAGGCAGAAAAGTGGACTGAATGCTCTCTCATGACCCCAGGCCTAGCCTGACACTAACCCTAGAGGCATCTCTGAAGTGTCACTCAGAGACCTGCCCTCTGAGTGCAGCTGGGTGGCAGTCCAGTCGGAAGAAGGGCAGGCTAAGCAAGTCCCGGCTTCAGAAGCACTGGGCAGGGCCTCCAGCTCCATCAGAGTGACCCTCTGCGATGTCTAAAGCCTTGTTTACATATTTGGGTTCCCCATAGACTCCAGTTTCCCTGGGATCATTCTGTCAGATAACATGGCCACAAGGATGTCCACCTGACTGCATGCCCCCCAGGCAGGGAAATATCCCCCACAGCTAGCCCCACAGGAGCTGAGCTGAGTGGTGGGGAGCCCAGGACAACGGAGAGTGTGATTCAGAGAAGAGGTGGTCAGATGAGCCACCATTTCATGATTTTGCCAAGAGCTGCCAGTAACTTGTCAATAACTATCACAAAAGCAAATCCTGAGTGGCAGCCCCTTGGCCAAGACGCCCTGGGCAGGCAGACGTCCCTGCAAGGAAGCCTGAATGAATGATGGTCACTCTGGGACAGCACGCAGGGCACTCGCCACAGAGTGGCCATGCTGAGGTCCAGGGCGGGAGGCCACTTGCCATCCACCTTGGTGTCCCCACATAGCCTGTTCTAAAACCTGTCTCCGATCTACCTCCTCCAGCAATGTGCAGGAAGCGCTCTGAGACGTGTGGTCTGGGGAGCAAGCCAGGAAGCCCCAGTGCCCTGTTCTCCTTAATAGATGGGCTGAGTGCTAGGGGAGCTGCAGGACCTGCCCCTGCAAAGGCCTCCGGGGCAAGTGGGTGGGGCTGGGGGGTTCAGGCCCCCTCTCTCACAGTCACTGACATGCATGACGTTTCCTCTGAGGACCACCGCAGAGCTACATTTTGAAATGAATAAACAGGTCAGACATTGAGTCAGTAGCCAGAAGTAGAACAGGAAGTGGAAAAAGTCTCCCACTTCCCTCCAGGTGTTCGGGGGCTATGTCAGCCCCCGCCCATTTCCGTGGCGTCATGGTCGCAAGTAGGGCACCCTTTGAAGCTCTCCCGCAGAAGCCACATCCTCTGGAAAGAAGAGGTAAAAATACTGAGTGAGAGATAGCATCGCCCCAGGCCACGTGCCGAGGGGAGGCAGGCTGGGCCGTTACACCGCTGCCACCACAGGTGCAAGGAGAAGGCCTCCCAGGCAGCTGCCCTGACACCCAGGCCCAGCAGCAGAGCGGGAGCTGCCGGCGCCCAGCTGACAGCCTCTGGTGCCCCACCTCCACCGGTCCCCCAAACCAAGCTCGGAGACCTGGGAGGAAAGGGTGTGCGGGCAAGGGGGATGGGAGGGGGAGGCTCTATGTGTCCCCACAGAGATCCGGGGCTGGTCCTCCAAGGGAGTCCCCCCGCCTCCTCCTAGCCCCTACCCCTGGCGGACGCTGAAGTGCCGACTGACGGCCCTGGTAGCTGCCTCTGAAGAAGCAGAGACCGGGATTCTGCAGAAAAGGAGCCATGCTTTAGAGGTTCCCGCGCTGTGTAGTGTCCCTAGGAGCCCACCTGGGGGCAGCAGCACTCCATCAAAAAGGCCTCTTCTCCCTTGATCTGTTTATTCTGGGGAGGGAAAGGCCTGGAACTAGGAAAACCTTCTCAGAGGACAATAAAAGCATAGGTGACTTGTTCCACAGGCACCTGCCCAGGGCCAGTTAATGCACTGGGCTCCAGGCCTGTGCCACCCTGGTACATCCCCACAGAGAGGAGGATCTCCAGTGGGCCAGGCAGGCAGCAGGGGGCACTGCAGGCTCAGGACGGTGAGACACTCCACTGCAGCACCAAGAGCAAGCCCAGGCTAACCTCTTACCACCTCGGTTTCCCAGCGGGCCCAGCACTCTCACTAGTTTAGGAACCAGGCAGGGTTCTGCTTCCCACTGTGTGCCTGCCATGCGCCAGACTCTGGGCCAGGCCCTGGGGACTCTCCATCTGTAGGACTACAGGCGAAGATGGAGGCCAGGCAAAGGAATCACAGGCTAGAAATCAGCACACGGTGCCTCTGGGGAAAGGATTGATAGGAAAAGGGTACGAGGGAAACTTCCGGGTGGTGTAAGTTGATCTGGGCGATGGATATGTGGGTACATGCACATGTCAAAGGCATCACACGATACACCTAAGATGTGTCCGTTCAATTCTACCCGACGAAGACAGAATTCCTGTTACATGTACACACATGCAGTTTCTGTCCTCCAGGAGTTAACAGTCAGGTAAGACCCTGGCTATGAAAGGGCTGTGTGGTGGCTATAACTGCATAATAGAGACTCGTTTTTACACCACCAGGACGAGCCTCAGGCAGGAGGCAGAGGACCCGCTGTTTATCTGTAAGCTTCAGTGCTCCTCACTAGTCTTCCTCTCCTTGGGGCTTTTAACTTTTCTGTGGCCCAATTTTTCATTACTCACGCAAGAGATAAAAATACCTGCCCACCTACTTCTCAAGGCTGTTAAAGGACCGGAAAGATAATCGGCGTAAAAATGCTTAGTAAACTGAAAATCCAATGCAAATGTGTCGGCCCAGAAAAATTAAGCACAACCCCTTGTGCAAGATTGGTGGGGCTGGGTCAGACTGCACCACCATGCCAGATGGGCTGCTGCTTAGCTAGGCCAGGGGACCTAGGACTCCCTGCCTTCCCCGCCCCTGCATGTCTGTCCTATAGTGGACGGCCACTTCTTCCGTCACTATAACCCCAGAAGCGGCTTATGACACCATCAGGTGTATTTTGTTGACCCCTCCACGGCTTCTTGCTTCCAGGTTCTGGGAGAGCTTGATGGAGGAGGACTTACAAGACCTGGAGGGGCTGAGCAGCCAACACTTCTAGGCCCACAGCCCTCCAGGTCTCCCTGACTCCTTCACTGCCCCTTCCCTGAAGGGTCTCATTTCTTGCCTCTCCTCCCAACCCCTGGGAGCTTCCCTGCTTTTCTAAGGAGGCCCTCCTTGACCTCCTGGCAGGACACCACCTTATTTTTTTTTTTTTGAAGCAACCTCTTCTCCATTCTCCTAAGGATCTTGGACACCCATACACACGCACCTGGTGTGAATTTTAAGCCGCCCTGCGCTCACCAGAGACACAGAGACAGAAAGCAAGAAAGCACCCCCCAGGAGGGATGGCCACACCACAATCCCTTCTCCTCCATTCTCCTCTCAGGATCTTGGGCACGCACGCACACGTGCCTGGCTTGAGTGTAAGCCGCCCAGTCCAGGACTTGAACTGCAGTCAACTACATGGGAGTCCAGCAACATAGCCATTATGCCAACTGCTGGTCAAGGACATTGTCTAAAGGCATGGAGCCAGACCTCTGCAGCACACTTCAGAGACCAGATTGCCTAAGCAGCTTTCTCCTCTCAGGCCAGAACACCCTAAATCAATCCCAGGAGAGAGGGAAAGTTCTCACCACCTTGAAAAAGAGAGGAGCCCAGCGTCTGTGTTTGCACTAAAAATGTAGGCATGTTTCCACTCCAGAGACAATAGGGTCCAGGGGAGAGACCTCTCCCACTTTCAAAGCCTTCCTAAAATCCCACTGAAAAGCAGAGAACGTCAGTCTATCCTTTCCCTAAACCACCCATATAAGATTTAGCAATCATGAGAAGAGGAAAATACTAGAGGGAGCGCCCATCAGCGTCACAGACAAGACTGGCAGGACTTAAGAGCTGAAACAGATGGAGGACTGTGGTTTCGATGGTGGCGAGCTCTGATCTCCACTTCAGGTTCCCGTTCTTGATGCGAGGAAACCAGGCTAACCTTAAAAGGAACCTCTTTCCAGCGGCGCCTGTGAGACACCATTTTTATCAAGGTCGAGGGTGTCCACCCTTCTCCTTGCTGACCCAAGTTAATCTGGTGGTGTATTTACCAAGGGACATGGGTGGGACCACACCCTTATCCAGAATCTTCACCAACAATACCCTGCAGTCTGTATCACACCAAAGCAAACATCGCCTCCTTGGATCTTCACAATTAACCCAGGCAGCCGACAGCGCATTGGCGCCCCTCTTACAAGTGAGCAAACAGGTGGAACCACTTGCATCCGGTCACAGTGGACTAGGCCCGGACCCAGTTAGACCCAGACCTCTGGCTCTCCACCAGCACAGTGGCCACAGTCGTCCTGGGCGGTTCCAGATGCAGCCGTCGGGGGAGGACCGCTGCGAGACCCATGTCTTGTACCTGCCTCGATGTCCCTTCCCATTTCTGTGACTCTGCACTGACTCAATCCTGTTTCAGAACGACAAAACAGCCCTGTGCCTTTAGGCAGCACTCTCAGGACAGAGTTGTGGATGGGGTGGTCTCCTGAGGCATTGTTTTCTCACATACAAACCACACTACTGAGCCACATGGCGGTGAGGGTTCAGAGAGTAACTAGACGCGCTCCCCATGGCTGGCCCCGTGGCTTTTTCTCAGCTGTCAGATCTTGGCCTACACGTCACTGGCTCCGGATTCTCCTGGCCATGCCAAGTAGATCCCCCCTCACTCCATTTACTGCCGTATTACACTGCTTTTTCCTTCACCCAACTTAAAATGAAAGAGACACTTTGTTCTGATTACTGCTGCATCGCTAGCACCTAGCACGCAGTAGGCACTCAGATATTTAACCAAATGGAGGGACAGAATGGCTCTCACCAGATGTCCCTTACTATCTTGCAAATGGATTACAAATGTCGGTAACTGTTGAAGCTGAGTGTTAAGTATCTGGGAACTTCCTTCTAGTCTCTTGGTGTGTGTGAGAGAGAGATTTCATAGTATGTTTCAATAATGCAAACTTGCTTATCCCAGGATTTAAGAAGGCAGAACAGGCCTGAGTAGCAGACTTTAGTGGGGGCCCCCAGGAAGGTCTCTCTCTCCCTCCTACTGAGAAAGAGCAAGGCCTGCCATTGGCCACCGCGGTCCTTTAGCTGAAGGGCAGTAAGGCTGCGTGTGCAGCTGAGGGAGAGAAGCAGGAAGTCCTGGAACAGCTTTCCCCGTTCCTGAGACTGACAATGGAGAGTCGTTCCGAACAAGGTCTTTCCCGTACTGTTTGTTGGGACAACAGTAGGAGGCATTATTATCCCCATGCTTATTATATTTTTTCTCTCATTCAAAGCCTAATCCAAATGCTTTGAGTCAGACAGAAATAAGATTCAAACCCGAACGCCAGCGAACCAAATCTCCATTTCCTCAGGAGAATACCACCCGCCTACCTCGTGGGATTTAGAGGGAAACATAAAAAACGGGAGGGCACTTCATCTCACGCCAGACGCCGTGGCTGCTAGCTCCCTTGCTCCTGGGCAGCACGGGCTGTGTCTTTTATAATCCCAAGCACCTCCATCTAGCACAGAGCCTACGTACCTAATTAATTATTTGCTAAATTATAGAGACAAAAGGTTCACAAAAAGCCAACAGCAAGTGGCAGAACAGGCCCTCAGATCAACACTTCCACAAGGAGCCAAGTGTTTTCAGCAACACCAGGTTGCCTCCTCGGCGGTCAGAAAACTTTGCTCTCCCACTGGCAGTTTACTATGAGCTTGTGATAGGAGTTAGACCCCACTTACAGGTAGCTAGGTCAGGGTGCCTACAGGAAGTCACTGTGATTCTTTTTAATAAAGTCTCTGTTTTCCCTCTATGGTCTGGTTAACGTACATTATACAACCCTTTTACAGGTCTCTAAAGAATTTATGACTCCTTGCTAAAAAGGTAGGAGATAGGGATCCTGAACACACAGACAGGGTAAAGACCCAATGTGGAGTCACAGTATCTGTTTTCACTGCCAAAAGCTCAAAGCCACTGTAGCTAAGGGCAACTGTTTCTATTTAGTTACTATCTTCTACCAAAAAGTATAAAATACTATAGTCTGCTGACCCCACAAAGAATAGTGAAATGAGTCAGACTACCATGTAACTATTTTCAAAAGCCCACTTCCTTATCAAAATGCCAGCCCATTGCTTGGACTGCTAATATAAACCCCCGCACCTCCAGCTCCTCTTCAGCAAGCCATTCCGGCCCCCTCTCACTATATGGGTAGCTTGTTCTCCTTTCCTAATAAACTCAGCTTTACTCTCTTCTCTGTCTGCGTCTCTAATTCTTCATGAGTGTAAGACGAGAACCCGCACAGGAGTTAGGTTAGATCACCCAACACTCCTGCTTCATTTGGACCCAGCTACATAAATTAATTCAACGTAAGCAAACAAAACACTTTTTTATTTCATCCTTCACAGGCTTCCTCCCACTTTCTTTCCCTCTCTCATCTAAGATCCTTGCCCTGGGAAGTGCTGTTTTTCCCTACAGGAGAAACCCATTTCTCATATTTGTTAAAATGGTTTAAATGAACTGTAGTTATACAGTCGTGTAGCTCCTAAACTGTAAACTGCCAGCTCAGACCTGCAACCCCAGGCAGGACGGCAGGCCCACACAGCTGGCACACAGCTCCCGGCTCTGGTATCCGGCCAGGGTTCGCTGGCCAGCTTGCTGAGGCTCCAAAACCAGGGAACAGGCCTCTATGACCTCCCAAGTATTTTCCAGCCATCATAACAAAAGTGTTTTGAAGCCCAAGATGAAAGGATGTGATCAAAGAGGCCAAAGGTATAGGCTGCTAAGAGAAGCAAACAGAGATGGTTTCCATGTGATAGGGGACAGGAAATGTGTGGGCAGGAGGTGCTCAGGGCTGGGCTTCCCACCACTGCAAAGAATGGCAAGGAACAGACTAGGTACAGTGGTTGTGGTAAATGACTTCCGGCCCCACAAAAGAGCACAGAAAATAAAAATAAACCACGCTACAGAGGTGCTGAACTAAAGGCAGCAGGAAATCCTAAGCTGTACCTCACTCTCTATACAGTAGTACTCAAAATCAACTCAGTTAATGCATTTCAGCTTTAAAAAAATTAAAAATCAGAAATTCCAATTTGGAGGTGGGTGGGTGAAGCATTTCTTTAACCTTTAAGGAATAGCTCTATAGATAGTTCTATGCATATGGAGTTGAAAACATATAGCAAGAGAAACCTAAAAACAAGCCACCTAAAAATGAGCCTTTCACTAAATTTAAACCCAAAAGCACTGTGTAGGTTTTTGCTCTGTTGGAAATGGCAAAAAGACACACCAAAGATAAAAGTCCCCTGTTGATGGGAACTGGCATGGGTAAACCACAACCAAGTAAACAATGGCTAACCTGATATATGGGAACTTAATAGCTATCCCTTGTATCTAAAGACAAATTACAAGAAATTTAAAATGCTATACATCAAAGGCTCTGAACACTGTTATGTCTTCCTCGATGAAACTATTACTATTATTGTGTTTTCAACCCCTTTGTCTTGAAGTCCAGATGCTTTTCTTATTCAAAATAATCTTTTATTCAGTCTAGACTAAAAAATAACTCAGAAGCCTCCTAATAAAACTATGTGATGTTAGCATAAGCAAATTAAGCTGCCCAAGCATAATCTTAGTGAACCAGTACTCCTAGGAGTGGTAAACAAGGCCCATGGACCAAAAATAAGTTTTTGGAAAATTACATTGGAAAATAACCGTACCCATTCATTTAAGAAAAAGCTTTGTTGACTCCTGATCTAAAGTTGTTCTCCAAGTTCAGTGTGTATCCATTAGGTAGAGAGCTAATCATTGAGAGACCCAAGCTTTTTACCAGGCTCCCAGGTGATTGTGAGGTACACCAAAATTTGAAAATCATTGCTCTTTATCAGTGCTACTTAAACTTTCAAGTGCACACGAATCTCCTTCTCAAATGAGCTCCTAGATGGCAATACTGCTGGTCATTCAAATAGTGAGGAGGCAGAGCAGCACTCCTCCAACTTGGCTGCACACCAGAATAACCTGACAGCTTTACAAACTACACGTGAGACCCTACTCTCTAGCCCCCAAGATGGAAACAGAGCTGCTGATACCTGTGAGTATGCCCAGACTTCAACCAGCTGACCTGTGCTGTACCCAAGCCTTGTCATGAGCTCTGATCTTAGCCAAGTCACAAATCTGAGCCGCAATCTCCTCGCCTATCTGATGAGGACTGGAGCCCCTGAGAACAGCAAGAATAACAGGAGAATCTTAGGAGGTGCTCTGGATATACACACCCCCACACTTTTTGCACTCTGCTCACGTTATCTCCGAGATACACATTTCACTTTTCAACCCTAAACCATGTTGAAACAGATGTAAATGTGGAAGCATACACTTAGTTCAGTTTCTAACAAAGTGCTTAATGATGCAGTTCCAGGATATATTGTGTGGTAAGAGTGGAACTACCTGTAACAATTGAAGGATTAGTAAAGGATTACCTGCTCCAGAGAAAACAAAAGACTGCCATTTCACAAGGTTGTCAGCACTGCCTTATGTCATTAACTTCAAATACACTTAATAATAACAGGAGGTAGGTTCCCAGTAGCAAGTTTTTCACTAATAAAGAGCTTAGCACACAGGACTGAAGGGGAAAAGAGGATTTTGATACAAAAATTTAAAAAAACAGCCAGAGGCATAGGAAGGAGTGGCATGGAGATTTTAATTTGGAAGAAAAAGGTTACACTTAATAGAAGGCAGAGGTCATGTTAGCAGACGTTCATTACAAAGTTGTTCTGACACGGAGTGAGGGAATTCCTCTGGGCGCTCCACCAGCATACCAAATCAGGGTGGGTAGTAGGTACCAATCTGAAGAAAATCCATGTGTCCAATAAGCTGCCATATCTCAAGAACTCTCATCCAGGGGAAATCAAAAAGTGAACCTAAAAGAAAGAACCAGAAAAGTAAAATGTCTTATGATACTGCAGATAGGGCCCCAAATCCTTTCATCTAAACCTTAAACAAGGACAGTAGGGGGTTCCTAAACTCAGGACTGTAAGCTGAGCTAGAATAACCACATGAAGCAAATCTTTTTCTCAGCACATTTTATGAAAATAGTATCCATAAAAATTAATGTTCAAACCTGAATTCTGAGCACACTAAGGCAAAACTGACTACAAATGGGGTTCTAACTCCAGCTCTCTCATCAGCTACATAACTTTATATCGGTCACTCTCACTCCCTGGCCCACTAATTCTTTGAGGTGAGACTGCATTTAAGTTTGAAGATCTTTTCTAGAGCTAGAACGTTTATAAAGCACTGATTTACAGTTTTTTGTTTTGTTTTAGGTTTTTGCTATAGGGCATGAGCATTCACTGGAGAGAGACAGAAACAGTGGGAGAAAAAGTGAGAACACCCCCACAGTGGGGATGGCCACACTGCAATCCCTTACCCTCCACTCTCCTCCTGGGATTATGGGCGCACGCGCGTACATGCTCCCAGCATGGTTTTCAAGCCTCCAGGTACAGGACTCAAACCATAGTCAGCCATGTGGGAGACCAGCACCTTAACCACCATGCCACGTGCTGCCCCCCACCCCGATTTCCAGTTTTTTGTTTGTTTGTTTTTGGGGGGTTTTTGGAGAGGTTTTTCGCTATAGGGCGCGTGCGCTCACCAGACAGACAAGAGAGAGACATAGAGACAGAAAGCGAGAAATCACCCCCCAGGGGGGATGGTCACGCCGCAATCCCTTCTCCTCCATTCTCCTCTCGGGATCTTGGGCACACACGCACACGCACCCAGCGTGAGTTTTAAGCCACCAGGTCCGGGACGTGAACCGCGGTCAACTACGTGGGAGTCCAGCGACATAGCCATTACGCTAACTGCTGGTTCCCCCAATTTCCAGTTTTGTAGAAATAGAGAGAAGGATTCAAGACAGTAGAGAAAACTTGCCAAGCTCAGACTGAACAAAAGACCAAAAGAGAAGAAACGATTAGTTTCCACTTTAGATAAGGTTATTTTTGGCAAAGAGAGGGTGGAAAATAACTTCAGAAATGGCTGAACTGCTTGCTGCCAGAGCCAGATGGTACTAGGATCTGTAGGTTGTCAGATGGCGCTCTCCCTCCAAAACACGGGCAACCTTTCGAGACCTAGAAGTAGAGCTTCCCACCTGGTAGATGCCTACATGGGTACGGCCAGAAATTGACCTGTTGGCCCTCAGGGTTCCAAAGTCTCTCACCATAAGCAGCCAATTTTCCCACAGTTTGCCATAAAAATACTGTAATTTTCTATGTATGCCGTAACTTGAAGAAAGTTATGACCTTATTCTGTGTATTGATTCTAACATCAGAGCTTAAAGGAAACGTTTTTAACTTCTAGCTAGAATGCTTTTTCCCTCACTAATGATGGTATTTAGACAAATGCTACCTAGTTGTAAAGCACTCCTCTATCATTGGAACTGTTACAAATGTAAAAGAAATAGCAAAAACAGGGAGTAAAATATATTCATAGTGCCAAACGAGAACAAACATTAAAACTCAAATACTCATTCCACCAAATTCCTTAAAGCAAAGTCTCTGGTAATAGAATATGAACCTCAGTTCTAACGGCCAAGGTGAGAGCAAGCTAGAGCAAAAGGCCATGTCTGTGAACAACACCTTCACACGTTTAGATTTTTTAAATCCTAGTTTAGTCCAAAGTCAAATATCAAGGCCCTACGCTATTAAGACATTTAAGTCTAAGGCAGTGAAGCTGAACCATATAGAAGGTAAAAAGGACTCCTAAAAACAAATCTCTTTGATAGTGGTTTTCGGCAAATCCTGTTTACAAAAATCTGCTCCCTGTTTTAAGGCAAAGATATATTTTACCGGACACTATTCTGAAAGCAGAGGTTCTAGGATTTTTTTGAAATGTTAGCTCAACAAAATTAGATTATTCAATAGCTCAGAAGAATGGTTTCAACTGTTAACCAGGGGATAAAGGTTTTGAAAAACTCATAAAATCTCCTCCCCTGATATAGAGACATGCAAAATGGAAGACCCCTACTGAGAAAAGTTAGCATGACTTATTCAGTCTATTTCCCCCACGCAGAAAAGACAGCGCCACTGGTCTGTTCTAATCATCTTAAAAGAAAACCAGGCACAACACAAAGAATTGCTAAAAATAATTACACTCTGTATAGTTAGAAAAGATAATGCCAGGCAGGGTCATTTCCATTTGGAATCTGCATTCTTCTCCAGTACCAACTCTATTCAGACGTATCTATCCACTGGATAGATATGCTCAAATACTGATTTTCCTTCATATCCATCTCATCCTGGATCCTGATCACCTGAATGAAACTGAAATTAGAGATAACGTGAATCAAGGTTCAGACTGCAGAAATTCCAGGTTCACAGCCTGATTTGAATCACTACAATTTTAGGAGATACTGATCATTATTTCTAAAAATGAAAGGCACTTTATGATCAGCTTGTCTAATCCTCTCATTTTAGAGATGAGGAAACTGTAACCTGAGATACGACAGATCTGTCCAAAGTTATACTCTCCAACTTCACAGCCACTAGCTACAAGTGACTACTTAAACTTAACAAAATTAAAACCAGGTCAGCCAAAGTAGCAGAGGGATAATGCAATGCTCCACAATGCTGAAGCCACGGGTATGTCCTAGGTTTGCACCTGAGGTCTCCATGTACATGTCAGGCACTCGTGTGTGGCCACATATCCAGGATGGCTGAGGCTGGAAGTGGACTGTGGCATAAAGACCCTGTTGGGGCTGTCTGTCTGTCTCACGAAGGAAACAAATGAATAAACTTTCAAAAATTCTATTCTAAAATCACTTAGCTGTATTTCAAATGTTCAGTGATATGTGGCTGCTAGTTACTACATGGGCAGTGCAGGCCCAGAATGTTTCCAAGCTGCCCAAGGTTCTGATCTGCATTTCTCTTGGACTACATTAAGAACGGATTTGCAGGGACCAGCAGTTAGTATAATGGCTATGTCGCTGGACTCCCATGTAGTCGACCATGATTTGCGTCCCGGACCCGGTGGCTTAAAACTCACGCCGGGCGTGTGTGTGTGCATGCCCAAGACCCCGAGAGGAGAATGGAGGAGAAGGGACTGCAGCGTGGTCATCCCCCCTGGGGGGTGATTCCTCGCTTTCTGTCTCTCTGTCTCTGTCTGTCTGGCAAGTACACGCGCCCTATGGCAAAAACCTCTCCAAAAGAAAACAAAATAGAAGAATGGATTTGCAGAAACATTTGAGATAGCCTGGCTTCATCCTTTCTTGTCAATCTCTCCTAAATGTTTCCTATTTAAAAAAGAAAAGCAGGACATCCCGGGATTTGGGTGGCTGGACCCCACATGGCCAACTATATAATTTGAGTCCCAGACCCAGAGGCTTGAGAAACACATCAGGCACATGTGTGTACACGCCCAAAGTCCCAAAAGGAAGGCAAGATAGAAATGGGATTGCAACACAACCATCCCCCATGGAGATTTTTTCTCATCCTCCCTCCCTCCCTCCCTCTCTCTCTCTCTCTCTCTCTCTCTGTCTCTCTCTCTCTCTGTCTCTCTCACCGTCTCTCTAGCCAGAGCACATGCCCGCTGGCAAAATTTTAAAAAAAGAAAAGAAAAGCAGGCCAACTCCATAGTCCAGCAGTTAAGCACTGTACAGAGGGAACCAGATCCCACATGGCTGACTGTAGTTCAAATCACAGCCCTGGAGGCTTGAAAACACACCAGGCATGTGCACATGTGCCCAGGATCCAAGAGGAGAAATGGAGGAAAAAGCACTCCAGCATGACTAGGCCCCACTGGAGAGTGCACATGCTTTCTTTCTCTCTCTGTGGCATGCACACATATGCCTTCTAGCAATTCTTTTTTTTAATTCTAAAAGGAAGTTTAATTTTTAAAAAATTTTGCCAGAGGGCACATGTACCCACCAGAGAGAGAAAAAGAACAGAGCAGAGGGAGAACGCACTCCCACAAAGGAAATGATCATGCAGTAATCCCTTCTCCTCATTTCTCCATCCTGTCAGAATCCTGGGCATGCATGCAAATAGTGTGGCACATTTCTCACGTCATCAGATCCAGGATTCAAACAATAGGGTGGGCCATGTGGGATCCAGCTGCCTTAAACCATCAGGTCGCAGAACTGGCCCACGAGTTTAATATTTTTAATGAAAACTTTCTAACACGTGGTTATATCATCATCCAAAGACCTTGAACATAATAAAGAGGAAGAATATAGAAGTGTGGAATTCAAATGCCTATTACCACATTCCTACTTAGTCACCTACTATTAGGTCATTGGGAAAGTCATGATGTGTTTTTCTATGCAAAAATGTATCATGACTTTCCCAACGACCCAACAGTTCCAAAGGCCTAGATCAATCAATTGAAATTTTACCAATGCTTAATTACTTCTGGTGCCAAACAGTGACACTACTACTTGTCTACTTCTATCATAGGATGAGTGGCAGGAATCACATGAATTACTTGTATGTAGAAATATATGTAGAATGCATGTGAATCCTGTAAGCCTGGTGATGTGATAACAGTAAAACATCATACAAACGCTTAGTTTTGTAAAAGAAATTATACAAATATTGTGCATCTTGCTATGAACAGTCACACTTTCAACTTTTTGCCTCCTGTGAATAAATGATGGAATCTGGAAACAGATTAAAAGGAACCACCAAAGAGGGAGGCAGACTCACCACAGGATCCGTAAGAATTATATAACCCTTTCAAACACAAAATAGGACCTTATGAGTTAGATTACTGAGAGGCTTTAATAACTTCAAGAGACTTTGGTGAATATCCAGGCCAAAAGGGAAACTGAGGCTTCGAGATAAGCTTATTTCTCCATTTAACTAGTTTTCAAAGCCAAGTCTGTAACTCAAGTTTCCTGACTTCTCATTTCATGCTCCTTCCTACCCCACTGCTCAGCCTCTCACAGGAATCTTCCCCTGGGCTTTTTCTTTCACATAGTTTGGGAACCTAGTAATTAGTGAGACAGCTATTTTTCTTGCATCTGAAAAGTATTTATTCATGCATACGCTCATTCAACAAACACAAGTTGACTGTTAGCTCTGTGCTAAGCCCTGAGGTCCCTACTCTCTGGGAACCTGAGAGCCCAATGGGAGAGACACAGAAGTGAATGAACAGTTTCCTAACAATGTGATAAATACAGTATTAGAGGTATCCACAGTGGCTCCTGAGAACCCAGAGAAGAGGTTTTCATATAACCTGGGGGTAGGGCTGACTTGGAATAGAAATCATTTGAGCTGGAAGGACGGAGAATATAATAAGGCAGAGAGTTTGGGCAGCAATGAAGTTTATATACACAAAGCTACTTGATATTCACCCACCCACCTCTGATAGCCGTAAATGGACCAAATATAAAATAGAGTTCTGTCATCAATTAGTTTTTTTTTTTTCAGTAAATAAGCAGGATTTGAGGTTTTAAGAATAACAGGTAACAGGGATGAGCAGTTGACGAAATGGCTATGTCACCAGACTCCCATGTAATTGACTTAGGTTCGAGTCCCGGACCAGTGGCTTAAACTCACACCAGGCACCTGTGCGTGTGTGCCCAAGATCCCAAGAGAAGAATGGAGAAGAGGGGATTGCAGTGTGGCCATCCGCCTGGGGGGTGATTTCTTGCTTTCTGTCTCTCTGTCCCTGTCTTTTTGGCAAGCACACATGCCCTATAGCAAAAACCTCTAAAATAAATAAATAAATAAGAGTAACAGGTAAAGAATTTCACCTTCTAACCAGGGGAGAATGAACTGGAAAAACACGCTGTGCCTAGCTCAGGAAATACACAAATTTTCTACAAATTTAGGACAATTTCCTTTTGGAGAACTTATTTTGCAGTTGGATCAAATTCAATATAAGGTAGAAATGTCAAAGAGAAAATAAAATTAACTGTTGGGTCATCGGAAAGCCATGACGCATTTTTCTGTTTTTCTATGCAAAAATGCGTCACGACTTTTCCAAGGACCCAATAAATAGTCCCAACCCCAACAAAAAATTAAAGATTCATGCCAGGGGAAAGTCATCGTTAAGCACAATAAAAGGTCTAGAGCAAACCATTTAAAAGGAAGCTCCTAACAAGATAGGAGAAATCTGAGGGTCTAGACACACAAAGTCAGTCTTTCCTCTGTTAACAAAACCCTGGAACTACTTTACAGTCCCATGCCCTTTGGGTCCCTACCTTGACACTGCCCACTTCTGGCCAAATGTAAAACAACCCCGACCCAGCATCTAAACCCACCTGGACCTCTGCTGCCCCCCTACGACTGGAGAGAAACTAGGTTTTATCACAAATATACCAGTGGCTTCTTCCTCAATCTCAATTCAAGCTTTTTAAGTACAGTGCATTCTCTCCATTAAGACATTACAATCCACTAGGTGGCAGCAGTGCTTAAAGAATAACATTTATTAGATTCCCTTCCAGAGGTAATTTTCTAGATTACTATACTTTAACTGAAGAATTTGAAGAGCCAACACAATTGCATGTTTGTAAACAGTACTGCCTGTCAGAGTGAAAATATTCTGCCCAGCGCTGTAGTCCTCTTGTTTTAGCTAGGATTAACACTACAAATTTACAAAGATCTGTGGGAAAATGGTCTCCCCTTTAGAAACAAAACACTAACAAGATTTTAGCACAAGCATCTGGCAAACTATCTCCCAGGGGCTGAGCACAAGTCCAGGCTTGGGTTTGTCCCTCCGTGCCCAGCACACCTTTCCCCTGACCCAGGCCCAAGGTATCTGGAACTCTCCCCCCGACACCTAAACTAGGATTTTTTTTTTTTTTAAGAATTTACAATGGAAAAAGAAAATATAGAAAGTATGTAAATTTTTAAAATACACAAATCTAAGTTTTTGTGTCATGCATTTATGTAAAAAAAAAAAAAAAAAACCTTTCAGAAACTACTTATTTTATGTGTGCACAGATTCCTGAAGTCTTGAAAGCTCACTAGGAGCATTGCTTCACATTTTCATTTTTAATAATAATCAAAAAAATATCATGGATCCACTCTTAACTACCTGGACTGCTACATATAATCTTTATTGCAAACAGAACAGTTAATATTTTCTTTTTTCTTTTGAGAGGTTTTTGCTATAGGATACATGCATTCACCAGAGACACCAAAAGCAGGAAATCACACACCTTGGAGGGGTGGCCACACCACATTCCCTTCTCCTCCACTCTCCTCTCAGGATTCTGGGCACACATGCACATGCATCCAGTGTGAGTTTCAAGCTGCCAGGTCCAGGACTCAAATCGCAGCCAACCATGTGGGAATCCAGTGCCTTAACCACTATGCCACCTGCTGGCCCCTACAATATTTTTCTTTATTCATGATAGAGTTTCTGTAGGCATATGAGAGAGAAAGAGAGAGAAGCAAAGAGAGATAAGCACCCTCCACAGGGTCTGTTCACACCAAAATCTCCTTCCTCCTGCCCTACAGTTCGTCAGATCTTGGGTACTCTCATACATGCCTGGCAGGTTTCAGGCTGACATAGCCAAGAATTCAAACCACAAGTCACCACCTGGGATCTGACTCCTCTTATTTTTTTTAAAGAATTAATTTTATACAATTTTTTTAAAGAATTCATTTTAAAGAATTTAATTTTATTTACTAATTCATTTATTTTTCAATTTGACCAAAGAGACACACACAGAGAGGGAAAGTGAGAAAGCAAGCCACCATCCAGGACTCAAACTGTGGTCGACCATGTGGGAGTGTCCAGCGCCTTAACCACCACGCCACCTGCTGCTCTCCCAGCTTCTCTTACACAGCACATTACCACTGAACCGTGGAGCAGCCTGACAAAGCAACTTTTATCACAGGTTTTCCCAAACTGCCATCTGAGGCAAGTCGCAAAGAGAACACAGTCTGAAGTTTGGAATAGGTTATATTACTAGATCTAGGCTAAACATTAAGTTAGTCTTAACTGAACAAAACTGCCATAAGGAAGTTCAAGTCTTGGGCCAGCTCCAGGGCACAGCAATAATACACTTCTCAAGAGAAGCCAGATCCGACATGGCTACTGCAGTTCAAATCACCAGCCCGGTCAGCCTGGAATATACTGGGTATGTGCACAAGTCCCCAGGCTCCAGCAAGCTGGAGGAGTAAAAGAAGAGGATCGCAGTACGACCAGATCTGAGAAGGCTGATCATCTCTCTATCTGTCTCACTCTCACATTCACACACATATACTCTATCATGAATAAAGAAAAAAATTTATTTTTAGCAAAAAGAAGTTCAGGGCCAACTTGATATAGCACAGCAGGTTACGTGCTGTGTATAAAAAGTCAGATCCCTCATGGATGACCACAGTTCAACCTCCAGCTCTGGAAGCTTGAAAAACACACTGGGCACATGTGGGTGGCACACCCAACATCCTAATAGGATACAGAAATGGCAGAAAAAGGACTGCAGTGTGACCATGCCCACTATGTGCTTTCCCTCTCTGTCTAGCGAACACATGCACCTCTGGCAATTAACAAAGTTTGACTCTCACAGTACCAGAAAGGAACTGGGAATGGAGAGAGATTCAGGGAGAATTTCACCTAAATCTGTAACATTTAGTCTTCAATTATCTAAATTTGGGGCTGGTGGGTAGCATGGTGGTTAAGGGCACTGGACTCCCACATGGTTGACCATGATTCAAGTCCCAGACCTGGAGGCTTGCATTCTCTCTCTCACTCACTCACTCACCCTCACTCTGTCCTTCTCTGGTCAAATAAAAATTAATTAATAAAAAAAAAATACCTCCATTAAATCTTAAAAAAAAAAAACTGTAAATTCCAAGTAACGGACACATGGGTGTTTCTTATCTTATTACCTATACTTTTTAGATGGTCATAATAAAAGCAAAATAAAAAGGTAATACGGTATGGGCAATGATAAAATACCTATAGTTATCTTTTTAAATGCAATTCTTTAACTTTGTGATTGACAAAAAACCTATATAGTAAACAACCTTGAGGAAAAATAGGGTATAAAGATAGTTTAAAATTGGATGGCTTATAAGATTTATTTATTTATTTGTTGTAGGTTTTTGCCATAAGACGCTTACACTAGCCAGAGACAAAGAGACACTGAGAGAGAAAGTGAGAAATTACCCCCCAGAGGGGATGGCCACGCTGCAATCCATTCTCCATTCTCCTCCTGGGATTTTGGTCACGCATTCCCACACACCCAGAGTAATTTTCAATCTGCTGGGTCCAGGACTCAAACTGTTGTCAGCAACGTGGGAGTCCAGTGCCGTAACCACTTTGCTACCTGTTGGCACCAGACATTTCTAATTTCTAACAAAGCTCTCTGAACCCTCAGTTCCTCATCAACACATGGGAATAGCAAGCCTACTCATGTCAAGTTATTCTGAAAACAAAATGAGATCTAGAAAGAGAAGTACTTAAAGCATGGTATACAGTGAGCACTCGGTATCTGTTTCTTCCTTATTTATCCTTGAATTTTTGTTTTTTTATCAATACCATTCCTTTTGATCTGCCTTTTTCAGAGTTACTACTGGTTTCAAAAATCACATTCAAACTGGTGCAAGATCAGTTACACTACAGATTTTTTTTTTTTTAATATCCAACTCTTTTTTTGTTTGTGTTTTTTAGGCTTTTGTCATAGGGTGCATAGGCTTACCACAGACAGAGACAGAGACAGAGAGAGGTAAAGTGAGAAATCACTCCCCAGGGAGACAGCCACACCACAATCACCTCTCCACCTCTCTTCCATTCTCCTCCTGGGATGCTGGGCATTCATGTACACACACCTAGCATGACTCTCAAGGTGCCAGGTCCAGGACTCAAACCGTGGTCAGCCATGTGAGAACCAAGCACCTCAACCACCACGCCACCTGCTTGCTGGCCCCTATACCCAACTCTTAACCTAGTTGGAAAACATGGCAAATTATTTTGTTCTACCTTCTGAGTTA
The DNA here is from genome assembly GCF_000334495.1 of Tupaia belangeri chinensis. Classification (NCBI taxonomy): domain Eukaryota; kingdom Metazoa; phylum Chordata; class Mammalia; order Scandentia; family Tupaiidae; genus Tupaia; species Tupaia belangeri. The sequence goes on from NW_006159594.1 coordinate 691,479, forward strand.
GTAGATAAATAATGCAAACTCACTTAGAAACTTTTTTTGTTCAGATTTTTTCTTTATTCATGATAGAGCATAAGCTCACACAAAAGAGAGATAAGCACCCTCCACAGTGTCTAGTCACGCAATCCCCTTCCACCAGTCCCCTAGCCTATAGAATCTTGACCACTCCCAGTTTGTTTCAGGCTGACCAGGCTGAGGATTCCAACCGTGATTACCAAGTAAGATCCAGCTTCTCCTGAGCAGCACGTTACTACTACACCATAGAACCGGCCCCTGAAAACTGTTTTAAAAGTGTTTTGGCAGGGACCAGCAGATGGCATAATGGTTATGTCACTGGACTCCCATGTAGTCAACTGCAATTCGAGTCCCGGACCTGGTGTCCTGAAATTCACGCCAGGTGCATGTGTGGGCATGCATGTGTGCGTGCATGCCCAAAATCCCAAGAGGAGAATGGAGGAGTAAGGACTGCAGCGTGGCCATCCCCCCAGGGGGTGATTTCTCACATTCTGTTTATCTTCTCTCTCTCTCTCTCTCTCTCTCTCTCTCTCTCTCTCTCTCCAGCAAGCGCACATGCCCTACAGCGAAAATCTCTGTAACAAAATAAAAAGTGTTTTGGCATACCTTAGACATAGCTGTGTTAGAAGTAGCACATTAAAGAGGCAAATAAATGTATATAATTAAGAAATAAAAAATGAGAGCAGGACTGTATAATATATGTCAAATGAAGGATCTCTTTGAAAAACCCTCTGGGCAATCCCCCAGAGAGAAGGATTTTTCTATGAACACTCTCTATAGGAAGATTTAACACTGCAATCTGGAACTAGACGATTTTGCTGTACCTCAGGCCCATAATTCCCCAGCTGAACAGGTGGTCCCAGGTTGTTAATATCGTCTGCAGAACCTAGTTTCTGCTGAGCCTGCTATTTTGTCTCTGCTTTTGTCATAATTTTGAAATACTAAAGCTCTCTGCAGCAGAATCCTCCTCCAATCACAACTGTAAGAAATAATTTTCCATGATTTGATATCTCCCTGAGCCTAGAGACCATCCTTGAAATGTTTGCTCTGTCCCCTTCCTAAGTACACATCATGACTCATCTGGAAAAAGGGAACTTCAGAAATCTAGAGTAAGCCAATCAGAAGACCTTTGACTTTCCTAGCAGTCTCTATCTGAGAGCCACAGTGACCCATGGTATTTGCAAGCATAAGGTCAATGTTGGTTGGTCAGTTTTCCAGCTGTACTCAATGTTATCCACTGGCCACAGTTAACTGGTAACTGGGAATTGCCATTATCCACAGGTCAGATAACTCAGCTGTTGCACCTGCTCTTAGATGGTACAGTCACACCCTACTCTAAACTTTCACAGCTCTCTGTACAGATCTTTAGTGAAGCTCTAACTATGCTATATTTTAACCATTAAGTATAAATGTCTCCTACCCACTACACATCATTCACTTCCTGCAAGCAGAAGCCACGCTGTATTTTTCTTTGTATGCCAAGTAATAAGGCATTGATTAGTACATAGTAAAGGAGGGAGGGAAGAGAACAACTTGAGTCTTTTTTCTTTTTAAGATTTTTGCCATAGGGTGCCTGCATTCCCAGAGAAAGACAAGAGAGGGAAAGAAAGAAATCACTCCCCGAGGGAGAGGGGGACAGCCACACTGCAATCCCTTTTCCTTTATTCTTCCCTCAGGATTTTAGGTGCACACACATAAACACACACACACACACCCCTGGCTGTGTTTTTCAAGCCACCAGTCCAGGACTCGAACCATGGAGTCTACCATATGGGACCTATTGCCTTAACCACTATACCTACTGCTGGCACAAGAACAACTCAAGTCTTAACCAGGTCTCTATAAGGTTAAAGTATACTAGAATAGTAGAACAAAGTGGTTCTCAAACTTTGTCACTGAAATAAACCATCTCTGCCAACTTATCCTTACCAAAAATGAAACCTCACCTGAACAGAACTGTTTCTGAGACAATATCAAAAGCAAGGATTTATATAACATTTAAGTAATTGATTCATTCAAGGCAGAAAATGAAATACAGTCATTGTCACACTATTACATGCATTTTGCACATAGCTGCCCTAAGTCTTGTGTTAGATTTCTGCTAATTAGTATAGCTTCCCAAGTAGTGATAGAAAGAGGTCCAGCCTGGGATATTCTTCTCTCAGATAGGATATATTTCCTAGGGTTCTCTCTTCTCTACCACCAGTTAACGGCAACATTAAGTTTTGTAGTGCAAAGGCAAAGAAACAGGTGCATGTAGTCATCAGTAAGCTACAGGGGTACTGAGGGAGCACTAGGCCAAAAGCCCCATTGGAATTAGGCACTACCCAGCAACCACTTAACTATGTGACTAGAGAAAACCACTGGAATTTCTGGGACTGTTTTCTCATATAACAGCGACAGTGTTGACACAGTTTGGAAAATATCCATGTACGTATTAGAGCTTTAAGATTTTGTTGGGAGGGAGGGATACAGGGGAAGACACAGCACATATAAAGGAAAGGCCTGGCAGAGAAAGCCTTTCATTTTCTGTCACCAACGGCAGTGCTGGAAGCTACATGGCCAACCACAGGTTCGGATCTCCAGCCTGGTCAACCTGAAAGATTCCAGGCATATACACACAAACTCAAGATCCTAACAAGCTAGAAAGATAGGGAAACTGGATCATTGCATGAGATCCTGTTGGAAATGCTTGCCCCCCCTTCTTTCTCATTTGTGCATACACATGCTATCATGAGTAAAACAAACATTAAAAAAAAAACAAAGTGAATCCAACTCTCTTCTGTTGTATAGACCAGGATTCTATATAATATGGGGGAAAAAAACGGCTCTACTGCTAAAAAAGGGAAAATAACAAGTGAACCAAACAGCATTCCATCTGATATTTTAGTCTTTTCCCCATTAATCCAATTTTTTCATTTACTTCTACTTCAGGACACATATTAGCAAATGCCATAGTCATTCTTTCAACATACACAGGAGGCATATCAGGTGTAAGTGCTATGGTGGGTACTCTGAGGACAAGAACCAGCTTTTCAAGTCATCTGAGCGCAAAATAAGAAAAAATAATCAAAGAGCAAATCTAAAGGCCAAACCTACAATTTATGTGTCTTCTAAAGTCTCTGAGTTATCTTCATGGAGTTACTGGTGCAGAAATGAATAAATTAGCTATATCCAAACACTCATTCTGCTATCTTAATGATGTGCAGAACAGTGAGAAAACAGTGACCAAGAGCAGAAGTGATGAATCATAATGATATAAATGCTTACTTTGCAGACCAATGAAAAATTCTGCAAACATCTTATAGGCAGTGTGGGATCCTTGCCAACCATGGTCAAAACCAGCCCCACCCAATTTCTCTCCCTAAAATCAACACTATGAGACAAGATCTATGAGCATCACTTACATTCTTTCAGTCTCCTACTCCTCAATTAAATGGGAAAGATTCAGCCAACAAAGTTCATGACGACGAGGTGAAGGATGGTGCTGGCAAAGAGAAAATCAGCAAAGGCTCGCTCTGGAGAGATGCCTTGGAAATCCGCCTTGTTCTGTGGGTTGATTTGTATTCTCAGGCAAACTGTACAAAAAGCAAAACGCAAAAATGATTATCTAGAAGTATAAAGAAGTATGACTGCTAATGAACATACATAAACCCTATAACCCAACAATTCTACTCTAACAGAAAGGAGTGCATGTGAGACTCAAAAGGCATGTGTGGAAATGATCCCCATGAAGGCACCAAACTAGAAACTATCTAAATGTCTATCAACAGTAAAACAGATAAATCATGGCATATTTCCAAAAAAAAAAAACTAGATGGCAATAAAAAAAGAACTGCTATACACAAAATGGATGAATGTCACAAATATGTTGAGCAACATAGTTCAGATATAATAAGTACATGATTGTACAAAGTTTTAAACTAGGTAAAATCAATCTATTATAGTACAAGTCAGGATAGCAGTTTTTCTTTCTTTTTTAATAATTATTTTAACTTTATTTATTATTATTATTAATTATATTTCAATTGGACCAGAGAGAAAGGAAAAGTGAGAAAAGAAGCCACCAGGTCCAGGACTTGAACCGTGGTCAGCCATGTGGGAGTACATTACCCTTAACTACCATACCACCTGCTGGCCCCCGTGGTTTTTCTTTAATAAGGGGAAGAGTGACTGGAAAGATGAAAGGAGGCTTCTGGGGTGCTGGTAATGTTCCATGTCATGACCTAGGTGGTAATTAGTTGGGTGAATTTAAAAATTCATCAAGTTGGGACCAGCAGTTGACATAATGGCCATGTCCCTGGACTCCCATGTAGCTGACCGTGGTTCAAGTCCCAGACCCAGTGGCTTAAACTCACATCAAATATGTGTGTGCCCAAGATCCCGAAAGGAGAAAGGGGGAGAAGGGACTGCGGCATGGCCATCCCTGCTGGGGGGTGATTTCTCACTTTCTGTCTCTCTGTTTCTCTTTCTGGCAAGCGCACATGCCCTGTAGCAAAAACCTCTTTAAAAAATTTCATCACGTCGTACACTTAAGTTTTGTGCTCCCAGCTGTTAAAGGAAAGCCAAAGGAAGAAAGTTCTTCTCTTAGTTATACTAAAAACCAAAAGCTTATTCAGAGGAAAAAATAATCCAAAAAGTCCTCAGAGCTCTCTTATCTCCTGACTTAAAGGTGTCTAAAACTACCAGGAGAGGGGGAATGTGCTTGAGGCGGTAATAAGGGGCTAGGCTGAGTGATAAAAAGTGATAAAAACATAATTGCTTTATAATACACTATAAATAATGGATGGTTGAGATTACATGTATAACATGCTTATCCACCAGGACCTCAGAGTTGTAAATTATCTTTAATCTCAAAGTTCCAGCAGTTGCTCTTTTCAAAAAAGAGCAGGAGACCGAGACCAAAGCTATATAACGTTTAACAGAACTCTCCACTGCCACTTTCAATACCCTTGAAGATTCTAACCTGATATAGTAGCAACAGTCTCCACTGATATGAAAAGGAAGCTCTAGGAGTACACTTTTCCAAAATATCTTTATGTCTGTAATAAATTATTACATCACTTTAAAAAACTCAAATTTGCTGCAGGCTAGCATCTACTCCATCACTAACGAAGGCAACAAATTCTGAAAGGTCAGAAAACTACCAGTTGAGTTCTCTAGAGTCCATCACCATGGCAACAGTTTTCATTATACTTAAGCATATAAACACATGGACATAAGACTGATCTTTTCAGGCATCCAGATCCTTCAAAACATGAAGGACACTGACTGAAGCAAGGGCAACCAATTAAAATCCTGCTGTGGAAAGTATAGATTGGTCCATCCACTTGGGAGAGTAACTGACAATATCCATTAGTATTTTTAATGTTTCTGCCTTTTGACTAAGGAATTTATCTCATAGAACAAAGACATTCTAACAGCATGTTTGTAAAAATTTTAAAAAATGGATATAGTTCAAATTTCCTCAAGGGGATTAGTTAAATTACACTATAAACAGAGAAATCCCTTGCAAGCATTCAAAATAAATTCTCTATATATTAACAATAAAGAGGCCTCCTATGAAAAGATAAAAGTGAAAAAATCCCCTCAAAATTATTTTATTTCACATTCCTCATTTTAAAATATTTGTGTGTATGTGTGTGATGACATATGTAATTATCTTGTCATTTGTTTTAGTTGGAATCTAGAAAAACAATCTGGAGAAATAGATACCAAGCTATTAACAATGGTAACTGGGATGGTGAAAAGACAGTAGAGTGTTCAAGGAAATATGAAGGAACAAAGAAAACACTCTCCATGAAGGGGGATAAGGCAACACACTGATGCTATAGTTACCATGTTCACACCACAGAGAAGGAAAACACCTTAGAGGCCATTAAGACCAACACCCCATCTGGAATACAAAATGCCCAGAATAGTAGTAAGGTGTGGACATACTGGGGAAGGCTTTATAAACCACCTGGAACCACTCCCAAGTATACTTACCTGATCAGCCCCCCACCCCCACTGCCCAAGGAGAATTACAAACCTTCCAGAGCCTGGGTCACTGGTAAGGGTGTCACATGGCGCAGATGCATTAGGGACAAAAAAGGCAAAATAATGCCTATTCCAAAATGTCCCTCCATTCTCAAAATATTCCTTCAGTCTCTCCCTGTGCACTTTCAAAGATGGAAATTGACCACCTCTTGAGGCAGTCTGTTCCAGTTTAGCAGTTCTAATTTAATCTATCTCCTTATATTTTCATTCATTTAACAAAATACTTACTAAGAATCTACTATATGCCATGCATCATTCTAGGTGCTGAGAACACATAGAACAAGACAGACAAGGGTCTAGTTCCCAAGGAACTTACATTCCTATGGAGAAAAACATACGATAAATAAGTAAATAAAGAAATATTGGGTAGTGATAGTGCTATAAAAAAGTCTATTATTTTATTTTAATAAAAAAGAGTTAACTGAGAAGCTATTTTTAATTCAATGATCACAGGAGGCCTCTTTGAGAAGGTGCTATTAAAAACCAACTTTTGAAAGATAAAGCAACAACCATATAAAAATACAGGAATAGAGTATCCCAGATGGTAAGAATAATCTTGACATGTTCCACGTATAACAAGGTCAGATAAACCAGACTATGATGATTAAAGGTCAGATAAAGGCCAAATCTTGGGGGGGGTTAGTTCTAAGTGCAATAGAACAGTACTTCAGAGTTTGGAACAGGTGAGTCAAAGTCTTGATTTACATGTTTTAAGGTTGCTAGAACAGTAACACTGAAAAATGGTTTGCAGGGTGAAAGAACAAACAGCAACTGCCCAGGAGCTGAAGTAAAAGGCCATAGCAGTAAAAATGGGCAGAACTGAAGAAATAGAGGCTATATTTTGGAGAGGGCAGAGTATACTGATGAAATGGGCATGGGAGATAAGAGAAATAAAAAGGCCAGGGGAACCTCCTAAATTTTTGGCTTCAACAACTCAACCAATGTTGACATCATACACTGACTGGTGATAGGGGAGAAGGCAAGGCAGAAAGGCTCAATTGGGGACATGTTAAGTATCTGAAGGTACATATCAGATATCAAGTGGAGATGTCAAGGTGACAACTGGATTGATTCATTCAGAATTCTGAGGACAGTCAAACTAAAAATAGAATATGGTAGTTACAGGTATATAGATGTCATGTAAATTCACATACAAAGTGAAGGGATCTAGAACCATGCTCTCTGCGAGGCACCCAGCACAAACAGCAGGAAGGAAAACCCAATAAAACAAGAAGAGATAAAGCAGGAGAGTTGCCACCATGGCTTCGAGAAGAAGGTATTTCAAGCAGAAAGTAGCAGCCCACTATGTTAAATGCTGAACGGTGGGTCCAGACCAGGCGCAGTGGTAAAATTCGACACTCTGCAAGGCAATTCCTCAAAGGAAGGTTTCTGAATCAAGTCCAAAGACCTCCTTGGGTATATCAGGTATCTGCCTATGACCCAGAGTTGCTGAAAGCTAGGAATGAACCACAGTGTGAAGACCCTGTTAGAGATGCTATGTATGTCCCTCTCTGTGTTTCTCTTGCTCATGGAAGAAATAAGTAATCACTTTTTTAATTCAAAAAAAGAATCGTTAAATGTTGCTGAGCAGTAAGGTAAGGTGAGACAGAAGACCATTAAGTTTTTGTTTGTTTGTTTGTTTGTTTTTAAGAGGTTTTTGCTACAGGGTGCATGGGCTCGCCAGAAAGACAGAGAGACAGAAAGTGAGAAATCACCCCCCGGGGGGATGGCCACATAGCAATCCCTTCTCCTCCATTCTCCTCTCGAGATCACGCGTGCACACACACCTGGCATGAATTTAAGCCACCGGGTCCAGGACTCAAACCGCAGTCAGCTACATGGGAGTCCAGCAACATAGCCAATATGCTAACTGCTGGTCCCGAAGACCACTAAGTTTAACAACATGATGAGAGTAGACACCACCACTAAGAGTGGGTTATGGAGTGAATGCAAAGTGAGAAAAAAGAAACAGTAACTATTCTTTCAAAAAATTCTGTCATGATGAAGAAATGGGATGGGAGCTAGAGAAATATCTGGGTCAGACGGACTGTTTTTAACTGGACAATATTAAAGGATGTTTTTATGACAGGAATGATCCAGTAGAGAGAAATTAATGATGCAGAATAGAGGAATAATTGCAGAAGCTGAGCCCCTGAGTGAGCAAGAGAAGACAGTCCTCTGCCCAAGTGAAGGAGTTGGGTTTTGGCAGAAAAGGGACACATTATTCATAAGAGAAATATCCACGTTATAGTGGTAAGTAAATCAGAGAATATAGGTATAGGAAGAGGTAGGTTGCTATGATTCGGTGGTGAGAAGACAAAAGGATTCCTGTCTACTTCTATTTATTCATTGAAAACAATAAAAGTGAGATCATCAATTGAGAAAAAGGAAACTAAACTATAGAGAATAAAGTTATGAAGCATATTTGGGGACGATAATAGGGGAGCATTGCACAAGAACACTGGGCAGGTTGGATACCCACTGTGTTTTTATCTCGCTAATAATTCTCTATCACCACAATATCTGAGAGTGATAATTCGACTGTGCTTCACAGTTGAATCTCTACCACCTTGGCAGAGAACTTGGAACACACTTGCTCGGTATTCCTTAAACTATTATATGCAAGCTCACAACTTAACATATTCAGTATTAAGCACTGAAGACATAGAAATGAAAAGACAACTCCTGTGTTCAAGAGCTCACTTTCCTTGGGACCAGCAATTGGCATAATGGCTATGTTGCTGGACTCCCATGTAGTCGACCGTGGTTCGAGTCCCGGACCCAGTGGCTTAAACTCACGCCGGGCGCGTATATATGTGTGCCCAAGATCCCAAAAGAATGGGGAAGGGATTGCAGCGTGGCCATCCCCCTGAGGGGGTGACTTCTGGCTGTCTCTCTGTCTCTGTCTTTCTGGAGAGCACATGCGCCCTATAGCAAAAACCTATTAAAAATGGGGGGGAAAAAAGAGCTCACCTTCCAGAGAGAAGATAGACATGCAAACAAACACACCACAGTAAAAAAAATGCCATAGCTCTCTCCTTCTCTCCCACATACATACACACACACCTAAAGTACTTTCTGGACACACATATACACACAAGGTAAAACAGGAATAGAGGAGAAAGACTTGAATCTGCTGGGAGAGTCAGGGAAGGATTCCCAAAGGACCTAACACTTGAGAAGTCCAAGTAAAGTGAAGGAATTCTGAAGACAGTCAACCAAAGGTAAAAGAGCTTGAGACATCAAAAAATGTTCAGGGACTAAGTAGCTCATTAATGCCAGAGCAGGCACCAGATGGTGGCACAGCCGTAATGTAACTGGACCCACTTGGGAAAGGTCCTGAGTTCATGTCCTGGACCTCCATAAGCAAACCAAGGGGCACATGTACATGCCAGTGATCCGAGTTGGCTAAGACTAGGGGTGGATCAGAGCAGGAGAACCACGTTGGAGGGTATCTATCTGTCTCTCTCTCACTCATGGAAGAAACAAATAAGTAAACTTTACCAAATAATAATAATGGTGGAGTGGAACCAGCAGATAGCATAATGATTGCTGGACTCTCACATAGTTGACTGAGGTTCAAGTCCCAGACCCAGTGGCCTAAAACTCACACCGGGCATGTGTACATGTATGCCCAAAATCCCAAGAGGAGAATAGAGAAGGGAATGGCATGGCCATCCCTTCCAGGGAGGTAATTTCTTGCTTTCTATCTTTCTGTCTCTCCAGCAATCACATGTACCCTATAGCAAAAATCTCTCTAAAAAAATAAAAAATAAAAAACTAATGCTGCGGGGCCATCAGGTAGCAAGGTGGTTAAGGGCACTGGACTCCGGCATGACCGACTGCGGTTAGAGTCCCAGACCTGGTGGCTTGCTTTCTCACTTTCTCTCTCTTTCTCCGACTCTGGTCAAATTAAAATAAATAAATAAATAAATAAATAGTCCAATAAAATCATTCTTTAAAAAATAAAACTAAGACTGCAGCATGAAGTATAGAGCAGACAGAGGCAAGAGATGAAGCTATAGATTCTGATGAGGCCAGGGACAGCAGTTGACATGGTGGTTAAGAGTGCTGGACTCCCACATGGCCGACCATGGTTTGAGTCCCAGACATGGATGCATGCTTGCTTTCTCACTTTCTCTCTCTCTCTCTCTGTCCCTCTCTGGTCAAATTAAAAAGATAAATAAATAAATAAATAACATTAAATAAATAATTCTTTAAAAAAAAGCCAATGAGGCCAAATCAAGAAAGAACTATTGACAGAATGCCATAAAAGAAAATCACTTTGGGACTCACAGACAAATTTATGTAAGGAATGACACAATCATATTTGTAAGCCAAATCAAGTCTGTAAACATAGTGAAGATGGACGGGAAGGAGAGTGACTAAAGGTTGGAAGGCCACGAGGGAGGATTTCAGTAATCTAAATTAAAAAAACAAAAACAAAAACAAAAACGGACAGCCTGAGTCAAAGGATAAAAAGTTACCAATGGATATGAAAGATATTTAGAAACAAGACTATCAGCATAAGGGTAGCAAACTTCTAATCTCCTGGATATCAGTTATGACAGACATTATTAATAGGATCGACAAATCTAACGGATAATTCCAAAAGAAATGCTGGGAACCAGCAGGTGGTGTGGTGGTTAAAGCACTGGACTCCCACAAGGCCAAGCATGGAAGTCCCAGACTAAGCAGCTTGAAATTCACACTGGGCATGTGTGCATGCATGCCCAAAATCCCAGGAGAAGGGAGAAGGGACTATGTCATGGCCATTCCGCCATGGTGATTTCTCACTTTCCCTATCACTGTCTTTCTCTCTGTCTCTTCCAGCAAGAACACACATTCTATAGCAAAACCCTGACAAAATTAAAATTGAAAAATAAGGCGCAAAAAAAAAGAAAGAAATTCTGGACCCCAGTCCACACAGCCCAATAGCTCCTATAAGACAGAAAACATTCTGGACCAGGCCTCTTTGCCTTTTTTGCTAATCTGTTCAACTTTATTTTTTATTATTATTATTATTATTATTATTTTAAATTTGACCAGAGAGACAGAAAGTGAGAAGGCAAGCCACCAGGTCCAGGACTTGAATCATGATTGGCCCTGTGGGAGTCCAGAGCCACAACCACCACACGACCTCTGTTTCAGATTTGTAAACTAGGAAGCACAAGACTTTTTTTAAAGAGATTTTTGCTATAGGGCATGTGTGCTCACCAGAGAGACAGAAAGCGAGAAATCACCCCCAGGGGGTATCACCATGCCACTATTCCTTCTCCTCCAATCTCCTCTCAGGATTTTGGGCACTCACACACATGTGCTGGGCATGAGTTTCAAGCCACCAGACCCAGGACTCAAAAACCACAGTCAGCTACGTGGGCGTTAATGGACATAACCATTACACCATCTGCTGGTCCCAAACACAATACTATTTTTAAAAGGCAAAATTGTCTCATATAGCTTAGAGAACAGAATAGACCAACGTTTTGAAATAACTTAAGAACTGATTTCAAGAGCAAAGACTTATGTCAAGGACAATCTTATTTTCTACTTAGCTCTCCTTCATGTTAGGTCGTCGGGAAAGTCACATTGTTCTGTTTTTCTATGCAAAAATGCATCATGACTTCCCCGTGACTCATCAGCACTTACATGAGCAGAAATTTTAGCTAGGTAAAAAGGAAACTAGAAGAGTTACCAAATCTGGAATGTTACTCTAAAATATACAGATGTCCCTCCCTCTCTAAGGATATCTAACAGCAAGATAGTGAGCTGCTAAAGATGTTTGAAATTTGCCTAACAGAAGAAAAATATTCTATTTCTGAGTTCCTTTTTAAGCCTACTGTATTATACACTATGTTGATCCAAAAAAAAATTCTCCATGGCAATTTTCTACCTGTGGCTCCTTCTTGAAATCCTAAGTCTCCTAGCCATGAGAGAACAGAAGAAAACAAACCATTTTCATATCATCAAGCCCAAATAACACAGGCTTTTGAAAGTGTCTAACATTCTAAATAAAAGTGTATTGATCAATATCTAAAGAACATACGCAAAATTAACAAATTCAGAGGGAATGGAAGAATAAGGACTACCAGAAAGAAATTAGGAAAGACCTATAAAGTTTTCCCTAATTCATCCTACATGCTAACACCAATTTTAAGTTTCTTCTTACTTAAAACAAATAAATAAGAAAAAATATGGTCAGATAAAGGCATAGCAATGCTCTGTAAGACAATCACATGTGGGAAAGTTTGCAGTTCAAATTCAGAGGATTCAGGACCTCCCTGAGCACACCAGTCACACACTTGCCCGTGTTGGTGGAGGGGCTATGAGTACTCAGACAGGTCTCGGGATGCACACCTGAAACCCTCCCACATGGGTTAGCCTAACAGAGCATCACGTATTAACAATGCGTCCTTTTCTAATCCCAAAGTCACTCTTAATCCTATGGATTTGTGAAGTCTAAGTGATTTAAGCATGGAGAAAGCTTATGTTTTTAAATTAGCTTTCAGATCCCACCCTATTCCTATTTTTTCAGACCTAGAGACAAAACATCAAACAAAATTACTGATTCTCATCAAGGTTCCTTCCTTTTTTTTTTTTTTTTTTTGAGAGGTTTTCGCTATAGGGCGTGTGCACTTGCCAGACAGACAGACATAGAGACAGAAAGCGAGAAATCACCCCCCAGGGGGGATGGTCACACTGCAATCCCTTCTCCTCCATTCTCCTCTCGGGATCTTGGGCACGCACGCACACGCGCCCAGCGTGAGTTTTAAGCCACCAGGTTCGGGACGCGAACCGCGGTCGACTATGTGGGAGTCCAGCGACATAGCCATTACGCTAACTGCTGGTTCCCATCAAGGTTCCTTCTTGATGAAGAGCACTGCCTAATAAAATTCTTAGTCATGAACAGTACTAGGGCAGGGGAAAGGAGTGTACACAGAGGAAAGAGGGAAGTCTATCTATCTAATGATGGGAGCATATCCTGAGAGCTAGGATGCTGCCACGGGGAACTGGATCCTAGTCATCAAGAATAAAACTCAAAGATGATTAATTAAATAATCAACAAGCTAACTGCAACTCCAGATCAGGCTAGTATAGAAGGCTTTAGGTCCCTATTTAAATTTTCATTAGCTGAAGTATTTATGGTATGTCTGAACTAGCAATGTGAATGTATAAAAAGCATTGTACAGATCTGTATCTTTAAGCAGGGTATCAATGTAAATGAAATTTCCAGACAATTCTACAGCTGTATTTTTCTATGCCCCAACTAGACTAGTCTTTGAGGATAAGGATGCACCTGATGCATCTCCAATGGTTTTACATCATATCCTATTCAAAGTACAATTAATGGCCTGATTGGTGATGGTCACATTGAAGAGAAAATATGACCTCCAGAATGTTTTCTAAGTCAAACAGCAAGCACAGTCCATGCAGTGGCCACCTATAAACTGGACTGTGTAACTCTCCCTCCACCAAGCCTGTTCTCAGTATTCATTAAATCCCTGGGCAAGAAAGGTCAGATTTTTGGCAAAAATTTATGGGGTCAGTTCTCATTAAATATGGCAAACCACCGGTCACAAATGCACAAAAGCAGAAGGAAAATAAAGCTAACATAGAATTATGTGAATTAAAACTGAGTTAAGGAAAGTGACTAGCAACTTCTTTCACTATAAATAAGTAGGAGCAGCTAAAAGCTAAAATCTTGGAAAGGGTGATTCAATAAGTAAAACATCTACGTTACCTTCCTTATATGTTTCCCAAAGTTAGTAATGCCTAGGCCAAGGTGGTTAAGGGTTGGGTTTTTCATTCTGAAAGCTACCATCTTTAAAGTTGTGTAAAGCTAAGTGTAAGTTGGAAGAACGGAGTTGTCTTAGACAAAAATGAACTGAACTGGAAACTCGGGCAGCAGCACGAAAGTGGTTTCACTGGATTTTAATTCCAGCTTCCCAGCAACCGTCTGGAATTAGGCATGTAACAACCTTTTGGGCCTCAATTTCCCCATTCACAAATGGGGGCAATGCAGACTTTCCTCGTGATCTCACGGGACAGCGGCCGGATATATAATAAAATAGAGAAGGCTACTGTGAGAACAAAAGCAGCTCGCCAAAGTTACACATCACTATCGCCATTACTTAGACTCATTACCCGCCAGGATGAAGCTCCCCACACAGGAGATGAAGCCCGAGAGGAAAGAGTTGAAGGGGAAGGTCCCCACGAGGAGACAGTAACCGAACTGCAGCGCCCCGGTCAGCAGTATATACAGCAGATACGCGTCCAGCAACTTCAGACGCTGCGGAGTGGAGCTCAAGTACTCTTCTAAAAACCTCGAGATGACCGATACTACTGAGGCGGACATGACTACTCGCTCGTCGCTCCGGTCCGGGTTCCTAAGCTTCCTAGGGAATCCAACGGCGCCGCCGGATGGAGTCTTTGCGCGTGCGCGTCGCTGTGGCCCAGTTCCGCCTTCCCTAGCGTGCCAACGTGCGCAGGCGGGTTGGCCGGCCCAGCCGCGTAGTAGCTGATGCGCAGGCGCAAACTGCCTCAACCGGCTGCAAACTACAGCCAGGAAAAGTTAATGCGTCTGCGCGCTGAATCTATCAATGAGCTGGAGACGTGGCCTCTTTTTGTCCTATTTCCGCATTTCTGTTGGTGACGCCCCCAGTTACGATGGCAACAAACAAACGTGGAAGGAAAAGGGGGAGAGGTTTAACCGCGGGCAGTGGGTAACTACACAGTGGGTTCCGGCCTATTTTGGTCCTTCCACGTCCTTGGTGACAGTTTGGATCTGCTTTGGGGCAATGCCTTGCACTCTAGCGGTTC
>NW_006159594.1:706360-707099 GCF_000334495.1 Tupaia belangeri chinensis
TCTTGGCCCCAATTCTGTTAAGGGAACTGTCCACAGATGACTGTCAGATCATCAAAGCGACTCAAATTCCTCACAAAACCACCGCGGCCCAACACTGCGCAGACACTAGTTTAGACTTAGTTGGGGAGGCGCGGGTGGGGGGGAGGCCGGGGGAGCGGTGGGAGGGAGGAATGCTTTTACACGGACCTTGTGATCTGGCCCTGCAGTAGAACCTAAGCCCACAGGTAAAGTCCGCAATCGTTTACTGGCCCACTCCTCGCTGTCCAACGTCGTACTGAATTGTAGGGACCTTTTGGGAATCACTTAGTTATCGCCTTACAAGAGCCGGTGGTGGGAAGGAGAAAAGTATATGGTCAAGTTTAGCAGCTCTCTTCCAAGCTGGCATCTTGAACCTAGTGTAACCCTACCTCCACCAACTCATTTTTCAGAGGAAGCTGAAATGAAGGGTTGAGATTTTGTATTTTAACAAGTGAGATTAGCAATTTTTTAGCGTTTTAACTTTAAAAAGGTAAACTCTGCCTCTGGCTTTTGTTAAGCTTTTAAGGAGTCCGACCTTCTAGGCCTAGTTCATCTCACTTTCCAGCTGCAGAGCCTCCCACACCTAACCTAACCAAGTACTTTCATTTCAGCTTCTTTAATAATTTTGAACTGCCTTAGGTGTGTGAGCAAAATTCCTGAAACATCAAGTGAGAAATGTTCTGGCCTTTCACCTTTTCTTTTTTTTTAATTTCCTGTAGGG
>NW_006159594.1:707117-752588 GCF_000334495.1 Tupaia belangeri chinensis
GTAGGGAAATAGAGAAAAAGAGAGAGAAAAAATAAGAAAGCATCCCACAGGGGGATGACCACACTGCAATCCCTTCACCTCCACTCTCTTCTCCAGATTTTGAGCATACCCAACACCCGACTGATGTGTTTTCAAGCTGCTAGTCCAGGACTCCCAACTGCACAGTCTGCCATGTGGGATTCAGCCACTTTAACCACCACTCCATCTGGCTAACCCTTTTTACATTTTTGTATTTAACTGGAAGCTACCAGTATCAACAAATGTATTGATTATCAGTAATGAGCAAAGCCTTGCTTAGGGTCTAGAAAGAAGAGAAATAACCCTGTCCTTAGAAAGCTTTCCTAACTTAGAGTCATAGTCACACTCATGGAGATTTGTAGTGCTGTATGAACTTAAATTCAGCTTAAGCTCTCTTACATTGCTGAGAAGAGAAAAAAAGATTGGATCATAAGGCTGCTTTGTATTTCAATGTAATATGCCAGAAAGGGTCAGTTCTTTCACAATTTAAACCTTTCTCCCTGCCTCATCAAGGAGTATTGTAGAAAGGTAGCTTCCTTACCAGTATCAGCTTCAAACTTTACAGGCTAGGCTGATGCTTTTTAATAATTTAGGAGTGGATTCCTCAGGGGGGTTCTGTTCCATCAGCCAGGCTCCTTCTAGCAGTTTCTCCCTTATGTTTGGGCTGCCTTTGATTCATGTCAACTATCATCATTAACATCTCCACAGCAACTCCCACTGGAGAAAACAGAGGAGATGAAAAACATCAAATTCACATACTGAAGATATCTTTTTTCTCAGACCTACAAAGTCACACCAACATAATGAACTAAACCTTTTCTGGCTACTTAAAACGGGGAGGAAAGGTCTTATTCTGTGTTCAGTTTACAATTCTATAATCACAGAAACATTTTTAACTCATCTGTCAATAGGAAATTGTTAATAATCGTGTTGTTTTAAATAGTTTAAATCAAATTATTAATACATGTAAAAATTTATTTTCGAAGTAGTGGATAAGAGTATATGCTCTAGAATCAGACAAACCTAGATTTGAACCTTCTTTCTGCTGATTGCTAGTTTTTAATCTGGAATAAATTATTTAATATGGCAGTTTCATTTTTCTTTTCAATGAAATGAAACTAACAATACTTGGGTCATAGGAATGTTATAAAGATTAAATAGAATAAACATTTAGTTTAGCATAGTGCTTGGTACACAGTAAATGTTCAATAAATATTTACTCATTTGTTTAAAAAAAAATTATTGCCAGAGGACATATGTACTTACCAGAGAGTTAAAAAAAAATACTCTGCAATAGAACCTGGTCATGTCACTGTCCTTTTTCCTCCATTTCTCCATTTTAGTAGGATTTGGGTCAAGCACATACTCATGGCCAGTGTGTTTTTCAACTGCCAAGAACAGGGTTTGAGTCACAGTCATCCAAACCAGGTGGTTCCCTATGCATGGTGCTTAAACTCTGTACTATGTGGCCAGCCAGGGCTCCTTTTTTTTTTAAAGGTTTGTTTCCTACAGGGCGCATGCGCTCGCCAGAAAGACAGAGAGAGACTGAGAGACAGAAAGTGAGAAATCACCCCCCGGGGGATGGCCATGCTGCAATCCTTTCTTCTCCATTCTCCTCTCAGGATCCTGGGCACGCATGCACACGTGCCTGGCATGAGTTTAAGCCACCGGGTCCAGGACTCGAACCATGGTCGACTACAGGGGAGTCCAGCAACATAGCCATTATGCTAACTGCTGATCCTGCAGGGCTCCCTTTTTTAACTTTTAAAAAAAGTATTTTCTGGGGCCGACAGGTGGAGTGGTAGTTGAGGGTGCTGGACTCCCACATGACCAACTGTGGTTCGAGTCCCAGACATGACAGCTTGCTTTCTCACTCTCCCCCCCCCTTTCTCTCTCTCACTTTGTCCCTCTCTAGTCAAATTAAAAGCAAACAAATAAATAAATTTAAATGAAATAATTATTTTTATAAAAGGTTTTCCCTTGTTCATGATAGGGTATATACCTGCACAAGGTGGGGGGGCACTCTCTACAAAGTCTGGTCACACCCTTAGGCTCTTCCTCCAGTCCTCTAGCCCATTGGCCCTTGAGGTTTCAGCCTGACTGAACCAGGGATTCAAACCAAGGAGTCCATGTAGGATCTGGCATCTCTTGAACAGCTCACTACCACTGTGCCTCAGAGCTGCCCTTGTTGCTCTTATTAAATATCATTAATCCTGGTAATTAGCTATATCTGCTTCCCCTATTTCTCTAAATAATTCACAGTTGGCCTAACTACAGAGCCCCAATATTGGGGGCATACAATATAGCACTGGAAAAACTGCAATTCAGATGGCTCTTAATGGACAAATTTATAAGTTGAAGCTGACGTCAGAGGAGGGCTTACCAGTTTCATTACTAAAACAATATCATAAAGCAATGAGGGAGTTGGAATATTGTGAAGATTAAATGGGATAAACATGTAATGTAGTGCTTGGCACACAGTAAATGTTCAATACATATTTTTTTGTTAAAAAAGTACTAGAACACATGGGAAAGTCCAGAGTTCTCCTCAAAGGCCTCCCTACACATGCCCATGATCTGAACTGGCTGAGGCCAGAAGAAATAATTTTTTTATTTTTTATTTATTTACTTTTCTTCTAGAGAGACAGAGAAAGTGAGAAGTCACTCCCCCAAGAATAGCTACACCCATCCCTTCTCCTTCATTTTCTTCTCAGGATTTTAGGCACGCAGACTCCTGGTGTGAGTTTTCAAACCACTGGGTCTGGGACTCAAACCACAGTCAGCTATGCAGAAGTCCAGTGCCTTAACCACTATGCCACCCACTGGCCCCCAAAATAAACTTTTTTAAAAAGAGAGTTTTCCATGGGCAAAGTCCATATCTTATTTCATGTCTGTCTACAGTAAGAAATTACATTCTCAGTTGAAATGATGAATGTATTAATCACTCTGATTTAATCATTACACATGTATTCATGTACTGAAAAATCATTATAACACGATGCTAATAAAATTATTTTTTTTTAAAGAAAGGAAAATACATTGAAGAAAATGTCTTTTCAGCAAGTGGTGCTGGAAGAACTGGATATCCAGCTACAGAAAAATTAAGTTGGACCCTGTCTCTCACCATCAACAGGACTCAACTCAGATGGATCAAAGATTTAAATATAAAGCCTCGCTTGGCATGGATGCAAGGGAGGCCACGGCAGGAAAATGGCAGATGGGAAGGTGAGAGAGGAGAAGCCTGAAAAGCCACAGCGATCTGGAGCTGCTGCAGTAATGGAGGGGGAAGTTCCAGTCGTAGCACTGAGAAGCCATCAGCTGAAGAAGCTGTAGACCTCACAACAAAGCTTACAAGGATCTCCGAGTCTGAATTTGCCGTTGGTAATCAGACAGCAAAGAAGGCATCAGCCATATCCATCAAACTTTGTATCAAGTGAGCCTAAAGAGACTACTTCAACTCTTGCTCCAAAAACCCTTTCAGTAGCAGCAGCTTTTAATGAAGACGAAGATGATGAGCCAGAGGAAATGCCTTCAGAAGCAAAGATGAGGATGACAAATATAGGAAGGGATACACCAACATCAGCTGGACCAAATTCCTTCAATAAAGGAAAGCACAGGTTTTCTGATAACCAGAAGTTATGGGAGCTAAATATAAAATCTCATCTTGCAAATGTCCATGACCAAGACAATTGAATAATGTATTTTGAAATTGGGGTGTGGGGTGGGTGTAAAGTTAAAAGGAAGTTTCCTTTTTGTAAAGAATGGTCTGAGACTTGGAGCCACTTTTTTTCTTTGTCATTTTCTTTTTAAGATTAAGTGGAACACTAATAAATGAGAATTTGAAATTACAGGTAATTTATGTTTCATATACAGATTACTAATTTTGTCGTTTCATGTAATTAGTTTCCAAGGGTTACAGATAATAAACCAGGAATGGTACCTTTTTAAGAATTGCACAATTTTTTAGACACAACTCTCAGCACATTAAGAAGGAAGCAAAAAGTTATCGTCTATTTAAAACTGCAAGCAGTTACTCACTCTTAACTCCCTTATTACCTAAACTGTCTGGCTCCCAGGAACAGCTTAATAGAGAAAGAGGGAGTGTTTTATTGGGAGGAAAATGTTACTAGACTCTTGACAGAATGTAAATTTAGATAAAATACAGCTTCTTTATAGGCATTTGTTTTGTTTCTAGTCATCATAAACTAGGTATTGAATTGCTATCAATGGATATAGAAGCTTAACTCTTTTTAAAAAAATAATAAATAAAAAATGTATGTAAACTGGAAAAAAAAAAGCCTCAAACTATAAAACTACTGTAGAAAATGTAGGAATAGGGAAAACTCTTGAAGACATTGGAGTAGGCAAATATTTCTTAAATAAGACCCCTAAAACACAGGGAATAAACTCCAAAATAGACAAGTGGGATTACATCAAGCTAAAAAATAAGTGTCCTCACAGTAAAGGAAACAATAATTAGAGTGAAAAACAACCCTCAGAATGGAAGAAAATATTTGCAAATGATTCCTCAGACAAGAGAATGAGATCCAGAATATATAGGAAACAAATCATCCAATTTAAAAATAGGAAAGGGACCAGCAGTTAGCATAATGGCTATGTCGCTAGACTCCCACATAGTTGACCGCAGTACACGTCCCGGACCTGGTGGCTTAAAACTCACACCGGGTGCATGTGCATGCGTGCCCAAGATCCCGAGAGGAGAATGGAGGAGAAGGGATTGCGGTGTGGCCATCCCCCCTGGGGGGTGATTTCTCGCTTTCTGTCTCTCTGTCTCTCTCCCTCTGTCTGGCAAGTGCACGCGCCCTATAGCGAAAACCTCTCCCAAAAAAAGTAAGATAAAATGAAGAAAAAAATAAAAATAGGAAAATGAATAGATAATTTCCAAGGCAGAATTATGAATTGCCAAAAGGCATATGAAAAAATGTTCAAAGTCTCTTGTCATAAGAGAAATGTAAATTAAAACTACAATGAGGAATCAGTAGGTTATGTAGTGGTTAAGGCACTGGACTCCAACATGGCTGGCTGAATCTGGCAGCTTGAAACTCATCTCTGAGCATGTGTGCTTATGTGCCTAAAACCCTGAGAGAAGAGTGGACTAGAAGGGATTGCGATATGGCTATCTCCTCAAAGGAATGATTTCTCACTTTCTCTTCGTCTGTCTCTGTGTCTCCAATGAGTGCACATGTCATATAGCAAAACACACACACACACACACACACACACACACACACACACACACACACACCTCAGTGAGATACCATTTAACCTCAGAATGGCTAGGATCAAAAAAATAAAGAACAAGTGCTGGTGAGGCTGTGGTGAAAAGGGAACACTCTTACACTGTGGTGGGAATGTAAACTAATACAACCTCTGTGGAAAACAATATAGAGGTTCCCTCAAAACCTACAAATAGAGCTACTTTATGACCCAGCAATCCCACTCCCTGGTATTTACCCAAAGGATAGGAAAATACCCAATCAGAAAGACACTTGCACATCCTTGTTTATTACAGCATTCTTCACAGTTGCTAAAACATGGAACCTACATAAGTGTCCAAAAACTGATGACTGGTTGAAAAAACTGTGGCACATATATTTTACGGAATATTACTCATTTATAATAAACAATAAGAGACAGCAGATGGCATAATAGTTACATCACTGGACTTCCACATAGTTGACCGTGGTTCGAGTCCTGGACCCAGTGGTTTAAAATTCACACCAGGTGTGTGCACACGTGCCCACAATCCCAAGAGGAGAATGGAGAAGAAGGGATTGCAGTGTGGTCATTCCCCCGGGGGGAAAGGGGGGTGGTTTCTTGCTTTCTGTCTCTCTGTCTCTCCAGCGAGCACACACACCCTATAGCAAAATCTCTCTCTAAAAAAAAAGAAAGGAAAAAGAGTGAGACCCTATCATTTGAGTCAAAGTAGATAAATATAGAAGATTTAATGCTGAGCAAAGTGAGACAGATTTTGAAAGACACACACTGTATATCCCCACTCCATTTGTACTGAAATATCTGCACCCTGTGGCAGAAATTGAAAGATCTGGAGATACAGAGAATGTAAGTATAAAGAGGGTAAGGATACCAGAGACTGTAAGGGAGGATAGTGATAGAGATCGGATGGTAAAGAGGTATGAAGTGCAAAAAAAATTTAACAGGCAAAAATAATTGTAACATTCTCTGTTGGAAAAAATAAAGAGAGAGAGATAGATATTGATAGGCTACATCATGATGGGGACTTTATGTAAAATATGAAAATTAAAAGAAAAATTTTAAAAGAAAAACACATGCACGCACACATATTCTTTACCAAGAGAAATAAATCCTCCAAAGTTTGACTAGGAAAGGACTTTTCTAAATAAAATGTCTGGGCCAGACAGTAGCACAATGGTAAAACACAATGCTCTGTGAAGCAATCCCCCATGGGAGATTCAAGTCCAGAGACCCTGTTAAGTATACTAGACATACATTTGCCATGACCCAGGGCTGGTCAAAGACGAAGGGAATGGGAGGTGTCAGAATCCTATTGGAGATACTAACTCACTGTCTCTTGCTCATCAAAGAATAGACTTTAAAAATCTCAGGGACCAGTAGGTGGCATGGTGGTTAAGGTGCTGGCCACTCCCATATGGCTGACCACGGTTTGAGTCCCGAACCTGGTGGCTTGCTTTCTCACTTTGCCTCTCTCTGTGTCTCTCTCTGGTCAAATTAAAATAAAGAAATGAATAAGTAACATAAAATAAAATACATAACTTTGTTTTTAAAATCTCTGCATGTGACATGATGGTATACTTAGAAGACCCAAAGGTCTCCATGAATAAACTTCTCAAAGTAATAGTGAATATAGTAAAGTGGCAAAATACAAAATCAACATCCAAAAATCTATATATGAACAAGTTGAACGAAGTAGAGCTAAAGAAAGGAATCCCTTTCATTGTAGCCACAAAATGTATAAGATACCTAGGGATAAATCTAACAAAGGAAGTCAAAGACCTTTATAAATAAAACTATGAAAATATTTAAAAAGATAAATATTTTTTATTTATTTTTTAATTTTTAATTTTTTTGAGAGGTTTTCACTATAGGGCACGTGCGCTCGCCAGACAGAGAGAGACATAGAGACAGAAAGCGAGAAATCACCCCCCAGGGAGGATGGCCACACCACAATCCCTTCTCCTCCATTCTCCTTTCGGGATCTTGGACACGCACGCACACATGCCCAGCGTAAGTTATAAGCCACCAGGTCCAGGACACGTACCACGGTCAACTACGTGGGAGTCCAGCGACATAGCCATTACGCTAACTGCTGGTTCCCTTTAAAAAGATACTGAAAGTGACATAAAAAAGTGGAAGGACATTCCATATTCTAGGATTGGAAGAATTAACATAATCAAAATGGCAAATTCTACCCAAATTAATCTACATATTTAATGCAATTCCAATCAAAATTCCTGATATATTCTTCAGAGATCTAGAAAAGACAATCATAGAATTTGTCTGGAATTGTAAAAGATCTCGTATGGCCAAAGTTATCCTGCACAAGAAGAGTGGAGTGGGAGGCATAGCACTCCCTGATCCCAAGATATACTATAAAGCTGTGATCATCAAAACAGCATGGTATTGGCACAAAAACAGACATGTGGACCAATGGAAGAGAATAGAGACCCCAGAAATAACCCCCAAAGCTTACATCCAACTGATTGACAATGGATACCAGTCAATCCATTAGGAAAAGCTCTTTAGTAAATGGTGTTGGAAAAACTGGGTATCCACCTGCAGAAAGATGAAACTGAATCCCCATCTTTCACCATTAACAAAAGTCAATTCAAAATGAATCAAAGATCTGAACCTAAGACCTCAAATAATAAAACTACTGGTGGAAAATGCTGGGGAAACTCTGGGAGACATTGGAGTAGGCAAAGACTTCTTAAATAAGACTCCCAAAACACAGGCAATAATCCCTAAAATAGACAGGTGGGACTATATCAGACTAAGAAGTTTTTGCACAGCAAAGGACACAGTAACAAGTATGAATCGACAGCTTTCAGAATGGGAGAATATTCTTTTAAAATATGCCTGAGACAAGTGTCTGATGATCAGAATGCACAGGGAACTCAAGCGCCTTATGCCAAAAAAATTATTAACCCAACTAAAAGATAGGAAAATGAGCTGAACAAAAATCTCTCTGAGGAAGACATACAAACAGCCAAAAAACATATGAGGAAATGCTCAACATCCCTCATTATAAGTGAGATGGACATTAAAACCACAATGAGATACCACCTAACCCCTGTCAGAATGGCAAAGATTAAGAATATAAAGTGATAAGCATTGGCTGGGATGTGGTGAAAAGGGAAACCTCCTACACTGTTGGTGGGAATGTAAACTGACCCAGCGGCTTAAAACTCACATCGGCCGCAAGAGGAGAATGGAGGAGAAGGGATTGCAGCATGACCACCCCCCCACACAGGGGGTGATTTCTCACTTTCTGTCTCTCTGTCTGTCTCTGTCTTTCTGGCAAGCGCACGTGCCTTATAGCAAAAACCTCTCAAAAAAAAAAAAAAAAAGTATGGCACATATACTCTATGAAATACTACTCAGCCATAAAAAACTGCAAGACCTTGTCATTTGATAGAAAGTGGTCAGGTATGGAGGAGCTATTGCTGAGTGAAGTAAACCAGGATATGAAAGAAAGATATTGTATGTATCCACTTAATATATACTGACTATCCGCACTTGATGGTAGAGCTTGAAATATTGGAGGACATAAAAGCAGTGAAAATAGTTAGCAATGACAAGACAGTGTGGAATAGGGCAGGAGAAGAGAAGAGTATGGAGAAGGATGGCAAGAGAACAAATAGAGAGGCATGACATTAGTGGGACACAGATATGGTTTATTACCTGTTGATGATGACGTGTTCAGTATTCTCAACTGGACAGGTCTGAGAAGTATTTCATGTTGGGTAAAGTCTTTTCACAAGCAAAATGATGAACAGTGATTGTTTAAAAAATAATTGGAGGGACCAGCAGTTAGCATAATGGCTATGTCGCTGGACTCCCACGTAGTCGACCGAGATCTGCATCCCGGACCCGGTGGCTTAAAACCCATGTGCGTGTGTGCCCAAGATCCCGAGAGGAGAATGGAGGAGAAGGGATTGCGGCGTGGCCATCCCCCCTGGAGGGTGATTTCTCGCTTTCTGTCACTCTGTCTCTCTCTTGTCTGTCTGGTGAGTGCATGTGCCCTATAGCAAAAATCTCTCCAAAAGAAATTAATAATAATTGGAATAATAATAATCTGGAAAAAATGAAAAGCTATTGGATGATGGTTATGGAGATTTTAATGTCTTTGTATTGACTGATATGAATGGTATTCCTTCCAGAAAAAGGAATGTAATACACTGTAAAGTTATATGTGATTCAATGTAGTATAAACAAGATTATGATAACAATAAAATTGTTTAATAAAATAAATAAATAAAAATCTCTGCATGAAAAAGAATCTCTTCTAATTCTTTTCTCTTATATTTTCACTTTTGCCTTAAGATTTCCCCCTTTTGCTTCTCTTTAAACTATTTCATATAACAACTCCACCGTTTAAACTTTGGGCTCACTGTAACCAAAATTTACTTCATTCGTTTTCTTTTCTTTTCTTTTTTTTAGAGAGAGAAATTTTTGCTATAAGACACGTGCACTCACCAGAGAGACGAAGATAGAGAGACAGAAAGCAAGAAATCACCCCCCACGGAGGATGGCCACGCTGCAGTCCTTTCACTTCCATTCTCCTCTGGGGATCTTGGGCAAGCATGCACACAACCAGAGTGAGGTTTAAACCACCAGGTTATAGGGACTCAAACCATGGTCGACTATGTGGGAGTCCAGCAACGTAATCATTATACCATCTGCTGGTCCCGCTTCACCTGTTTCCTAATAGAACAAATAAAGCAGATTATTATAGGGCTAGCAGGTGGCATAGTGGTTCAAGTGCTGGATTTCCACATCGGTGACCATGGTTCAAGTCCCAGACCTGGTGGCTTACTTTCTCACTTTCTCTCTGTCTCTTTCTGGTTAGAAAATTTAATAATAGTAAATTAAATCAGTAATTTTTAAGTAGGTTATTATTTTCAAAAAGGAAAGTTTTAAAGAGAACTAAATTGAAAACAATAGAATCAAGGTTTGTTTTTTTTTTTTAATTTATTTACTTCTTTCACGAGAATGAGAAACAAAGAAAGAAAAGCATCCTGAATAGATCTCATGTCATGATTCCCTCCCCCAACCTTCCAATCATGGAGTTGCCTGGTGTGTACAAGGTGACCAGGGAACCAAACCCATGATCCCTATGGATCCAGTATCACTTGAGCAATCTATTACCACTGCACCACCTAGCCAACCCTGGATCTTTTTGTTTTGCTTGATTGTCTGTTTTAAAGTCTTTTCTTTCACAAGAGTGAGGGAAAAAGAAAGAGACATAAGTATCAAGTTTCTGAACCAACTCCTAGTAAAGCAGAAAATTATGAATATGTTCCAAGAGGCCATATTGTTTCATCCTTCCTATCCAATGGGGTAGGACAACTTTGCAGTCTCCTTCCTCTTGTTTCTCTCCCTCTACCGAGAGGGCTAGTTTATGGAACAAAGAGAAGGACAAGAAGAGGGCAGGATACCGGTTGTTTGTCAGGAATTTACATTGGTCCATTTAAAACCATGCAGGTGGGCTGGCTCTGTGGCAGAGTGGTAATGCGCTGCTCAAAAGCAGCGCACGGGATGACTGGTTCTCATCTCCAGCGTGGTCAGCCCCAAACACACCAGGCATGTGCAAGAATATCCGTAATCTAGCAGGCTGGAGGACTGGAGGAAGGGGATTTCTCTGTGTGTGTGTATGTCCCTCATACACACACACACATACACACACACACACACACACACACTCATATGTACCTAAGCTCTATCATGAATAAAAATATTTAATAAAAAAATATAATGCAGGAAAACTGATTTAGCTATATGTTATTCTCTTTTAAATGTTTTGAAGTTTCTTTTTTACAGGCATAAGGGAGAAAGAGAGCACGCACTGCTGCAGGGGCT
Source organism: Tupaia belangeri chinensis (assembly GCF_000334495.1). NCBI lineage: Eukaryota > Metazoa > Chordata > Mammalia > Scandentia > Tupaiidae > Tupaia > Tupaia belangeri. The sequence goes on from NW_006159594.1 coordinate 718,239, forward strand.
TGATGCCACCAGTCCTGGATGGTGGGTACCTGCATGCCTGGTGTACTTAAGGAGGACCTGAGCTGTGTACCAGGAACCTTCCCATGTGGCTTAGCCTTGCAGAGCATTGTGTTTTACCGCTGCCCATGGCCTAACCCCACATTATTCTTTCCATCCCTGGGATGAAGAAAGGGTGGAAGGCACACCGTCAGTCCTGTGCAGAGCCTGCTTGTTTAGTGTAGACTCAGACATGCCTATTTCAACAGCCCCAGTGGGTGTGGGTGTAACCAAGGCCTCATGCTGATGCCTCTCTGGATTTTAGTGAGTCTCAAATTCCATTGACTGCTCGCAACTACTCTCCTTTCTCCGTTTATTTTCAAGAGGAAAATATGCTCCATGATATGGGGCTAAAACATCAGCGCCTGAGCAATACTCCCTAACAAACTTTCTGTGATCGTGAAAATGCCTCTGCGCCGTCCAGTCTGGTAGCCACCAGATACATGTGGCTATCTGTTGCATGCTGGAAATAGAGCTAATGTGACTGAAGAAAGTTTGCTTTATTTTTATTTACTTATTACTTAAATCGAAATAGCCGCATTTGGCTGGTGGCTATCTCTGGACAGAGCAACTTCCGAACTAGTCCACTCAGTGCCTATGTTAAGTCTACAAGGCACACCTTAGTTCACTCATAGTTCACAGTTCATTCCGAAGGCAATGACGCCCACGTGAAACCAAAGAATGATCTGTCCCTGCCAAGCCTGAGCTATCAGTTTATCAGCTCCTCCTCCTTTTGGAATACTTGATGACTTACAGACATAGGAAAGAGGGTTTGTCAAATTAGTTTCCAATCTATAAGGATCGTATTAATATTTTAATTGTACATAAAACTACACATGATGGAGGTATACAGGGGATGCATTCTTTCACACTTTCACACAGTGTCTCTTGTCTGGAAGACAAGGAGAAAAGACACCGCCCACTTTCTCCCCAGAGGCCTGCCTAGAGTAGGGACTGAGAGTCCTTTCTCTTCGGTATAGCAGATCCAGCCCAGTTGTGAGTCATTCCAGTTCTAAGGACACCTTCAGAGATCTATTTGCTTTAGTTATAAAAGGCATTTTCACATTCAAGTTTTCTGCTTCTAATCAACTTTTACTTTAAAGCTGGTTTGGCATACAACAAAATACAAATGTTTCTCTGCACTGCCTCCTAAGATAGAGACTATAGAGATCTAAGACCAGTCCCAGTCCAGTCATCCTCCCCCCACCCTCAAATTTTACGTGGTAAAATCTTTGGAAAAGTGCAAGATTTTGTTGTTCTATCTTGGGATAATGTAGCCATCCAATTTCTTCTGTGGTACAATGTAGCATTTAGCTGCCAAAGCCTTTAGCACTTAGCACAATGGTTTTTTTTTACAGGTAATTATTTATGCTTCTGCCTTCTTGCTGAATTTTATTGTTAATTTTAAATTAATTTTTATGAACATAATTGTTACAATGTGATTTATCAATACATGAATGCAGTGTACAATGATTAAGTCAGGGCAATAGGTATACTCATCATCTCAACCATTGTAACATTGTATACAGTAAGTTGTTAACCACATTCTCTTCACCTGTATTTGTTTTCATTTTGCCATAGGGTACATGTGCTTGCCAGAAGTATGTGTGTTGTGGGGTGGGGTAGTAAGAAGGCATGCCACCATGGGGAATGTTTCACTTCGCAGTCCTTTAACCACCACATCATGGGCTGCCCCCTCAGCAGTATTTTACAACACTAAGCATTGCGCCTTGTATCTATCTGCAACTATGTTTCCATTAATCAACATCCCTCTACCTCTGCCCCTTCCTTCCCAATGACCAGTAGTCATTCCACCTCTACAGCCATGAGGTCATGTTTTATGTGGTCATATTTTCCAATTTCCATATATAAGAGAGAACATATTACATTTCTTTCTGTACCTGGCTTATTTCACTTAATGTAACATCCTCCAAATTTGCCCGTTTAACCTCAAGTGACTGTATTTTGTCCTTCTTAATAGCTGTGTATTATTCTCGTGTGTGTGTGTGTGTATGTGTGTGTGTGTGTGTGTGTGTGTGTGTACCACAGTTCCTTTATCCATTCACCTGCTGATGGACCCTTAGGTTGCTTCCATATCTTGGCTCTTGTGAATAGTGTTGCAATAAACATTGGGGTGCAGATATCTTTATGACATACTGATTTTCTTTCCTTTGGATATATACCTAGCAGTGGGGTTGCCAAAACATATTACTGCTCTATTTATTTCTTCATGAAGAATCTCCAGACTGTTTTCCATGATTGCTGTACTCATTTCCATGCCCACCAACAGTGTGAAAGGGTGCCTGGTTCTCCGTGTCCTCACCAGCATTTTCATTCTTTGTCTTTTTGCTAATAGCCATTCTAACTGGAGTGAGATGATGCCTCATTGTGGTTTTAATTCGCATTTCCCTAATGATTAGTGATGCTGAGCAGTTTTGTCACATTTGTCCGTCATCTGTATGTCTTTTTTTTTTTTTTTTTTTGGGAAATGTCTTTTTATGTCTTTTGCCTATCTTTTAAGCTTTTTTTTTTCCTTCTGAGTTGTTTTGTGTATATCCTGGATATTAATTCCTGGTCAGATAGGTAGTATGCAAATATTTTTCCCATTCTCTCACTAGATATTTTATCCACTCATTTATCCACCAAGTACTGAGTGCTTACTTTTTATATAACTCATCCTAGGAATTGGGAGCAAAGTGGAAAATAGGAAAAAAGAAATCCCCAATGAAACATTCTCTCTCTCTCTCTCTCTCTCTCTCTCTCCTTTTATTCCTCCCTTAATTTGCCAAAGGGCATGTACACTTGCTGGAGAGAGAGAGAATACAAGAAAGCACCTCCTGACTGGGGGGGACTGGGCGTGCTGCAATTCTTTCTCTTTCATTCTCCTCTGGATTTCAGGCAAACATTCTCCACTGGAAGAAAAATGATAACAAATGAGTAAACATACATGCAATATAATTTCAGATAGTGATCAGTGTTATGAAGAAAATAAAAATAAGGCAATATGATAGAGTGTTAGGGAGTCTCTTTCCAACCCCATGGTCAAGAAAGGGATTAAAAGAGGAGAAGTTTGGGGCCAGCAGGTAGCATGGTGGTTAAGGTCCTGGACTCCCACATGGCCGATCACAGTTTGAGTCCTGGATCTGGTGACTTGCTTTCCCGCTTTCCATCTCTCTCTATTTCTCTCTCTTGCTGGTCAAATTAAAGAATAACAATGATAATAAAGACATAAATAATAAATAAAATAAATCATTATTAAAAAAAAAAAAAAAGAGGGAAGTTTGAGCTGAGCTCTGAATACAGGATAGAGTCGCCAGCTCTGCATCGCCAAGAAAAGCCTAGGGTGGCAGCAGATAGAAAGTCTGTTTACCTCTAGAACAGTGGGTTCTTTTCATTAGATAACTGTGTTCTTTGCCTTAATTTTATTTACAGTAGGGCATGTTCATACACACATGACAGTGAAAGAGAGAGAGATAAGCACTCTCCACAGTCTGGACACACCATGAAGTCTTTCTCCCAGCCCTCCAGCCTGTCAGATCTTGGGTGGTCACACGTAAGTTCACACACATGTGCACACACCTGGCATGTTTCAAGCCCACTAGCCAGGGAGTCGAACTGAAGTCTGTGGAATTTGGCCTCTCTTGAGCAGCACCACGGAGCTGACTGGTTCTTAATATATTCTTTTTTTAGAGAGAGATTTTTGCTATAGGGCATGTGTGCTTACCTGAGAAACAGAAACAGAGAGACAGAAAGCAAAAAAATCACCCCCCTGAGGGGTATGGCCATGCCACATTCCATTCTCCTCCATTCTCCTCTTGGGATTTTAGGCATGCATGCACATGCGCCCCAGCATGAGTTTTAAGCCTCTGGTTCTGGGTCTCAAATGGTTGACTACGTGGGAGTCCAGCAATGTAACCATTATGCCATCATTTCCCCTTTTAATATATAAGTGTGTGTGTGTGTGTGTGTGTATATATATATATATATATATTGACCAGAGAAGAACAGAGAGAGAGAAGGAACTTGAGAAAGCAAGCTGCCAGGTGCAGGACTTGAACCATGGTCAGCTATGTGGGAGTCCAGTACCCTTAATCACCACACCACCGCCTGGCCCCTTAATATATTCTTAATACCTAATATCATGTGTGACTTTGAACAATGACAACAATAAGTAACATATTTAGCATTAAATATTTATATGAATTATTGTGGTTCGTTCTCTTGAAATTGTGGCACATATATACTATGGAATATTACTTAGCCATAATAAGCAATAAGACCCTAGGGACCAGCAGTTAGTGTAATGGCTATGTCGCTGGACTCCCATGTAGTAAACCGTGATTCAAGTCCTGGACCCAGTGGCTTAAACTCGCACTGGGTGCTTGTGCATGCATGCCTAAGATCCCGAGAGGAGACTGGAGGAGAAGGGACTGTGGCATGGCCATTTCCCCCTAGGGGCTGAATTCTTGCTTTCTGTCTCTCTTTCTGGTGAGCTCACATGCCCTATAGCAAAAACCTCTCAAAAAAATAAAAAGAAAAAAAGAAACAGTAAGACCCTACCATTTGATTCAAAATGGACAAATATAGAAGACTTAATATTGAGCCAAGTGAGCCAGACTTTGAAAGATAAACATTGTATGTCCCCACTTAATATGTACTGAATGCGCTCTATGGCAGAAATTGAAAGGTCCGAAGATAGGATAGTAGAGAGAATAACTATAGATACCAGAGACTGTAAGGGAGGTGAGTGGGGGGTAGAGGATGAATGTAAGATGCAAAGGGAAGAAATAGTTAACAGACTATTTACTAAAAAAGTAAAGTTCTCTGTTGGAAAAGCATATGTATATACATATATATACACACATATATGTGTAGTATACATTATGATACAAACTTTATGTAAAATGTGAAATTAATCTGAAAAAAATCTGAAGACATATAGAACAATAAAATTTCTTTAAAAAATACAAAAGCAGGGAACCAGCAGTTAGCATAATGGCTATGTCGCTGAACTCCCACATAGTCAACCGCGGGTCGCGTCCCGGACCCGGTGGCTTAAAACTCACGCCGGGCGCGTGTGCGTGCGTGCCCAAGATCCCAAGAGGAGAATAGAGGAGAAGGGATTGCGGTGTGACCAACCCCCCTGGGGGGTGATTTCTCACTTTCTGTCTCTATGTCACTCTCTGTCTGGCGAGCGCATGTGCCCTATAGCGAAAAAACCTCACCCAAAAAAAAAAAAAAAAAAAAAAATCAAAGGAAAATAGCTATAACATACAATACCTTTTTAAAGAATACAAGCCAGGGAACCAGCAGTTAGTGTAATGACTATGTCGCTGGACTCCCACGTAGTTGACCGTGGTTCACGTCCCGGACCTGGTGGCTTAAAACTCACGCCGGGTGCATGTGCGTGCGTGCCCAAGATCCCGAGAGGAGAATGGAGGAGAAGGGATTGCGGTGCGACCATCCCCCCTGGGGGGTGATTTCTTGCTTTCTGCCTCTATGTCTCTGTCTGTCTGTCTGGCGAGCGCACGCGCCCTATAGTGAAAACCTCTCAAAAAAAAAAAAAAAGAATACAAGCCAGATTAAGACATTAAAATGCCAAATAACCTGCCCAACGGCATGTAACAGGCAAGCAGCTTACCTATGAACCCAGAATTCAACCTCTGAATCTATGCTTTAAGGGACCAGCAGGTGGTGTGGTGGTTAAGGGCACTGGACTCCTACATGGTCGACTGCAGTTTGAGTCCCGGACCTGGTGGCTTGCTTTCTCATTCTCTCTCTCTCTCTCTCTCTCTCTCTCTCTCTCACACACACACACACACACACACACACACACACACACTTTCTCCCTCGCTGGTATAAAAAAATAAATAAATAAAGTTAAATACAGTAATTCTTAAGGAAAAAAAAAAGAATCTATGCTTTAATTAACCAAGCAGTCTGATAGAGCACCAGTGTCTGCAGGGCTTCCTAGAAATGCAGTCTTCTAGCATCAAGCCAAATCAATTGGATTACAATCTCAGAGAGTTTGGATTGGAAATTCAAATTTTCAATATGTCCTCCAGATGACTCTCATGCACACTGAAGTTTAGGACCACTGCATTTTTAAAAATTATTTTATTTAACTTTATTTATTTTATTTGCTTATTTATTTTAATTTGGAGAGAGAGAGAAAGTGAGAAAGCAAGCCACCAGGTCCAGGACTTGAACTATGGTCGACCATGTGGGAGTCCAGCGCCCTTAACCACCACACCACCTGCCAGCACCAGGACCACTGCATTTTGTTCAACAAATAAAAGAAACGAGTCCTCTGCCGTTTATATGACTTGCCCAGTATCTTATAAATTCTAAGCCCCCTAATCTGTATAAATTCTAGTTCTCTTAATCTTTAAATATTTATAATGATGAGTTTAACACTGTGTTACAAGAAAGGAGAAATCTCAGATTCTCCTGGGTCTTGTCTAGAGGCTAAAGAAAAATGCCTTGGTAAACAAATCTCTCAGCACTAGCATTCTCCCACCCACCCTCATTCGCCATCCCCAGTCTGCCTTTAAGGACCTGCAGGGACAGATCTGAAGTATGACAGCTCCAGGGACATCAGGCATGCCCATTTATCAGTAAGTTCCACAGCCAGCCTCAAGATTTAGCCCTTCTGCTGGGCAAGCCTGACCTGCAGCTGAGGGCATCTGTGCTAAACCTCCCATGTCCCCACACCCACATACTTAAAGCAGAACAGCCTTACAGGTTAAGTCCTTCAACTGCCCCTGCTCTGAGGGGTGGGTTGGAAGTGGGGTGTGCAGGGTCCTCTAAACTGAGGGAGACCCGTGACTGAGCTACAGTTTCCCTGGAAACTAGTTTGAGGCCATTCCCAGAGCAGTGCCCTCCTGTCAAGTGTCACTATAGGTTTAGAGCACCAGATAAGATGCAGGATGCTCAGTTACATTGCAGATATTGCATAGGACATACTAATTCTCCACTAGTATTTGTTGTCTATCCGAAATTCAATTTTAACTCGGTGTCCTGTTTTTCACTTTGGTAATCTGGCAACAAGACTCTTTGTAGGAGCAATCAACCAGTGTTGACTCCACACACATCATACGCATCCGACTGGAAGGAACACCAGCAAGGGAGTGGACTGTCATAGGGAGCCCAGAGACTCTGCGAGCATGCAGGGACAATTCTTCCACTTTTTACAAGTAAAGAATTGAGGGCTGTTGGAGCTCCTGTGAAGGACTTAGGTTTTGGGATGGGGTTTTTTTGGCACTGTTTCCCTCACTCCCAAAAGTATGACCGTCCCGTTTTGCGAGAACCCCAGAAACGTCTTTGCCTGGGCACATGCCAGTAATCGAAAACAGCTAAAACGGCCCCTCTGCAGAGTTTGCCGCGTCCGCCCCTCCTGTCCCGGCCGCCCATCCCGGGAGATCTGAGCGCGACTCCGCGGTTCCGGTAGCCCCGCCTCCTAGCCTTGCGGCGGCCTGGCCACGCCCCCTTTGTTATCCGATACTTTCCTGGGTCAGCTGGTGCTGGCGTCAGGAGGAGGGATGGGCTGGCTCAGCTCGACCCGGCAGGGCTTGTTTACTATGGCTGATGATCTGGAGCAGCAGTGAGTTAATCCTGTCTCTCTTTTTCTTTCTCTTTGTCTCTCTGGGCCATCATCCTGGGACTGTCTGTGGCTGAGGAACAATTTTAGACACCTTCCCGCCTTTCCTTGTTCAGGTCGGCTTCCGGGGAGGGCTGGGGGTTGCATTCGCTTGCTTTGCTTTTGCCCAGAAGAGCCGGCGGCGGGGAGCATGAGAGCAATGGTAGACGCTTGCCTGCGGCTCAGCGATTCTGACTTTCTACGTTAGTCTTTGCTTTTCATCCTTGTTCTTCTCTGGTCTTCTCGGGGTTTGGAGTTGGTAATGTGTGAGATTTAGTGGTAATGTGGGGACTGCTGGGGTAGCACCCAGGCGTACTGGTCTCGACTTGTTCCGGGACAGTAGTCGTGGGTGTGCAAAGAGCCTCCCTTAGCCCAGTGAGAGAGAAGGCTGTCTCTACCGCGCTGGGTTGATGCGGAGGAAAAGGCTTGCAAGTTACTTGAATTCTGTCCCCACCCCAGAGACACATAGCTTTTTGCGATCCTAATTGATAGTGCTTTTAATCATCATAAGGACATCCTTAAGGGAGTGGGTTAAAGTTATTGGATTTTATTACCACTGCCTCAAGATTTGGGATGCCACCTGTAGGTGGTGTGACTAGCAGTTTGCATTCTGATAGGAGCAATGAAAAGTTGCTTGAGAAGAATGACTCAGCTCCCAGCTAAGTCTTGATTTCACCGGACAGGGCCTTTCCTGGAGCTAGTATTCCTACTTTTCAGACCTGCGGAACAGGCAACTTGCAAAACTAATTAACTTTATGACAATATAAATAGCTTCCTGAGTTGGAAGGAGATTTGGGAGAAAGTTGCTTTCTAAGATGAGTTTTCCAGGAGAGAATTTACAAGGCCTAAAATGGCATAGGGATACATAATATTAGAGCTGGAAGAGATGTTGGTAAGTCAACTCTTTTTCATAAATAAAGAGCCTGGTTCCCATAGCAGTTAGAAGATGTGCCCAAGATCACAGCAGCCTGGAAGAGGACTCTCTCACAGCACAGAACCCCTTCTGCCTCACTCCCATCAGGAAGGAGGAGACCACTCCAACCAGGCTAAGTTCACAGCAACTCCACTTCTCTGCTCCTTGCCTCAATTTCCCATCCCAGCCCTTAGCTCCCTGGCAGTGGATATACAGGGCCAGGCACCATTTCCAGTGCTTTACCTGTAATATTTTTGGTGAAGAAGAAGGCAAAACAAAGCTCCCACCCTCTCTCTCCCCAAAGAATATCTACTGAGCATGCTGTTCTACAGGGCAGAATGTCTTTTCTTAGCATTTTGCACAGGGCATTTAGGCTTGCTGGAGAGAGACAGAGAGAGGGAAAATGAGAAATCCTCCCCTAGGGGGTGGGGGTTGGAGGGATGGCCATGCTGCAATCCCTTCCCCTCCATTCTCCTCTTAGGACTTTGGGCATGCATGCACATGCGCCCAGCATGATTTTCAAGCCACTGGTGCGCGGCCATGGAGGGGAGGTCGAGCACCTTTAACCACTGTGTTACCTGCTGGCCCCTTTCTTAAGTCTTTTTCACATGATTCTAAATGTATTAATGATGTGGTCTGGGCCTCTACTAACCCTTCTTTGCCTTCTTTTCTTCATTTTTATGTTAACTTTATAGGATTATGTTTTGCTATCTTATGATTCCGTTTTGTTTTTTAAGAAAAAAATACTTGCACTAGATTCTGTAGGCACTTGAAAATGAAGATAATTCTTTTTTAAAAAAATTGTTTTAGATTACCAGAACATGTGTATGCTCTCTAGAGAAAGGCAGAGAAACAGAGAGAGGGAGAAAGCAACTCCCAATGGGTCTTGGTCATACTGCAATACTTTTTCCTCCGTTTCTCCATTCTGCCAGGATTTGGGGCATGCATGCACATATGCCCGGTATGTTTTTCAAGTTGCCAGGGCTGGGGTTCCAACTATGGTTGGTCATGTGGGATCTGCCTCCCTTAACCACTGCACTACGGGACCAGACCAGTAGTTATTTTCTTTAATGAAAATAATTATGAAATATAAAAAGGCATAAATGTACGATAAAAATTTCATGAGACCAGCAGGTAGTGTACTGGTTATGTTGCTGGACTCCCACATAGTCAATCGTGGTTGACGTCCTGGACCCAACAACCTAAAACTCACACTGGGCAAATGTGCATGCATGCCCAAAATCCTGAGAGGAGAACGAAGGAGAAAGGATTGTGGCATGGCCATCCCCCATGGGGGGTGGGGAGGTGACTTCTTGCTTTCTGCCTCTCTGTCTCTCTGGAGAGTGCAACCTGCTGGAACCCAGGACAGCGTTTCTACCTGCCCCTAGTTAATGCCTCTACCTTGACTATGTTGACCCCTGCTTTGAGCACTTACGGGGCAATGTGTGGTCCAGCAGGTAGATCTGACTTGTCACAACCTTTATGATGTGGAGAGAAAATATAACTCAAGACAAGCAAAAATCCTGTGGTCTTGGTCCCCATGCTTCAAGCCTACAAGGAATTCCAGCAGAGTATTAAAAGGGTCCAGAGTCTCTCTAGAATTACTTCTATGGAAACTGACAACTCTCACCTAACTAAAGCCATTGATGTAGCATTCCTAGCTGCAAGTTCAGTTTTTCTTTCAAACCTCAACTATTTATTGAGAGCTTCTCCTTGCAGAACATTGATAGATAGTTTATGATTTAACTGAGGAAAAAGTGTTTATTGGGCTTTTATTTTGCACTTGGCATTATTTTAGATGCATTAGCTCATTTATTCCTTAAAACAATCTTGTGAGGTAGGTACTGTTATTATCTCCCCTTTAAGATGAAGGCATTTTGACACAATGGTTGCATAATGTTCCCATCACTTCAGTCACACCATTAGTGTCATACTAGGGTTAGAACTCTGGCCTCCTGGCTGTAGATCACACCTGCCTTCAGAAAACAGAGACCAGTGTGACATACTGAAGTTATATACTGTGAGTATCTGCGTATGACCTTGAAAAGCTGAGGTTGGAAGGTGCAGGGAACAAGTACTGAGAAACCAGGATTTGAGATCTGGATTCTGTTGGGTCATTGGAAAAGTCATGACACATTTTAGCATAGAAAAACATGGAAAAAAAATACATGACTTTTCTGACAACCCAGTAGTTCCAGTTCTTTCTCTGGCTTGCTTTTCGACCTCTCTGGGCATCAGTTTGCTCACCTATAAATTGCAAAGGCTTGACCAGATGACATCTAAGGAAACATCTTAATCCAAAGTTCTGTGCTTCAGATAATATATCTAGATGGCTAATGTGTACAAAAGAGTTCCTTCCAGAATGCCCCTGCCCTAACTGTGCCGATTCACAGGCCCTTCCTGTAGCTGTCGGTGTCCATCCTACAAGATAACCCCCTTCACCCAGGCAAATTACAAGAAAAGAGAAATTACTTACGGGATGGAAAAGAAATAGTAAAAACTGTTATTCAGTGAGCATCCAAATACCAGGTACCTCACGCAGTCCCTTCTAGGAAAAGACAGGTAAACCTGTCTTCAAATGCTTAAAGACAGGTTATGTAACAGGACAAATCAATTCCACTCATCAATGATTGTACTATGATTCAAATCTAGGTTGTTTTTTTTTTTCATTCTAAAGTTGGCAGTTCTAACCTCTGCCCTGCAGCGAGTCACTGGGTGTGAAGGAGAAAGCAGGATAAGTTAACATGTTATGGCAGGTGAGGACATAGGCCATATGTTCTCATTTTACAGTCAGGAAGACAAGGTCAGAGGCAACCTGTGTCCTGTCAGTGAACCATAGTGGGTCTTGAACCCCAGCCTCCTGCTCCCTGACTGCCCTCTCTCTATGTTCAGGGCTGAGAGCTCAACTCGACTCAGCTGACACAATACTCCCCACTTTTGGAGACTTAGGAAAGGGCACAGACAAATGCCACTGCCCTGCCAGGAGGATAGAGGGCATGGGAGCCTGTCTCGCCTTAAGGGAACAGTGAGTCCTGGGGATGGCCAAGGATAACTGAAACATTACTTAAACGTTGCTTTTTCCTCCTTTTAATCTCCTTGAACATGAATTATGATAACCAGTAACAAAGAGGAGCTCAAGTAAGATAATGAGTGTGAGAGAGCTTTGTAAACTGTAAAGTACAGTATGCATGGTGTTCTGAATATCTGGTGGAACTAGGACATGTTGTTGTTACTAGCCATTTACAGCAGAGTAGCAGTCTGTTGGGCACCTGGGGAATTGCCGACTGCAGAGCAGGCGTGACTTCCGAGGCTGGGAAACACCCTGAGCCTGATAACATTGTAACTGCCAGCAAGGCTGAGGGCATCGCCTTTCCAATGTTGCCAATGGGTGTTTCTGTGTCTTCTCCCAGGCCTCAAGGCTGGCTGAGTAGCTGGCTACCTGCTTGGCGCCCCACTTCCATGTCTCAGCTGAAGAATGTGGAAGCCAGGATCCTGCAGTGTAAGTAGAAGGGATAGCTTGTCCCACCTCCCTCAGGAGACCTAGAAGGAAGGAGAATCTACCCAGATCTGGGTGCACCGAGTGCGCTGCTGTCTGATTAACAGTGCTTAGGGCGGGAAGAAGGGATGTCAGTCGTTAGAAAGACTGACACAAAGGACACCCCGTTCTCTGATAGAGTCTCCTCACCTTCTCCTTAGCCATATGCTGGTTCCTGCCACATCTTAGAGCTTCACCTCAAACCCCATACCAGTGTGTGTTAACACACAACACACACAGCATGTACATTCTCCCTCGCCTTCCTTCTCCCCAATTCCTCCCTTCTTCCTTCTCACCTGCTCTCTTGTAAACATACAGATGCTTCTTAAACTTACCACCTTCCTACCTGAGATGCAGGTACGTCCTCTAATATCACTATTCCTTGTGTTCTACCCAAGCGTGGCTCACTACCTATCTGGTGGTTTGGGTTTTGCACAGACCAGTTCTCATGAGCAGTGTTTTGTTTTGTTTTGATTTGATTTGCCACAGTGCACATGCGCTCACCAGAGAGAGAATGAAAGTGAGGAAGCATCCCCTGTGGGGAATGGTCGTGCTACAATCCCTTCTCCTCCATCTCTCCCTCTTCGGGATTTGGAGTGCACACATGCATGCAGGTCTAGTGTGTTTCTTTCTTTTCTTTTTTTTTAGAATTGTTTTATTTAATTTAATTAATTTATTTATTTTAATTTGACCAGAGAGAGAAAGTGAGAAAGCAAGCAAGCAAGCAGCCAGGTCCGGTGCTTGAATGCAGTCAGCTGCTGCAGTCGGCCATGTGGGAGTCCAGCACCCTTAACCATCACACCACCTGCCAGCCCCTCCAGCGTGTTTCTTCAGCCACTGGGTCTAGGACTCGAACCATACAATTAGCCATGTGAGATACAACTGCCCTAACCACCGCACCATAGGTGGCCCAGTGGGCAGTGTTATGTTGGGGCAGGGCATCCCATGAGTAGCAGCAGCTGCTGGTTCAAACAAGGCTCTTGGACCATGTCTCCCATATTTCTCAGCCACCTGCCCAGCCATGGCTGCCCTGTCTCTTCTGGGCCTGAGTAAGTGAAGTCTGAGAACACTTCAGCTTTCAAGCCTCTGTCCAGGATCTAGGCTCCATCGCCCAGATGACTGTGACTGCTCTCCGGCCAGCAGAATAAGCACCACGTCCACTTCCATCTCTTAAGAGAAATAAGTCCGAGGCTCAGTTCACACCCATTGGCCCTGCTATCTGGCTGGACCACAGTTCTGTCCATCTGTCAAGCTCCAAGCACTGTGAGGTTCAGGAGTGATGGATAAAAGAGCTCTGTTGGGTCTGCAGTGCCATGACCATGCTGGGCCCATGGGGAGCCTGAGGAATCAGATGCCCCTTTTGTTACCTATAGACTAAATTGTGCTTTGAGTTGAATTCTTTAGGGTGTGTAATATTACAGAAAAAAAAAATTCTGATACTTATTAAAATAGCCAGGAAAACTATTGAAGACTTGCTAACAAAGGAGAGGGATCAGGCTCAGTTCCAAATACAAGGACAAGTGGGGATTTATAAACAGAGCAGGGTGAGAGGGTCAATGGATGGGACTTTACTAAGAGGAGACTCAAGATAAGAGGAGTACTAGCTAACTAACTTAACAGGACTCTTTCTTTTCCTTTCTTTTTTTTGGGAGAGGTTTTTGTTATAGGGTGTGTGCGCTCGCCAGAAAGACAGACAGAGAGAGAAAAAGACAGAAAGTGAGGAATGAGCCCTTAGGGGGGATGGCCATGCCACAATTCCTTTGCCTCCATTCTCCTCTTGGGATCTTAGGCATGCACACCCACGCGCCTAGCATGAATTTAAGCCACCAGGTCCAGGACCCAAACTGAAGTCAACTGCGTGGGAGTCCAGCAATGTAACCATTTTGTCATCTGTTGGTCCCATTAACAGGACTCTTTCTGAAGGAAAATCAAGAACTTACACATCAAAGATAGGGATGAAGAACTTGATCAGAATATTAACAAAGGAGAAAGGGACTTCTACTAGCCTGACTTGGCAGGATTCCTTGCTAAGACTGAACTGGGCGGATTAAAGTCAGGACAAGGGCCAACGTTGAGGCCTAGTTGAGCAGAGGACTCAGAGAGGCTTGTCTGAAGTTTGGTAAAGTTTACCAATGGTCAGATGGGGTAGAAGGAAAGAACTGAGGGAGGTTGGGGAAGGGTTTGGGAATGGAGAGACAGATGCAAAGGGTGGCCCTTCAGGCAAAATGATGGTGCTGTCAAGAGTGCTGTTGATTTATCCCAAGATCTTCCCTTCCCAGGTCTCCAAAACAAGTTCCTGGCCCGATATGTGTCCCTCCCAAACCAGAACAAGATCTGGACGGTGACTGTGAGCCCTGAGCAAAAGGACCGCACCCCTCTGGTGATGGTGCATGGCTTTGGGGGCGGCGTGGGCCTCTGGATCCTCAACATGGATTCGCTGAGTGCCCGCCGCACACTCCACACCTTCGACCTGCTTGGCTTTGGGAGAAGCTCAAGACCAGCATTCCCAAGGGACCCAGAAGGGGCTGAAGATGAATTTGTGACCTCAATAGAGACTTGGCGGGAGACCATGGGGATCCCCAGCATGATCCTCCTGGGGCACAGTTTGGGAGGATTCCTGGCCACTTCTTATTCTATTAAGTACCCTGAGAGGTAATGAAAAGTCACCTTTCCCTCATGACCTAACTCCTTGCCTTGCTGGGAAATTTCCAGTATTCATTTCTAATAGTTCCCTCCTTCCCAGGCAATTTAAGGACTTTGGTACCTCCCAACAAATACAGTGTTTATTCTTTTTCCTCCTTTAATGTAGAGTTAAGCATCTTATCCTGGTGGACCCATGGGGCTTTCCGCTCCGACCAACTGACCCCAGTGAGATCCGTGCACCTCCAACCTGGGTCAAGGCCGTGGCATCTGTCCTAGGGCGCTCCAATCCACTGGCTGTTCTTCGAGTAGCTGGGCCCTGGGGTAAGTGGCCTGTAGATGAAGAAATGATCTCCTTAAACCAAGGTTGTCCCATTCTGAAAGCTCCACTGCATCTGGACTTTCACCATTCCAGCTCATTCATAAAAAGTGGGAAAGGGCCTCTCATTGTGATTTAAAGCTTTTAATTTGGACCAGATCTCTTTGTTTGAGACTTTAGAAGATTGTGGGTTTTTTACATGGAAAAAGCTTTCTTATGTGAAGAAGAGTTGGAGCAGAACAGCTTCTCCATGCCTTGGCTAGACACACAGAAAGAGGAAGGGCTGTGAGATGGCACTTCCTTCCCCACATAGGAGTTTTAGGACATACTGGGAATTTTGGTGCAGCACCTAGCACTGAATTCCTTCCTCATGGCTCCCCCAGCACCTGTAGCAGGGAGAGGTCAGAACAGAGCCCACAGTGGCAGAAAAGAGTGGCAGGAAAGCCCTCTGAACCATAGCCTGCTCCAGACAAGTGCCACATCTTCCTCTGCTCTGTGTCATCTAGCACTTAGTAGCTGTCAGCAAATTCTGGGGGAGAAAGAGAGGAAAGGGCAGGGGCTGCAGGGGCAGCCATAGTGAATGGGATCAGAGGGTCTGGCCTTCTGACCTCACACTGTCAGCACCTTCCTTTCTCAGGAGCTTTTTACTTTGATAAAGGGCTCCTGTTCTAGGAAAGGTTGGTGACCCTCCCTTGTACTAATGGCCTATGAGTATAGAGTAATGGTTAGTAGTCAGTAATGCTGAGTTCATCACTGTTGCTAAATAAGAGCTGTCTCTCTAGGCCCTTGAAGAAAAATAGGATGGTTCTGAATAAAGGGAATTAATGAGCAGTTGAGTAGAAGGTAGGAGTTTAGGAGTTCCAGAGAAAAGGCAGGCTAGCAAGAGACACAGGTGCCCACAGTCAGTGGGCAGAGGGCTGAGCTTCTCAGGGTTCCCGGTACTGTGGACTCCAACAAACTGTCCAGTTCTTTTCCAGGAAGAAGCCCTGTTCTATCCACTCTCACCTTTTCTCAACTTGTATCTAGCCAGTTCATGCACATGCATCAGAGCTATTCTGGCTGGGGTGGTTGGATGGCAGTCCTGGAGAACCATGCCAGGAGGGTGGTCCTGGGCCCTTGGATAGCCTAGCTGCACCCTCCCTACCACAACATCTCTCACCTCCCTCTCACCCCCCTCTTCCCACAAACCGAGAGTTGACCAGAAAAGAGAGAGATGAGAAACAGACTGTTAGGCCCAGCTTTTACAGTCTGTTTGTGAATGTTCGCATGTGTACCATGAAGAAAGGTGAAAGGAATAAAATGTTCTAAAACCGTACCGAGTCCAACACACCGCGTTGTTAGGTTCACCTCTCCACATATTCTGTTACAGGCCTGAACATGACAGGGCTCTTGGGAGGTGGTCTGGTTTTATCCACTACCTTTAGATGATTCAAAGACCATGAAAAAGGTCTCAGGGAGAAAGAAATATAACCCAGACTGTAAACGAAAATAACCTCCACCTAAAACTGTTGTGGGGCTTGTGATCCTTGCAAGAAAGGATTCTGGGGCTTCCTTGGAACTTCTTGGGACTTCCTTGGTTTGTCAGAAATGTTAGACTGTTTATAAATTATCAGGTACTCAACTAATGCTGTCATTCGAAATCATCCGGACCACCCCAATAGACACCAGTACTCTCCGCCATTGTAATGTTAAATGTGTAAAACAATCAGACCCTTAGGAAAAATAAGATTTGCTTAAAGTTGTTAAAACAGGCAGGAGTCTTGTCTGCCCTACCCAAACTGGTGACTGTTTTTCTATCCCCTTCCAGGGCCTGGCCTGGTACAGCGATTCCGGCCAGATTTCAAGCGCAAGTTTGCAGACTTCTTTGAAGATGATACTATATCGGAGTATATCTACCACTGTAACGCGCAGAATCCCAGGTGAGGTGGCTCCTGGGCCAGCTGGGGCTGGCTAGTCTGGAGGCAAAATCCAGTGCTGGAGTCCTATGCTTTCTTTCTTCTTCTACAAAACTCTGAATCCATTAAGAAAACACAGACACTAGCAGATTTAATCATTTCCTGAGTTCCCCCAGGGAACTACATGCAAAGGCATGTAGAAGATAATAGATTAATTAAACATGCTGCCCGCCTCTGGAGGAAAGCCCTTCTTCCCTAACAGCAGGCAGTTGGCCCGATGGGCAGGAGTCTAGAAAACATTTTAAAAGCTTTTTTTCTACCTGAAGAAGTGATAAACATGCTGTTTTTTAAGGAAAAAAAAAAAAAACAGAAAAAAGGAAAGGAATTGAGGAGGGAAGGAAGAAAGGAAGGAAGTCCTCTCTTGTCTCTAACCTGCCAACTTTCCTTATATTTCCCCTCTAAGATATCATATGGCATTGCTTCAGAGAACCTTCTTGCACATATTTCTTTGCACACACATGACTATATCTATAGAATACATTTCTACAAATAGAATTGCTCAGTGAAAGAATATGCACTTTTAAATTTAATTAGGTACACTTTATAATCACTTTTTTTTTGGAATAGAAATTCCTTCTCATTTTCTGGAGATTTGGAACCTTGAGAAACTCCTGTCTACAGCTACTCACTCATTCAGTAGGCCCCACCAGCTTGCCAGCCTGCAGTCTTGGCAACTCTGACAGACAGGGCAGTCGGTATGGTAATCTTCCCCTACAGCAGCTCCCTGACAGTAGCTGATACTGTGAGGCTGCGTTGGTGGCACCATCTTTGTGGAGGCCTCACCCTGAGCTGCTGGGAGGCATCGCAGGGGAGCCAAGGTCCCTGCCCCACCTCTCTCCAGGCCTGCCCGTGGCACCTGTTGTAAACCCAAAGCCATGAAGAAAGTAGAGATGTGCATTCCATCTGCACTGTCTGAGCATGAGCCTCAAACTCAGCTTTTGGGCAGTGTGGGAGCTGTCTGTCCAACATTCTGTTAGGTCATTGGAAAGCCATGACGTATTTCCCTGTTTGTCTATGCAAAAATGTGTCATGACTTTCCCAAGGAACCAATACATGAGCTCAGCTTTAAAGGGCCCCAGTTAAGCAGTAGTATAAAAATGCCCAGCTCAATACTCAAATCAGGTATCCCTGGCTTCCTGCACATGGCTCCTCTCTCAGCCTTCATGGGCTCAGTACCAGTCTCATACCCACCTGAGATCCCACGGGCCCAACCCTAACCATTGCCTTATTCCAGACCTAGTCCTGTTTTCCCAGTCTCAGCCACAGAGTATATAACTTCATAACCCATTTGTGTCCCGAAGGAAGAAAAGACGATATCACTGATAACCAACTTCCTAACCCACAAACACTGGCACTAAATTTATAACCATCCGAGCTTTTTGAGTCGTAACTCTACGAGTTCATGGTAACTATTTTAAATTTTTTTAAGTTTACTTTTGTCTTCCATGATAGAAAGAGGCAAAGAGAAATGTAGACGAGAACTCCCAAGAGGTTCTTCACACCATGATCCACCCTCAACCTCAGCCAGCCCAAATCATGGGCACATGTGCATGCCGAGTGTGCACAAGGAGCTCTTAGGACACAAACCAGGGGCTTTCCCATGTGGGTCCAGTTGCATTACCAGTGCACCATATTTTTTTTTAAGTTTATTAATTTTCTCTTCTTTGAGAGAAAGAGAGAGAGGTATCCCAACAGGGTTTTCACACTATAATATACCTCCAGTCTCAGTCAGCGCAGAACACAGGCCTATATGCATACACTCAAAAAAGGTCTCAGGACATGAACCCAGGACCTTTCCCATGTGGGTTCAGTTGCATTATCACTTCACCATCACCTGGCCCTGGTAACTCTTATCATTCTCTTGGAAAACATGAAATTTGGCCAAGGGGAAAATGTTTGGGAGATGCCTACTTCACCTAAATGTCAGGGCTCCTAATCATGACCTGAAGTGGGCATAATTCTCTCCAATTTGTACATGAGGAAATTAAGATATCTGAGGCCTTAGTTCTTCTTTTTTTCTTTTTAAGAATTATTTATTTGGGGGCTGACAGGTGGCGTGGTGGTTAAGGGTGCTGGATTCCCACATGGCCAATCGTGGTTCGAGTCCTAGACCTGGCAGCATGCTTTCTCTCTCTCTCTCCCCCCTCCCCCGCCCTGGTCAAATTTAAATAAATAAATAAAGTTAAATTTAAAAATATTTTAAGAATTATTTATTTAATTTTATTTAAACTTGCTATAGGTCACATGTGCTCACCAGAGAAAGAGAGAAAGAGAGAGAGAGAGAGAGAGAGAGGGAAAGTGAAAAAGCAAACCACCATAGTCAGCCATGTGAGAGTACAGTGCCCTAACCACCATGCCACCTGCTGCCCCCGCCTCAGTTCTTAAGGAAATAACCAGGCAGTAAAGTAGATTAAGGTGGCATTCACCATTTCTCCCTAAGCAAAAACTGCTGCTCCCCAGTCCTCATAAGACTGATTCTCATTTCCAGAATCTCCCAGAGTGCCCTTTTACTATGATAGTACTTGCCCTAAAGAGTGCACCTCACCTGAACTCCTCAGCAGATTAAGTCCCTATCTATGTTTCATAACCTCTACCATCCTTACATAATTCTTGGAGAATTTTACATTAAATAATTAACCACATGATTAGTTATTTAATGCCTGCCTTCCTAAAGTGTGAGCTATGGTGTGGTCTCTACAAGGGCAGGCATCTTATCTCATTCATAGGTCCCCTCTCCCTGCCCAGGACATGGCACGTAAATATTTATAGAATAAATAATAACTCACTCCATTTTTGGACAGTTCTCAGTGCCATGAGGTTCTTTACAAGTGTGTCCCTCCTATCACAGAGCCCCGGAGATGTAGTCATTTCTTTTTCTCACTAATATCTAATCTCTAATGAGCCCAATGCTGGTTTTAAGAGGAATACAAAGATACTGTTTCTGAAGAGACCACAAAGTTGACATTCTCTGCTGCAGGGTTTATTCTACCCGTTGCCTTACCGTGTTTTTGCCTCTGTCAGTGGTGAGACAGCATTCAAGGCCATGATGGAGTCCTTTGGCTGGGCCCGGCGCCCCATGTTGGAGCGAATTCATCTGATTCGAAAAGATGTGCCCATCACCATGATCTATGGGGCCAACACCTGGATAGATACCAGCACAGGAAAAAAGGTGAAGATGCAGCGGCCAGATTCCTATGTCCGCGACCTGGTACGTTGGGCCACCCAAGGAGAGGGAGTCAAGG
The DNA here is from genome assembly GCF_000334495.1 of Tupaia belangeri chinensis. Lineage (NCBI taxonomy): Eukaryota > Metazoa > Chordata > Mammalia > Scandentia > Tupaiidae > Tupaia > Tupaia belangeri. The sequence continues at coordinate 738,518 of NW_006159594.1, forward strand.
TGGAGGTGTTGTAAATTGAATCCAAGCACATGTTGGTTGACTGTCAGCCAGCTCTTAGTCTTGAGGTTGAAAAGGATGATCAAAGAGTTCAGGGGAAAAGAGGATCAGACAGACTGGTAGAGCAGTGGATTTGAATGGTTGGGCTTTCTTAGTAATATAATTAGGAGCATCCCACTTCTGTGTAGCCCACTCAGCCACACATAAGAGGCAGGTTCTTGGTGAGTATCCAGGCACATGCTGCCACTCCAGCCCCCAGAATTCCTATCCAAAACCAGAGCCATGAGCAAGAGAGTGAATTGGAGAGGCTGCCATGAAGACTTCTACCTCCCTTTTTTCTTTTTTTTCTAGAGGTTTTCGCTATAGGGCGCGTGCGCTCGCCAGACAGAGAGACATAGAGACAGAAAGCGAGAAATCACCCCCCAGGGAGGATGGTCACGCCGCAATCCCTTCTCCTCCTTTCTCCTCTCAAGATCCTGGGCACGCACGCACACACGCCCAGTGTGAGTTCTAAGCCACCGGGTCCGGGACGCGAACTACGGTCGACTGCGTGGGAATCCAGCGACATAGCCATTACGCTAACTGCTGGTTCCCTACCTCCCTTTTTTCTTACATGCCCCACCCCTGTTTGCCAATCAGCATGCCTATTTAGGCTGGGTGCCACCCATGGGCCCTGGCTTCCTGAGCCTTTGGATGAAATGAGCGGACCAGTGGTGGGACCAACATGGAAGGGAAGATGCGATCTTTAGAAGTAGAATGGGATATTGGGTCACATTGGCTCCCAAAGGAAAGTATCAAGATCCGGGCAAAAGGAAGAGCATTGTTTTTGGTAAGAACTTGTAGGTGACAGGCAAGCAAGTCTGAGGGGAAAAGAAATGGTGCAACAGCTTTCTGGCACTGGGAATAAAGGGCCTCTTGACTCTGCTGGGTTCTCTCTCCGCAGGAGATTGAGGGTGCATCGCACCATGTCTATGCTGACCAACCACACGTCTTCAATGCTGTGGTGGAAGAGATCTGCGATTCAGTTGACTGAGCTGTTTTCGCTAGAGGAAGAGGAGAAAGCCAGAGAGTCGCTCTCGCCTCCCTGTCTGCTTACTATCCCCTCTGTCCTTTCCTCACCAACTAACACATGCCAGGACAGGACCACAGTGAGAAAAGAGTATTCCTGATGCCACACTAAAGACTGGAGGTAGAAGCCACAGAGGCCTTGAGCTCCTGAGCTGGGGAAGAACATAAAGGGTTGTGCAATGCCACCCTATTCTCTCCATGCCAAGTGTTACCCTGTGGTAGTTATGAATGGATTGCACTGAGCTACGTTCCCTCCCTGTACAGCCTTTCTTTCCTCTGGGCAATGGAGAACTCTCAGCAGCCTTTCCTAGCTCTTTTTTTTTTTTTGGGGGGGGGCGTAGGTTTCATGCAAGAGCATCTTCTCCCTCACCCTCACCTTATGCCATTCCCATCTAGAGTCTGGTTGGGGCCAGTTCCCACTTAGCTCCCAAGAGCAGGTCCTGGAGCTCCCTTCACATACCGAGTCCCTTCCATGACCTGAGATGTCATAGCCAAAGCCCTCATTAACAGAGGAGGAAACAGTCCAGGGCGGGATACCCCTAGCCTTTGGTGTCACAGATCTGGATAATATGACTCTGGCAAGGCTAAGGCTAGAACCCATGTCTACTAACATTCAGTGCTTATTGCACACACGATTTGCTAAGCTTTGAGGCAGACACCATTGCCATGGGGCTAGACCCGGTCACTGGCTAAGGATAAGTCCTTAACTGTCCCATAGCCTGGCCCCATGCCTCGGCGCTGTCATCCTTCCCATGTCTCAGCCCTAGCCGTGTAAGCTAGGCACACTCAAGTGCTTCCTCCCTTGTCTCTTCTTCCTCCCTACTGGAGGCCTCTGAGCCTCCATCTGTGCCTTGGGCCCCAGGCCCCACACGTAGTATAGAGCAAAGGTGGCTGCTGGCGGAGAGATGGGGAAAAGGCCCTTCAACCCTAGGGCCGTGTCTAGATTCTCCATGCCCACTAGTATCTGCAGTGTTACCTGCCCCGAGAGCTGAGGCCCACCATGAGCCCCTGCCCATGGAGCAGTGGGGTACCTCAAGCCAGCAGGTCCTGTTCTTATCAGCCACAGGATGGTTCTCACTGCCTGATCCTCTACCCCTGCCATCTGTCCCCATAGTCTCCAGCTCATTCTGCCCTTGACGTACCTGTCAGCTCATCCCAGGTGCTGCTCTGAGGCTCTGGGTAGTAGGCTGGGCCTGGTCCCAGAACCAGGGCAGCTCCTGCCTGCTCCTTCTCTTTTGTAAAGCCAACCCTTTCACCAGAATAGTATTAACTCCTGGTGCTTTGTACTACTGGTCCAGCTGCCTTGGACTTCTTTTCTATATTAATAAAGAAATGAGTAAAAATTGCCGGTGGTGACTATGTTTAATATCATTCTGACGGTGGTGCTGAATTCACAACAGCCCATGTGATGCCAGAGTAAGAGAAGGGAGCCCTGGGACCAGCAGGTGGCATGGTGGCTAAGGTGCTGGACACTCCCACATGGCTGACCATGGTTTGAATGCCGGGCCTGGTGACTTGCTTTCTCACTTTCTCTCTCTCTGGTCAAATTAAAATAAATGAATGAATAAATAAAATTAAATAAGTAAATCTTTAAAAAGAGAGAGAGAGCGAGAAGGGAGCCCTGAAAAGTAACTGCTCACGTGGAACCTCCTTTCCCACACTTGTCCCCAAGACCCAACCTGGAGTCCAGTTCAGCACCGGCCATCTCAGCCAGCCTACTCCTGTGGGGTGAGAGACAGGATCCAGAGTTCAGTGTGAGAAATGCAGGCCTTGAAGGTGGGGTGTCATGAAGGATTGAGAAAAGAGACAAGGAAAAGGTTAAAACGGGGCTAAAGCTCTCTTAGAGCAGAAGCAAAACTGAACCAGAACAGAACCTGTTTATTCCAAATTAAATCGGATAAGCAGGGGGTACGTTTAGCTATAAAGAATAATGTATGGGATACATGATATTCTTTGTAGGTTATATTCCTGGTCCACGGTCGATAGCTATTATTAATTTAGTATTTAGACAACATTTTGGCTTGTGGACTGTCGTCCAACATCTTGAGACAGCCCATGCCTGGAGCTCCATCCAGTTGACCATGTGGTCCCTGCCACATTCCGTCTGGGAATCCGGTTGCCTTCAACTCCCTCCTGCATTCTTCCCTGCTGGCTATCTCTCAGGCTTGGGCTGGTTTCTGTCTCCAACAGTTTAGATACCTGTTTACACTACCAAGCCTAAGCTCCAGTTCTGAGAAGAACCAGACAGAACTGGTTGCTCCCATGCCATCTTTCTAAGTTCAGATGGGCTTGCATATGAACTGTCCCTCATAGTCTTCCTCCTCTTACTCATCCTCTGGTTCTCAACCCAGAAGCCTTGCCCCGATCTCCCAGATGAGATTTGGACTACCCCCTATCCTGTGTCTCCATGCCATATGTGACTGTGCCTTTTGTAAAACTCAAAAACTCGTGGCTACAAATACCTTTCTAAGTAAGGTAATATTCAGAGACAGTTGTTCATTTGATCAGATGACTTAGAGAAATTTCTGGAATATTTGCACGGGAAGATTACTTACTAATGAATGTCTTCGACTTAAATCTAACCAAAAATTGCAACATTATTCTTTGCACATTTTCATTATATAGTGTTAACAAGCTTAGTTGCAAACAAATAAAATACTTAAGTTATTTGTTAAAAGAAACACACACACACACAAACCTTGTGGCTACTTGGTCAATGTCTGTCATTCCTTTCTATACATAAGTGACATAAGGACAAGGAGAACCTTGGGTACATAGTTCATGTTCAGTAAGTGTGTGTTCTGATCAAGTCAAGGAAAGTGAGATATTCCAAGTGTTCAAAAAGTAGTCAAATCATTACCCATAATGCTCTACACTGGTGGACTCCAGCCAGGCCCAGAATGCCACAGTTCTAAATGGCACGTAATAACACACATGTCATGACAAATGAATAAGTGGACCTGGGTATACTTACAAAGCTCTGATCACCCTGGCCCCGTGTCTTCTTGACTGAAGATTGCTGTGTGGAGAAGAGGGCTTCTGTTTAGAGCTTAACACATGCCAAGCACTAGGGCTACCATAGTGAGGAAACATACGGTTCCTGCCTTTGTGGGAAATCCCAGTCTACTTGGAGAGCACACGTAATCAAATTATTATGTAAATCAATGTAAAATTGCAACTGAAGAGTGCTACCCATGAGAGGTTGGAAACACCTCCTCCGGGAGTGATGGTAGTTGAGACTGAATGCGAGGCAGGGGACTGGGAGGGAGTGTCTTTGGAGAGAACAGCAATTGCAAAGGCTGTTAGAGAGGGTGGCCCTAAGATAGGTGTGAGGAGGTCAGTAAGGGCTAACTCATGCAGACTGCCTGACTGTATGAAAAATATTGTGTTCATCCTAAAAAGCAATGGAAAGCTATGAGTGAGGGTGGGGAACAGGAATGTGACAGAACCCAAATGAGACCAAAATAACCACTCTGGCTGCTCTGCGAAGCACAGATTGGAGGGGGAAGAGTCCTCTCTCCCTGCAGGAGATATTGAGGCTACTGCAGTAGGCTGGGCCAGACATGCTGGTAGTTTAGACTTGGCTAGTAGCTAGTAGACACAGAGGAGAACAATGCGAGAGATGCTGTTAGGGAGGACTTAATGTCCACGCTGAGTATCATTACCTCTTAAAGAATGGAGCCGAGTGAAGCAGTAGTTACCAAACTTGCTCACATAAAAAAACACTTGGGGAAATTTTTTTTTTCCCACCACAGGCATCTTTGGAGTTATGTTTTCTTTTTGGTGGTGTTGAACCAATTTTTTAAAAATATAGATTAGTGACCAATATTATATTCCTCAGAGTTTGATTCAGTATGCCTGGCCTGACCATGGAATCTGCATTTAGACATATTTCCTAAAAGACGCTGAGAGTCTGTGTCTGCAGGCTCTGATGGGACTATGTGTCTCTGACATTTGACCCAAAAGGTTTTGTGGAGAGGTAAGGCCTGAGCATTCCTGAAGTTCATCCTGTTTGCTCCAGGATCACTTCTCTTTGGGAGGCTGTACAACATGGTGATCTGATTTTCCCAATCCAACCAACACAAACATTTCTCGGGAGCAGGTGTAAGAAGAGCCTGAGAAAAGTCATCAGAGTACCCTGTTTACACTATCAGGCCCATACACAGGGGCACATGCCAGCACATACACACACATGCACATACACATGCACATTTCATCTGACAGACATTTCTTTTTTATTTATTTATTTATTTATTAGATATTTTTTGCTATAGGGCACGTGTGCTCCCTGGAAAGATAGAGACAGAGAGATAGAAAGCAAAAAAATCACCCACAGGAAGGATGACCACACCACAATCCCTTCTCCTCCATTCTCTCAGGATCTTGGGCATGCATGCACACACGACCAGCGTGAGTTTAAGCCATCAGCTCTGGGACTCAAACTGTGGTCAACTACATGGGAGTTCAGCAACATAGCCATTGCATCAACTATGGGTCCCGCTGACAAGAATTTCTAACATTGCAAGAGCTGAGACTAAAAAATCATTATGATTATACCACTCACTCAGCACCATTGGTGGCCTCTAAGGATTTTTGTCAACCTAACCCAAAAACTAAGCCTAACCCTCACCCCTAACACTAGCTCTGACCCTAAATCTATGCATATCACTCACCCTACCGTAACCCTAACCATAACCCTAACCCTAGCCCCTAACACTAAATCTAACCCTTAACCCAGATTATAACTCTAATCCAAACCATAACCCAAACCACAACCCTGAGCCAAACGCTCACCCCTTACCCTAACCCTCAATCTAACCCTAACACTAAACCTACCGAAACCCTAACCATAACCCTGACGCTATCACCCAACCCTAACTCTGACCCCTAAACGTAACTGAGACCCTACAACAAAACTTAAGCCTAGCCCATACCATAACCCTAACCCTAACCCTCACCTTTACCCCTCGCCATAAAACTAAATTTAACCCTAACACTCACCCTCCTCTAACCAGAACCTGAACCCTAACCCTAGTGTACCCACTAAAACTAACCCTAACTCCTGACCCTAACTGTAACACTAATCAAAACTGTACCCCTAACACGAACCCAAAGGCTAATCCTCACCCCTGACCTTAATCCTAAAGCTAAATCTAACCCTAACCATAACCCTATGTCTAAGGTGAACCCTAATCATAACTCTGAAACCGAACACTAACACCAAACCCTAGTTGTAACACTAACCAAATCCGTCAACTGAAAAGTAACTCTAACCCTCACCCCTAACATTAGCCCTGACCCTAAATCTAACTATATCACTCACCCTACTGTAACCCTAACCATAACCATAACCCTAGCCCCTTACCCTAAACCTAACCCCTAACGCTGATCATAACCCTAATCCAAACCATAACCCAAACCCCGCACTGAGCCTAACACTCACCCCTTACCCTAATTCTCAACCTAACCTTAACCGAAAACCTACTGTAACCCTAACCGTAACCCTAACCCTATCACCTATCCCAAACCCAGCCTCCTAAACCTAAATGAGACCCTTCACCAAAACATAAGCCTAGCCCGGACCCTAAACCTAACCCTAAACCTCACCTTTACCCCTTACCCTAAACTTAAATATAACTCTAACACTCACTCTCCTGTAACCAGAAACCGAACCCTTACCCTAGCCATAACCACTAAACCAAACCCTAACTCCTGACCCTAACCGTAACACTAACCGAAACCATACCCCAAACCTGAATTCAAAGCCTAATCCTCACCCCTGACCCTAATCCTAAAGCTAAATCTAACCCTAACCTTAACCCTACCATAAGTCTAAGCCAAACTCTAACCCTAACACCAAAATTGAAAACTCACACCTAACCCTAGCTGTAATGCTAACCAAAACTGTCAACCTACCCCGAAAATTAACCCTAACCCTCACCCCTAACACTAGCCCTGACCTTAAATCTAACCATATCAGTCACCCTACTGTAACCCTAACCGTAATCCTAACCCTAGCCCCTAACCCTAAATCTAAACCCTAACCCTGATCATAATCCTAATCCAAATCATAACCAAAACCACAGCCCTGAGCCAAACACTCACCCCTTGCCCTAACCCTCAATCTAACCCCAACCCTAAACCTACCAAAACCCTAACCATAAACCTGACCCAACAGCCCAACCCAAACCCTGACCCCTAAACGTATCCGAGACCCTACACCAAAACTTAAGCCTAGCCTGGACCCTAACCCTAACCCTAACCGTCACCTTTACACCTTGCACTAAAACTAAATTTAACCCTAACACTCACCCTCCTGTAACCAGAACCCGAACCCTAACTGTAGCCGTAACCTGAACCCTAACCCTAGCCATATCCACTAAACCTAACCCTAACTCCTGACCCTAACCGTAACACTAACCGAAACTCTAGCCCTAACCCGAACCCAAACCCTAATCCTCACCCATGACCCTAATCCTAAAGCTAAATCTAATCCTAACCGTAATCCTATGGTACATCTAAACTGAACCCTAACCCTATCACCGAAACTGAAACCTAACACCTAACCCTAGCTGTAACGCTAACCAAAACTGTCAACCTATCCCAAAAACTAACCCTACACATCACCCCTAACACTAGCCCTGGCCCTAAATCTGAATATATCACTCACCCTACCAAAACCCTAACCGTAACCCTAACCCTAGCCCCTAACCCTAAATCTAACCCTTAACCCTGACCATAACCCTAATCCAAACCATAACTCAAACCCCACACTGAGCCTAACACTCACCCCTTACCCTAATTCTCAACCTAACCTTAACTGTAAACCTACTATAACCCTAACTGTAACCCTAACCCTATCACCTACCTTATCCCTAAAGCTACCCCTGACACTGTTCCTATCACCCAATCCTAACCCTGACCCCTAAACCTAACAGTCACACTTCACCCCACCTGAAGCGTAGCCCGGACCCTAACCCTAACCCTAACCCTAACCCTCACCCCTAACCCTCGCCCTGACCCTAAAACTAACATTAACGCTCACCCTACAGTTTTACCCTAACCATAAAACTAATCCTAGGCCATGACCCTAAACCTAACATCTAACCATGACCGTAACCCAAACACAAACCCCAGCCCTGACCCTAACAATCACCCCTAACCCTAACCCTCAATCTAACCCTAAACCTAACCCTACAGTAACCCTAAACCTAACCCTGACCCTGCACCTATAGCAAAATCCTAACCCTGACCCATAAACCTAACGGTCACCCTTCACCCCAACTGAAGCATAGCCCAGACTCTAACCCTAACCCTCACCCATACCCTCACCCTAAACCTAAATTTAACCCTAACATTCACCCTCCTGTAACCAGAACCCGAACCCTAACCCTAGCCCTAACCACTCAACCTAATCCTAACTCCTGGCCCTAACCATAGCATGTACCAAAATCATCACCCAAACCCAAACCATAAACCTAATCCTCACCCTCGACCATAATCCTAAACCTAAATCAAACCTAACCATAACCCTACCACAAACCGAACCCTAACCCGAACCCTAACGCTGAAACTGAACCCTAACACCTAACCCTAACCCTAAAGCAAATCAAAACCATCAATCTAACCCGAAAACTAACCCTAAGTCTCAACCCTAACACTCGCCCTGACCCTAAATCTAACCATAATGCTCACCCTACCGTCATATGAACTGTAACCATTAACCCTAGCCCCAACCCTAACCCTCATCACTAAAACTGACCCTGACCCCGACTCTAAATCAAACCTGACCCTAATCCTAAAGCTAAATCTAACCCTAACCTTAACCCTACCATAAGTCTAAGCCAAACTCTAACCCTAACACCAAAATTGAAAACTCACACCTAACCCTAGCTGTAATGCTAACCAAAACTGTCAACCTATCAGGAAAATTAACCCTAACCCTCACCCCTAACACTAGCCCTGACCTTAAATCTAACCATATCAGTCACCCTACTGTAACCCTAACCGTAATCCTAACCCTAGCCCCTAACCCTAAATCTAAACCCTAACCCTGATCATAATCCTAATCCAAATCATAACCAAAACCACAGCCCTGAGCCAAACACTCACCCCTTGCCCTAACCCTCAATCTAACCCCAACCCTAAACCTACCAAAACCCTAACCATAAACCTGACCCAACAGCCCGTCACCTTTACACCTTGCACTAAAACTAAATTTAACCCTAACACTCACCCTCCTGTAACCAGAACCCGAACCCTAACTGTAGCCGTAACCTGAACCCTAACCCTAGCCATATCCACTAAACCTAACCCTAACTCCTGACCCTAACCGTAACACTAACCGAAACTCTAGCCCTAACCCGAACCCAAACCCTAATCCTCACCCATGACCCTAATCCTAAAGCTAAATCTAATCCTAACCGTAATCCTATGGTACATCTAAACTGAACCCTAACCCTATCACCGAAACTGAAACCTAACACCTAACCCTAGCTGTAACGCTAACCAAAACTGTCAACCTATCCCAAAAACTAACCCTACACATCACCCCTAACACTAGCCCTGGCCCTAAATCTGAATATATCACTCACCCTACCAAAACCCTAACCGTAACCCTAACCCTAGCCCCTAACCCTAAATCTAACCCTTAACCCTGACCATAACCCTAATCCAAACCATAACTCAAACCCCACACTGAGCCTAACACTCACCCCTTACCCTAATTCTCAACCTAACCTTAACTGTAAACCTACTATAACCCTAACTGTAACCCTAACCCTATCACCTACCTTATCCCTAAAGCTAACCCTGACACTGTTCCTATCACCCAATCCTAACCCTGACCCCTAAACCTAACAGTCACACTTCACCCCACCTGAAGCGTAGCCCGGACCCTAACCCTAACCCTAACCCTAACCCTCACCCCTAACCCTCGCCCTGACCCTAAAACTAACATTAACGCTCACCCTACAGTTTTACCCTAACCATAAAACTAATCCTAGGCCATGACCCTAAACCTAACATCTAACCATGACCGTAACCCAAACACAAACCCCAGCCCTGACCCTAACAATCACCCCTAACCCTAACCCTCAATCTAACCCTAAACCTAACCCTACAGTAACCCTAAACCTAACCCTGACCCTGCACCTATAGCAAAATCCTAACCCTGACCCATAAACCTAACGGTCACCCTTCACCCCAACTGAAGCATAGCCCAGACTCTAACCCTAACCCTCACCCATACCCTCACCCTAAACCTAAATTTAACCCTAACATTCACCCTCCTGTAACCAGAACCCGAACCCTAACCCTAGCCCTAACCACTCAACCTAATCCTAACTCCTGGCCCTAACCATAGCATGTACCAAAATCATCACCCAAACCCAAACCATAAACCTAATCCTCACCCTCGACCATAATCCTAAACCTAAATCAAACCTAACCATAACCCTACCACAAACCGAACCCTAACCCGAACCCTAACGCTGAAACTGAACCCTAACACCTAACCCTAACCCTAAAGCAAATCAAAACCATCAATCTAACCCGAAAACTAACCCTAAGTCTCAACCCTAACACTCGCCCTGACCCTAAATCTAACCATAATGCTCACCCTACCATAATCATAACTGTAACCCTAACCCTAGTCCCTGACCCTAAATCTAACACCTAACCCAGACTGTAACCCAAACCCAAACCCCACCCCTGAGCCTAACACTCACCCCTAACCCTAACCCTACCATAACCCTAAACCTAATCTTGACCCTGACCCTATCGCCCAACCCTAACCCTGATCACTAAACCTAACGGTCAACCTTCACCCCAACTGAAGCATAGCCCATACCCTAATCCTAACCCTAACCCTCACCTGTACCCCTTGACCTAAACATAAATTTAACCCTAACACTCACCCTCCTGTAACGAGAACCCGAACCCTAACTCAAGCCAAACCGCTCAACCTAATCCTAACTCCTGGCCCTAACCATAGCATGTACCGAAACCATAGCCCAAACCCAAACCATAAGCCTAATCCTCACCCCTGACCCTAATCCTAAGCCTAAATCGAACCCTAATCGTAACCCTACTGTAAGCCTAACACTAATCCTAACCCTAATGCCATAACAGAACCCTAACACCTTACCCTAACCATAACGCTAACCAAAACCTTCAACCTAACCTAGAAACTAACCCTAACCCTCACTCCTAACCCTTGCCCTGACCCTAAATTTAACCATAATGCTCACCCTACCATAACCCTAACCATAACCCTAACCCTAGCACCTAAACTCTAAACCTAAACCCTAAACCTAACCTCTCTTGGTGAGAACATTGCTCCGCTCTGACACTTCGCCCTGTAAGTCCACTACATGTTCTGCTTATGGTCAGATAGAAAATAACCTATTAGCTGATAATTAACACAATACTAATGAATAGTGCAAACATTACTTTCCTCATCATGTGACCTTTCAGTTCATACAAAGTCCTCCTGTGATGAGGTCTGGAGGGTCCTTTCTCTCTGGTCTCCCTCCCTTTTCTATTTTCCCTCAGAGCCCTGGTCTATGTTGGAGAAACAAACAAGACACTTAAGGGTTTTGTTTGGGGATTTTTGGTTGTTGTTGTTAATTTGCTATAGGTGTATGTGCTAGCTTGTGAAAGTGTGAAATCCCCCCCCAGGAGGATACCCCCATTGCAATCCTTCTCCTCCATTCTCCTCCCTGGGACTTTTGGGCATGCAGCACATACTCTCAATGTGTTTTCCAAGCCACTAGGTCGGAAACCTTGCAGTTGGCCAGGTAGGATCCAGCTGCTCTAACCACCATGCCACTGGCTAGCCCAAGACACTTGAGATTTTGAGGTCAGTCCCAATCTCATCCTGGAGAAATAGCTCAAGATAAACCAGCTCTGTTACTTCTCTTGCTAATCGTAACCATTTTTCTTTTGTAGATTTCTTTTTTCCTTATTTGTGATAGCACACATACATGTGAGAGTGAGAGAGAGAGGAGCCTTTTCTAGAGGGTCTGGTCACACCAAAATCTTCTTCCTCCAGTCCTTCAGCCTTCCAGATCTTGGGTACTCACATGTGTGCCATCATGTTTCAGGCTGAAAGGGCCAGGGGTTTGATTTTAGTTAATATCAGTAAAATCCTATCGTTATGATACCATATCCGTGCCCATCTGGGACCCAGTTTCTCTTGAGCAGCACATTACAACAGCACCACAGAGCAGGCCCAGCTGACTGATTTCACAGTGTAAGTTCACCATTATACTCCATCATCGTCCTACTAAATATCACCCTTCACTAGAATCGAGGAGCAAAGACAACCCCAGCTTGACACTTTTGCAAGAATAACTCATTCTGGGGCCAGCAGATGGCATAGCAGTTATGTCTCTGGATTCCTACATAGCCGATTGCAGTTTGAATCCCAGAACCAGTGGCTTGAAACTCACACCAGGCATGTGTGTATGCATGCCCAAGACCCCAGGAGGAGAAGGGAGGAGAAAGGATTGCTCATTGGCCATGGGTGAATTCTCACTCCTCTCTCTCTCTCTCTCTCTCTCTCCTTCCCCTCCCACCCCCACAAGCACACACACCTTAAGGCAAAAATCTCTTAAAAAAAACCTCATTCCTAGACAGAAAACTAAGTAGGATTCACTGATGCCAGCAGATGCACATAGTCCTTTCTCTCAACTCAGGAAGACCCCACCTGAGTTCCTTGGCTGAAGACTCTGCTGCGGAGTTGGGATATCAGCAGATCTTGCCTTTGCTAGTAGTTGGTACTGATTCTTTTTGGACTGAGTTCTGAGGCTTGATGTAGAGTTTGTTATAAGTTGGTATTCCACATTTTAGCTGATACAAGAACAAATTATGCAACCAGAAGAATCCTGAGACCCACTAGGGGCCAAAGAGGACTCTGAAGGGTTGCAGGTAGTATCTTCATCTCAGTTCGAAGAGTCTGACCGTGGAGAAGAGCATGTGGCCAACCAGCTGACAACATACATAGTGACCAGGAACAGGATTTTTTGGAGGGCTCATGACTTATAACAGAAGATTTATGGTCCTCAGGTAAATTATGAGAAAGCTAAAACAAAACTAGACATCATGTAGCTCCTAAAATGTCCAAGAGCAAAGTGACCAAATAAAACTGTCAAACTGTGTACAGAGACAGTGGTTTCCTACACAAATCTGACTGCAGCAGGTCCATGACAACGTTTATCTGAACCAGTGTCCCGGCCTGCGGGACGTATCAGGCAGAGAACCCGAGCGAGGGGGCGGAGGTCTGGAACTGGCGCAGCGTCTCAGCACGGGAGCCAAAGAAGCTCACACAGTGTCACAACTCTTGATGGTATGAAGGTTTCGCTCGTTTATTGAGGGCCAGAGCACTTTCTTATATACACAAGGCAGAGGGAGGTAGGTGGGGTTTACAGCGGACCTAATTGAGGACCTGTCAGTTCTGTCTGAACCAGGAGGTCTGCGTTCCTGGTGTATGTGTCAAGGTCGCACCGGCCATTTTAAGCAGTGAAGGTCATGGCAGCCATTTTGATGTGGGCGGCTCCCCACATATCCCCCTTCCTTGTTTTATTAAAGACTGGGAACCAGGGGGAGCTGTGCCTGTCTTAGGTTGGAGTTGTTAAGGTCAAATGCATCCTCGATTACCCGTCATTGGAACAGCCCATAGCAGAGATGGGTGTCTTGTCTTAGGTAGAGGAATAGGCAAGGGTGGCCAAAACTCTCATACCCGTCATTGGCTAGCCAGTTCAACACCTCTGGTTAATGGATGAATAATTTTCGAGATCCTCCATCTCCAGTCTGGTGTAATGGACCTGGATAGGTCGAGAAAGGAGGGGTGTTATCTGTTGGCCGATGAACGACTTCAATTTGTTAAAGATGACTGGGCCTAGCGAACAGACAACCAACAGGCCAACAATTGGTCCGAGAAGGGGGAGTATAAAAGGTAGGATCCCATTCCAAACAGTTAGAAGGGAGTTGTCAGCCAGTTGTC
>NW_006159594.1:754391-758373 GCF_000334495.1 Tupaia belangeri chinensis
TTATTTTTATTTAACAATAAACAATAAGCCTGATTGATTTAATAACTCCCTTTTGGATGTTACAGGGGCCCTCTGTAAACATCCAAAAGTTACTTTGAGGTTAAAGATCCTCTGTCAGCATTAAAATTGAAGCCAGAAAAAGCTAGTCATAATATTTTATTTTGTTAGATATTTTACTATGTAAAATGTAACATACAACACATAGATACTAGCTGTTTCGTTAAACCAACCATATTAAGATAAACATGATGTTTGATTAATAAAACTTAGACAAAATATATGTTGGAGATTGTGATGACTTTTACTTGTTAAAAAAATTATTACATTTGAAGCCAGCTTATTTACTAAAGTTATATAAACTTGAGAAATATTGAGATTAATTTTTATGAGCGCTCTTTTTAATAAACCAAATTGAATAGAATACTTTAAGGCCTGTTTTTACACAGACATACAACATATAGTACATAACATGACATATTACATGCATAGACACACACACACACACACATCAGAATTACAAGAGACAATTTCTCTGGGGTTATTTTGACATCGATCTTTTTGACTGCTCCCTTAAACCCCACAGATTTAGAAGCCTGTTTTCTTTTCTTTGAATTAAAATTTTTAAACTCCTCCAGAGGCCAACTGTTGTGATAATCAGAGGCAGCCTCTTCTAATTTCTCCTGGTCAGAAGGACTTCGGTGTTCAGAATGATGGGAGCTGACTTTTACTGACCTGAATACCTTTTTGTTTTAAAGTACGTTTTAGGATGTCTATATACAAAATTCTATTCTTAGGTGTAGCATTACCCATGATTGCTCACACCTAGACACTAATTAATTCTGTATGGTTTTGATTCTTAGGTGTAGCAATACCCTGACTGCCTGCACCTAGGTACTTATCTGGTTTGTGCGAAGTTTTTGGGGCATAGTTATCTTTCTGATTTCTAGGGATTTTAGGTTTTTCACTGTCCTGTGTGACTTCTTCGTCACTATCTAAAGATATGAGGTCTATAGTTTGGGTTTTTTTAGGCTCAAGGATATCTGAGGGAGGAACACTCTTTTATTTTGGTAGCTCATTTTGCATAATCTGTTCCCCTTCGTTAACAATGGCAGAAATTTTGGAGTCCTTAGGGTGGGCACTAAGGATTTCATTTACTAGATTCCAATAGGAAAATGTGCTTACGGGAACCTTTTCTGGGCCAAAGGTGGAGTAGTAATCTTTTAAGAGTGTCACCTACCGTTTTCCACCTTTTTTCGTCAATGGTTCCTTCTTGAGGGAACCATGGATAAGGCTCCTTCAGGAAATCAAAAAGGGTGAACAGTTGTTTAACTTTCACTTCTACTTCTCTAGTTCTAAGAGCTTCCTTTAACCCCTGAACAAACAATTCGTGCTGGCTGAGCTCTTGCCCCATTATAGTCTAGCTATAACCCGGAATTCAAACGTGAGTAGTTACTCACCGAGACGTCTTCTGATGCGTCTCCCAAAAGTGCCGCGGGCTTCTGTCTTGTTCCTCGCTGGGAACGTACTTCTTATTCCGAAGGCTTGTTCCTCACCGGGAACGTGCTCCTTATTTCTCTTCGGAATCTTCGGGAACCTGTCGCTACCCCTTCAACTCGAGTGCCTGTCCGGGCACCAGAATGTCCCCGCCTGCGGGACGTATCGGGCAGAGAACCCGAGCGAGGGGGCGGAGGTCTGGAACCAGCACAGCGTCTCAGCACAGGAGCGAAAAAAGCTCACACACTGTCACAGCTCTTGATGGTATGAAGGTTTCGCTCGTTTATTGAGGGCCAGAGCACTTTCTTATATACACAAGGCAGAGGGAGGTAGGTGGGGTTTACAGCGGACCTAATTGAGGACCTGTCAGTTCTGTCTGAACCAGGAGGTCGGCGTTCCTGGTGTATGTGTCAAGGTCGCACCGGCCATTTTAAGCAGTGAAGGTCATGGCGGCCATTTTGATGTGGGCAGCTCCCCACAAACCAGAATAAAATAAGTAACACTTCTAGTGATGACTCCATGGCACCATGGTAAAACACTGCTCAAGAGAAGCCAGATCCCACATAGAGACTGAAGTTTCAATTCACCCGCCCGGTCAGCCTGGAACATGCCAGGCACGTGCAAGAGTGCCCAAGGACTGGAGGGAAGGGGTGTCGGTGTGGCCAGGCCCCATGGGAGGGCACTCCTCTCTCTCTCTCTCTCTCCCCCTCCCACGTGCTCACACATGCACTTCATCATGCATAAAGAAAAAAGTGAAAACAATAACATTTCTTAAATGTTTTTAAATTCTGAGATTATGCCCTTTTTTTCCCTTTGGGAGTGAACTATTTTTATACACAGGGCAAAGAAAAATAGTAATTCACAGAAGCAGCTATACAGATAACCAATGAACATAAAAAGACATGCTCAACCTCTTTAATAATACAGGAAATACAAAACAGCAATGATAAATTGTTCTTATATGCCAAATGACAAAAATTTTAAAGAACATGGAAACCTAGGAGCAACATTGAAGAAGACTATGCAAATATAGTAACATTTGCATATAGTGTTGCAGGAGAAAAAGTTGTTATTGTGTTTAGGGAGACAATTTAGTAGAATTTGCCAAAATAAGTATTGAAACTTGTCCCGTCCCTGTTCGGGCGCCAGGTGTCCCGACCCGGGGGACTGCCAAACAGGTTTCCTGAGTGAAGGAGTGAGAGCCGGGACAAGTGGCATCGTGTTACAACACGGGGATGACAGTGTCGTCTGTTTATTGTGGGCAGCACGGTACAGCACAGAGACGACGCAGTGTCACAACTCTTAAGGGTCACGTTGTCTACCGTGAGCAGCACGGAGACAACGCAGTGTCACAGCTCTTAAGGGTCGCGTCGTCTACCGTGAGCAGCACGGAGAGGACGCGGTGTCACAGCTCTTCAGGGTCGTCCGGAGATGATGTAGTGTTATAGCTCTTCAGGGTCTCCCAGGTCGTCTGGAGACGATGCAGTGTCAGCTCTTCAGGATCTTCATGGTCGTCTGGAGACTGCGCGGTGTTTCAACTCTTCAGGCTCTTCAGTCGTCGTCTTCCTGGTTGTTGTCATCTGGCTACTGTGGGCCAGGCATCGTGGTTATATACACTCTGGTGGGTTGTAAATGGTGGGTCCTGATTGGTTGTAAACGGTGGGCTGTGATTGGTTGTAAACGGTGGGTTATGATTGGTTGCTTTTGGACCAATCATGAGGTGCCAGATATGCAAATTTGAGGGATTCTAGTGGCCAATCAGAGCAAAGTTTCGAAGGTCAGGTTTTTTGAAGGGAACCAATCATGGCAATTGTTTGCTCTCTGAGAAACCTCGGCAGACTCGCTGGTGCGCAGCCTCCCACATATCCCCCTTCTCTGTTTTGAGAGATGAGGAAAAGGCCTAGAGGAATCGTGCCTGTCTTAGGTTGGAGTCATTTATGGAACCATAGTCCATTCTTACCCGTCATTGGAGAGTCCCATAGCTATGATGGGCCTCCTGTCTTAGGTGGAAGGACTAAATAGTTATTGGGTTCATCAGACTCTCTTACCCATCTTTGGCTAACCGATTCAGCGCCTCAGGCAAGACCAGTATAGGGGTGTTGGTCTCCCATAAGCAAGTCAATTTGCTGTTTGAGGAATGACATGCGCCTATTAAATATAACAGGTACCAGTGAGCAAACAATTAACAAGGCAATGAATGGGCCAAGGAGGGGGAGTAGGAAAGGGAGGAAACCATTTCACCAGACCATCGGCAACGTTGGAGAGATTCTTGGAGTTGATGCATCTTGTCATGAGCGATGCTGGACTCGTTGGCATAAAAGTAGCAGCATTCCTGTAAAACAAGACAGAGACCCCCCTATTCTGCCAGGAGGCGATCTAAACCTCATCTATTTCGAAGAACCATCTCAGCTGGGGAATCTAGTTGGTCTGAGATAAGACCCTCAGTGACTTGGTGTAATAACCCAAGCCAGCAGCTGTAGCTGCCGTT
>NW_006159594.1:759906-775401 GCF_000334495.1 Tupaia belangeri chinensis
GTTTATTGTGGGCAGCACGGTACAGCACAGAGACGACGCAGTGTCACAACTCTTAAAGGTCGTGTCATCTACTGTGAGCAGCACGAAGACAACGCAGTGTCACAACTCTTCAGGGTCGTCCAGAGACGATATAGTGTTACAACTCTTCAGGCTCTTCAGGCTCTTCAGGCTCTTCAGTCATCGTCTTCCTGGTCGTCGTCGTCTTCCTGGTCGTCTTCGTCTTGCTACCTTGGGCCAGCACTCGTTGTTATATACACTCTGGTGGGTTGTAAACAGTGGGCCGTGATTGGTTGTAAACGGTGGGCCGTGATTGGTTGTAAACAGTGGGCTGTGATTGGTTGCTTTTGGACCAATCATGAGGTGCTAGATATGCAAATTTGAGGGATTCTAGTGGCCAATCAGAGCAAGGTTTCGAAGGTCAGGTTTTTGGAAGGGAACCAATTCTGGTAATTGTTTGCTCCCTGAGAAACCTTGGCAGACTCACAGGTGTGCAGCCTCCCACAGAAACTTTTTAAAAGATTATTTACTTATTTAATGTGATAGAGACAGACAGAGAGCCTGTCTCACCACATCACAATCCCACCCTCCACCACCATTCTAGCCAGGATCGGAGGCATGCCTCTGGGCAAGTATGGATAGACCCAGAATGCAAACTCAGAGCCTCCCATGTGTCCCCAGCATAGCGCTGTGCTGTCCTACCACCTAAGCCATTGCAGCCTGTCCTAAATTTCAAACTAGTCATACACTATGAGCAGTGAGTCCTAATCACAGGAATTTATGCTAGTAGATTTTGACAGTAAGCACAAAATAATAAAAATCTCAGTGTCCATGGCCTACAAAAATAATATCTAAAAACAAATCATGTAATTTTATAGGCCTTCACTCAGAAATATATTTCTAAAATCAAATTGAAGACAATTCATATACCACTATCCTATTTTGTAAAATAAAAGCCATCTATGTTTAGTTTGAATAACCACGTATTTGTCTATCAGCCTAAAATATGTCTAACAACGTTGAATAGAGACAATGAAGTCGACTGGCAGGGCTTCTGTGTTTTACTTTATACATTCCTGTACTGGCTGAAGTTTTACAACAAATATACATCTTAATTAAAAATTAAAAATCTTAAAATGACACAGTTATCCAAACTTAGGTTGGTGTCCATGATGCCAATTACAGGGACGAGCCCCTCAGACAGAGGCTTACCTTGCCTGATCCAGTACAAATGTAGTCAGCCTCTGAGTCTTCAGGTTACACATCTTCAGATTCAACCAGCCACAAGCCAAAAACGTTTTTACGTTTTTTTAAAAATGATTGTGGGCCAGCAGGTGACATGGCAGTTAAAGTGCTGGATTCCAGAAAGCCAGTGCCATAGCTTGAGTCCTAAACCCAGCAACTTGAAAATCACACAGGGCATGTACGCATGTGTGCCCAAAATCCTGAGTAAAGAATGAAGGAGAAGGGATTGCAGGGTGGTCATTTCCCCTAGGGCTTGATTTGTCACTTTCTCCCCTCTGTATCTCTGTGACTCTCTGTCTCTGTCTCTCTCTCTCTCTCTCACACACACACACACACATATGCCCAATAACAGAAAACAACAACAACAACTAAAGCAAAAAAGACCAGTAAGTGGCATGGAGGTTAGGGCACTGGATCTCACATGGCTAATTGTGTAGTTTGAGTCCTGGACCCAGTGGCTCAAAAAACATGCTGGGCATATATGTGTGTGTGTCCAAGATCCCAAGAGGAGAATGGAGAAAAGGGATTGCAACATGTCCATTCCTCTAGGGGGTGATCTCTCTCTCTCTGCCTTTGATTCTCTCTGGCAAGCACACATACCCTATAACACATTAATTAATTAATTTTAAAAGGTTTCTGTACCAAAGATATACAAACTTTTCTTGTTCCCTAAATTATACAGTGTAACAACTATTTACATAACATTTGCATTGTACAATAAGTAATCATCTAGCAATCATTTGAAGTATACAAGAGAATTTGCATAAGCCGTATATAAATACTATACCATTTTATATAAGGGACTTAAGCATCCATGGATTTGGGTATCCACAGAGGGTCCTTGAACTTATCCTCCCACGTCCATACCCTCAACCCTTGTAGGTATGGAAGGACAGAAAGACTGTACCTAAATTGACAATGTTTATGGAAGCAAGAAACATTGGCAGAACCCAGCTCCCCCAGGGCTATGTAATGGCAAACACCATTAAAAACAAGAAGCTTAATAAAGGATGACTTCTCTCACTTCCCTTTTTGTAGACATTTGCTTTAGAACACTTGTAAATTCTTTCCCTGTTTCTTTGAAATGGATATAAGCCTTTTAAATGTTAACTAATTCTCTCACCAGCTTTACAACCCAGAGAGTCTTTCTTAAGGACCTGGGAATCATCTCTTTGAAATGCAAACATCAAAGATGGCGCCTCTATTTCCCAGGCCCCGAGAGAGCAGGTACCCAACTTCAGTGGATACCCTGCTCCCAAACTACCTTCTGTTACAAGTTTATTTTTCCTTTAGATTAAGCCAATTAGCTAACATAGACGGTCAGTTATCGAGTGAATTTAAGATGACCTGTGCGTGACAAATGATATTGCCAACTCCTCTTACCTGAAGACTAGTTGTTTTTCCTCTTGAAAAAATACATGCAATTTTATGCGTTTGGCTACATAAAAAGGTGAAAGTCCTTTCCATCTTTGCAATCTCTTCAGCCCATTGCCTGTGATTTGCATCACATTCTGGTTTAATGCTTATTCAATAATAACTGTCTTTTCCTTCTCTTCTACCTCTGTGGTGCAGTCCTCTGCCTTGGGAATTTTGGCTTTTAATTCTATTTACCAATAGTTGCAAACTGCCAAACCACCTCAGACTTCTTTGGGAGCCTGGGACTCCCAGCTACTCCCGCCCCCCCAACACATTCTCACTCCCACCCCATTCTGCCTACTGCAGCCTGGGGCTAGTGGGAGAGTAAATGGGGGCTGAGAAAGAACAGCAGCACAGAACAGTCTATGAAACGGAGAGGTTTGTTCATCCCAGAGAGGAATGAGCAATGAGGCCTTGGTTACCTCCCCAACCATCTGGTCATTTCCCAAAATGGCATGTTTTAGATTATACTAAACAAACTGAGCTGCAACTGGGTACAATGTGATCTCATCCTATCTTCGTACAATGTTCTTCATGAGAGTTCATAACGTAAGGGAAAAGGTATAGCCAATCGGCTGCTTGTGTTACTTTAAACGAACCAATGAAAATTCCTGACAAAAAACTTGTGGCCTCTCCTCTTTGCCCTTCTCTTTGTTCCCTATGCTAGCCCTGTCATGGCCATTTTCAGTGTGCACATTTTAGGCAACAGAAATCTGTATCACCACTCAAATGAACTTTCCCTTCACATATTGTCCCTCTGCCTTCATTTTTAGGTTGACAAGGCAGGGAGAACACAGATACATTAGGGAAAGGAAGTCGTGTCACAGAGCACAGAGGTCTGCTGGGGCCCACTCTGACATGCTCCTCAACTCCCAGGCTTTCTAGGACTCGACAAACAGCCATCATTAAGACCTTATCTTCTGGGGCCAGCAGGTGGTGTGGTGGTTAAGGGCACTGGACTCACTCCCACATGGCCCACTGTGGTTGAGTCTAAGACCTGACAGCTTGCTTTCTCACTTTCCCTTTCTCTCTCTGCCTTTCTGGTCAAATTAAAAAATAATAGTAACCCCCGTCCCCTGCTGATGGATGGGAGTGAAGGAGAGAAGAGGCCCTGCAGAGGCTGCAGTGCAGCGCTCCAGCGGAATAAACCTTACTTGTTGAATTATCTCCTGGTTACTGGCTGAATTTACTTGTAAAAGAATTGTTTTCCACTGCATGTAAGCCACTTAGTGGCATATTTAATTATAAATCCACAGATCACGAAGCTTTTTGATTTCCCAAAGGAGAGACATACCACTATCAAATAAACTTGACATCACAGCCAAAATGGTGCTGTCCCAGAGACGAGATGAACTAAAGCTATAGCAGATTATCTTCAATCAAATGGCTAGGAAGAGGCCTATTCTGTTTTTAAAAAGAAAGCTGAATTAGATATGAAGAATTAGATAAGAACTATGCTGGTCTTTTGGGGAAAAAAAATAGCATCTGTTATTAAATTGAAAAAGAAGGTATAGGGGACCAGCAGTTGGTATAATGACTATGTCACTGGACTCCCATGTATTCAACCACAGTTCGAATCCCGGACCTAGTGGCTTAAACTCATGCTGGGCGCATGTGTATGTATGCCCAAGATCCCAAGAAGAGAATGGAGGAGAAGGGATTGTGGCATGGCCATCCCCCCTGGAGAGTGATTTCTCACTTTCTGTCTCTCTGTCTCTCTTTGTCTTTCTTGCCAGCGCATGTTCCCTATAGCAAAAACCTCTCAAAAAAGAAAGAAAGAAAGAACCTATAGCAAAACACTCTCAAAAAAGAAAGAAAGAAAGAAAGAGAGAGAGAGAGAGAAAAAAAGAAAAAGAAAGAAAGAAAGAAAGAAAGAAAGAAAGAAAAAGAAAGAAAAGGTTATGGAACTAGAATCAAAGCTAAATGAAACAAAATAAAAATTTACATCAGGTGGACCTCTCAGTCAGAAATGAGACCCAAATGAATGGATTCCCCGTCCACCAGAAAAATATGCATTGAGTGGTCATAGAAGTCCAGTCAGTCACTTGAGTCATTTTCCATCCTGTGTTCAGTGTTATGGTCTCTGCTTCAGAGGATACTACAATTAAGGTGTGGGATTATAAGACTGGAGATTTTGAACAAATGCTTAAGGGGCATATAGACTGTGCAGGACATTTCATTTGACCATAGCGGCAAGCTTCAGGCTTCCTGTTCTGCAGATATGACCATTAAACTATGGGATTTTCAGGGCTTTGAATGCATCAGAACCATGCTCAGCCACATCCACAATGTTTCCTCAGTGGCCATCATGCACAATGGATCATGTAGTTTCTGCCACAAGGGATAAAACTATAAAAATGTGGGGCATGCAAACTGGCTACGGTGTGGACATTCACAGGACATAGAGAATGGCTACATCCAGTACAATCAAATCAGGATGGCACTCGGATAGCCAGCTATTCCAATGACCAGACTGTGCGTGTATGGGTCGTAGCAACAAAGAAATGCAAGGCTGAGCTTCGAGGACATGAGCATGGGGTAGAATGTATTTCCTGGGTTGCAAAAAGCTCATGTTCTTCCATCTCTGAAGCAACAGAATCTGAGACTTAAACAAGTGGTAAGCCTGGGCCATTCTTGCTATCTGGATCCAGAGACAAGACTATTAAGATGTGGGATTTCAGTACTGGCATGTGCCTTATGACTCTGGTGGGTCATGATAACTGGGTATGTGGAGCTCTGTGCCATTCTGGGGGGAGTTTAAAGGATTTCTGAGGGGAGTTGTGATGACAAGACCTGACGTGTACAGGATTACAAGAACTAGCAATGCATGAAGACCCTCAACACACATGAACACTTTGTTACCTCTTTGGAGTTCCACAAGATGGCACCCTCTGTGGTTCCTGGCCGAGTAAATCAAACAGTAAAGGTATGGGAGTGCCATTGATTGAGTTTCATTTGGCCCCTCCTCCCTGTCCCTCTGGAGGCACTCTGATGATACCATAGTTACCCCATTGGGCTCTGTTTAAATAAAATGTGTCTTTTCATGTAAAATAAGAAGAAGAAATAAAATTAAATAAATAATTTTTTAAAAGACCTTGTCTTCTAAGGGAGCGTCTAAGTGATGTTAAAAGAAAAATAAACCAGCCAATTTAATAGAATTTTTAAAAATTATTTAATTTTATTTATTCATTCATTTATTTTAATTTGACCAGAGAGAGAGAGGGAAAGTGAGCAAGTAAGTCACCAGGTCCAGGAGCCGCCAGGTCCAGGACTTGAACTGTGGTCATCCATGTGGGAGTGTCTAGCACCTTAACTACCATGCCACCAGCCAGCCCCAATAGATTAGAGGTTTAATTGAGCAAATCTTAACACAATTTAAATTGGGCAATTGTCCCTGGACTTCCAGACAACTCTGACCAGCCTCATGGTTGGCTCAGTATTTAAGTTCCGGAAAAGGGAAAATGACACACAAAAATGAAAGTGAAAGGATAAAGTAGAGAGACTATTGGATTGGTTACGGGTGGATAGTAGGCTGCACAAACAGCCCAAAAGGTGGGCTTGATTGAAGTGTGGCTAGTATGATTGGCTATAACTTAGCAACCAGCTCAGGAAAACAACCTAACACGTATGATTTTAGCTTATCCATAGGAATCCAAGTGTGGGAGTACAGTGGCCATTTTAGGCCAAAATAGTTTAATAATTAGATTAGTTTCCACTTGGTCTCGGAACTAGATGAGTGTAGAAGTGGAAGCCAGACACACCAACTAAGGCAAAGTTTGCAAGCAGATAAATGTTTCTTTACCTCCCCACATCCCAAGTCAAAAGCATTACATTTCCTGACAGTGTCCTCAGGGAGCCCTTCAAGGCTTCTCTTTCCTACATTTTGTAGAAACCTCCTTTCCAAGGAGCTCAACCCCTTTATTCAAATATGAAAAACCCAACCCAAGTTCAGGGTAACACTTACATTGTGAAAAAGAGTAATTATTAAATTGAACATATTTTTCAGTTTATTTAGAAATATTTTGACAATATCTTGTGTGAGAAACACTAATGTAGGTTCCTGGGAAATAAGGACAGGAGACCCAAAAATTAATAACACCAAATGTTCTGCCTGCAAGCACATTTGCTGCCTGGTAAGGAATGCAGATAGATAAGCATACGGGCCCACAAGGCATGACAATCCTAGAAGAGGAAAAGTGCTGTGGGCTCAGATTGCAACTGCTTGGCTAAAGGTTCCCAGTGAGAAGTTGAAATACAGTTGTGGGTCACTTACAGAAGAGACATTCTGAGAAATGTGTTATTAAGCCATCTCATGGTTGTGCAAACATCATCGAGTATGTTTCAACAAACCTTGATGGCATAACCTAGCATATACCTAGGCTCTATGGTATAGCCTATTATATTCTTAGGGAACCACTATTGTGGAGAGCAGTCAATCTAAAGACATGTAATTTAAACATGTGACCTGTAAACACATACAAATAGGAGCTTCCGTAAGCTACTGTAGCAGGGCTATTGAGAAACATTTACATACAAAAACAGTATCTGCCTGTTGTCAATAGTTGTCTTCCTATTGTTGTTAATGCCCAATATCCCAAGACCGGGCTAAAGGAAGTCACATGCATTTATCAAATTGTCCCCCCAAAAAAATGAAAAAATATATATGGCACCAGTCATTTTCACATCTTCAGACAATTTACATCCAAAACCATCTGGCTTTTCATTCTAATTTCTCCTCCCTTATTCTCTTTGCATTCCACTTCCTTCTTCCCCATTCCTTTGGCATCCTATTCTCCTCTTCCCCCATTTTCTACACTATAAAAAAATAAACCTGAGGCTAGTTCTGGTTGTAACTTCTCCATCAGAGAAGTTGTGCCCACCCAATCCTCACTTTTCTATACTTGTGTGTCTTTGTGTGTTTGTTATTGCATCTATTTCTAATCCATAGCCTTCCCCACTCAAAAGAACGTGTTCATGCCGAGCTAGTCCTGACACACTATCATATATGCTATCTGTCATTAACCAAACATCACTGTGCAGTGAATGACTGCTAGTTGCTGCTTTGAAATCCAGACCCAGAAACCTTTGCTCATTGGTTAAAGGATTTCTGAGGGTGTCTAAGAATTTCCAGATGTTCTAAGTGGAACATTTCTGGCAGAAGGAATATGGTCTATTTTTCTTCCTTTCTTTTTCTTTCTCTCTTTCTTTCTTTCTCTGTCTCTCTCTCTTTCTTTCTTTCTTTCTTTCTTTCTTTCTTTCTTTCTTTCTTTCTTTCTTTCTTTCTTTCTTTCTTTCTTTCTTTCTTAGCAATGCATGAAGACCCTCAACACACATGAACACTTTGTTACCTCTTTGGAGTTCCACAAGATGGCACCCTCTGTGGTTCCTGGCCGAGTAAATCAAACAGTAAAGGTATGGGAGTGCCATTGATTGAGTTTCATTTGGCCCCTCCTCCCTGTCCCTCTGGAGGCACTCTGATGATACCATAGTTACCCCATTGGGCTCTGTTTAAATAAAATGTGTCTTTTCATGTAAAATAAGAAGAAGAAATAAAATTAAATAAATAATTTTTTAAAAGACCTTGTCTTCTAAGGGAGCGTCTAAGTGATGTTAAAAGAAAAATAAACCAGCCAATTTAATAGAATTTTTAAAAATTATTTAATTTTATTTATTCATTCATTTATTTTAATTTGACCAGAGAGAGAGAGGGAAAGTGAGCAAGTAAGTCACCAGGTCCAGGAGCCGCCAGGTCCAGGACTTGAACTGTGGTCATCCATGTGGGAGTGTCTAGCACCTTAACTACCATGCCACCAGCCAGCCCCAATAGATTAGAGGTTTAATTGAGCAAATCTTAACACAATTTAAATTGGGCAATTGTCCCTGGACTTCCAGACAACTCTGACCAGCCTCATGGTTGGCTCAGTATTTAAGTTCCGGAAAAGGGAAAATGACACACAAAAATGAAAGTGAAAGGATAAAGTAGAGAGACTATTGGATTGGTTACGGGTGGATAGTAGGCTGCACAAACAGCCCAAAAGGTGGGCTTGATTGAAGTGTGGCTAGTATGATTGGCTATAACTTAGCAACCAGCTCAGGAAAACAACCTAACACGTATGATTTTAGCTTATCCATAGGAATCCAAGTGTGGGAGTACAGTGGCCATTTTAGGCCAAAATAGTTTAATAATTAGATTAGTTTCCACTTGGTCTCGGAACTAGATGAGTGTAGAAGTGGAAGCCAGACACACCAACTAAGGCAAAGTTTGCAAGCAGATAAATGTTTCTTTACCTCCCCACATCCCAAGTCAAAAGCATTACATTTCCTGACAGTGTCCTCAGGGAGCCCTTCAAGGCTTCTCTTTCCTACATTTTGTAGAAACCTCCTTTCCAAGGAGCTCAACCCCTTTATTCAAATATGAAAAACCCAACCCAAGTTCAGGGTAACACTTACATTGTGAAAAAGAGTAATTATTAAATTGAACATATTTTTCAGTTTATTTAGAAATATTTTGACAATATCTTGTGTGAGAAACACTAATGTAGGTTCCTGGGAAATAAGGACAGGAGACCCAAAAATTAATAACACCAAATGTTCTGCCTGCAAGCACATTTGCTGCCTGGTAAGGAATGCAGATAGATAAGCATACGGGCCCACAAGGCATGACAATCCTAGAAGAGGAAAAGTGCTGTGGGCTCAGATTGCAACTGCTTGGCTAAAGGTTCCCAGTGAGAAGTTGAAATACAGTTGTGGGTCACTTACAGAAGAGACATTCTGAGAAATGTGTTATTAAGCCATCTCATGGTTGTGCAAACATCATCGAGTATGTTTCAACAAACCTTGATGGCATAACCTAGCATATACCTAGGCTCTATGGTATAGCCTATTATATTCTTAGGGAACCACTATTGTGGAGAGCAGTCAATCTAAAGACATGTAATTTAAACATGTGACCTGTAAACACATACAAATAGGAGCTTCCGTAAGCTACTGTAGCAGGGCTATTGAGAAACATTTACATACAAAAACAGTATCTGCCTGTTGTCAATAGTTGTCTTCCTATTGTTGTTAATGCCCAATATCCCAAGACCGGGCTAAAGGAAGTCACATGCATTTATCAAATTGTCCCCCCAAAAAAATGAAAAAATATATATGGCACCAGTCATTTTCACATCTTCAGACAATTTACATCCAAAACCATCTGGCTTTTCATTCTAATTTCTCCTCCCTTATTCTCTTTGCATTCCACTTCCTTCTTCCCCATTCCTTTGGCATCCTATTCTCCTCTTCCCCCATTTTCTACACTATAAAAAAATAAACCTGAGGCTAGTTCTGGTTGTAACTTCTCCATCAGAGAAGTTGTGCCCACCCAATCCTCACTTTTCTATACTTGTGTGTCTTTGTGTGTTTGTTATTGCATCTATTTCTAATCCATAGCCTTCCCCACTCAAAAGAACGTGTTCATGCCGAGCTAGTCCTGACACACTATCATATATGCTATCTGTCATTAACCAAACATCACTGTGCAGTGAATGACTGCTAGTTGCTGCTTTGAAATCCAGACCCAGAAACCTTTGCTCATTGGTTAAAGGATTTCTGAGGGTGTCTAAGAATTTCCAGATGTTCTAAGTGGAACATTTCTGGCAGAAGGAATATGGTCTATTTTTCTTCCTTTCTTTTTCTTTCTCTCTTTCTTTCTTTCTCTGTCTCTCTCTTTCTTTCTTTCTTTCTTTCTTTCTCTTTTTCTTTCTTTCTTTCTTTCTTTCTTTCTTTCTTTCTTTCTTTCTTTCTTTCTTTCTTTCTTGTAAATGTGTGCTTGCAGGAAACAGATAGAGGCAGGGACAATGAGAGGGAAAGTGAGAAGTCACTCCCCAGGGTGGACGGCCATGCTGCAATCCCTTTCCTGTCCTCTTCCTAGGACCTTGGGCACATATGCACACATGCCCAGCGTGAGTTTCAAGCCGCTGGGTCTGAGATTCAAACCGCAGTTGGCCATGTGGGAGTCCAGTGATGTAACTGCTATGCCATCTGCTGGCCCTGGAATGTGGCTTCTGAGATCTCAGAGCCTTGTAAAGAAACATAGAGGGCTCGTGTGGAGAACCCAAGCTGAGAAAACATGACCTTTAGATGCATGCAGAGCTTCATTAGCAATGACTGTGAGAGTATTTCCATACGAAATGCTACCTGCCTGTTGTTGTCCTTACTGCAGGGCAGTATGAGGCTAAAGGAAGCTATATGTGTTGATCAAATTTTGCCCCAAATAGATCAGAGAAATCACATGGCATCAGTCGTTTTCATATCTTCAAATGATTTACATCCAAAAGCAACTGACTTTGCATTCCATTTCCTCTTCCCCCATTTTCTGCCCTTTAAAAGAATAAACCTGGGACCAGTTCCAGGTCACAACTTCTCCACCAGAGAAGTGTCAGGCTCATCCAACCCTCGCTTTTCTATACTTGTGTGACTTTGTGTGTTTGTCATTGTGTTTATTTCTAATCCACAGCCTTCCCCACTCCAGAAAATGTGTGCAGCCCAGCAGGTTCTGGCAGTCTAACTTCTTACTCTCCACTAAGTCAATCCTAGGTGCCTGCTCTTTAGGTTCTTAAAGTCTTTTCTGAATCTAAGACTAAGACTTTGAAGAGTCTCTTAGAAGATTGATCCTCACAGCCTTAACTGATTTTGCAAGATGCACTGCAACATTGAGCTACTTCTAATCCACATGT
This sequence comes from Tupaia belangeri chinensis, assembly GCF_000334495.1. Classification (NCBI taxonomy): domain Eukaryota; kingdom Metazoa; phylum Chordata; class Mammalia; order Scandentia; family Tupaiidae; genus Tupaia; species Tupaia belangeri. Next base: position 771,285 of record NW_006159594.1, read on the forward strand.
GTCCTGCATGGACGACACCAACCAACCACAGGGTCTAAATTTAAAGCTGGGGTCCACTCAAAAGTCAAGGTGTTGGGCCAGCAGATGGCATGGTGGTTAAGGGAGCTGGATTCCATGACCATGGTTTAAGTCCCAAACCTGGAAGCTTGCTTTCTCACTTTCTCTCTCTCTCTCTCATTCTGTCCCTCTCTTGTCAAATTTAAAATAAAGAAATAAAGTTAAATTTAAATTAAAAAAAAAAATCAAGGTCTCTGTCACATGCAAGACTTCCTTAGTTTCTAAAGGACCTACACTGGCCTGCAAAACCCCAAATTAAACTGTTTCTTTTATATCACCTGTTACTTATGGCATCTGGTCATCAGTGTTGAGAACATTGTTCACTGCCCAGACTTTAAGAAGTTTGAAGACCTTTCATTGTATAAGACCTGAGAGCCTCAATACAAAAAAGGACAGTAGCCAGGCCATCCATGACAATAGAACTCTGACTCACAAACTCTACAGCAACCAGCCAGGAAAGCCAAACCACAACCTCTGCAGCAGTCGGCCTCAAACAGTCAGGACTTGGTTAGGACTGGCACTTCCCTATTTTTTCCTCCCACCTCTACATCCTCACTTTTTTCTAACTCAGAGCAAACTAGAGAAAGTTAAAAATGCTCCCCAAACCAAACACATAATGCCTCGCTTCCAGTCAGCCCACCTTCAGCTACCCCATGCCAGAAACCTCCAGTCACATTAGACCTGCACTGCCCTTTTTTCCACTATGAAGCTTTCCCACTCCCCTGTCTGCCTTTGAGTCTCTGTCATACCCAAGTGACAATGACTAACTTCCTTGGTATGTTCATTTCTGAGTAAGTACCTCTGCTCATATTTTAGAGGTCTTCGTTTATTTTCACAAATATCTACGAGCTCTTCTGACCAGTTCTTGTGCACCATAGGAGTTAATTCGGGCCAGGTAGATGCTGCAGTGCTAGAGACCGGGGGTGGGGGTGGGGTGGGTCTAGAATCTAAACCCCAGAGCTTCTAATGAGATCGGAAAGAATGGTTTGCACTGACCTGAACCAGCTGGTCAAGCATCACGTGCACTGTTTGAACACCAAGAATTCACACCGAGTTTTACTAAAAATAGATTCTTTCCAGTCCCACAAATCCAGAAAAGGGGAGGGGCAACATTTAGTGGAGAGAGAGAGAACTTTGTAGTCAAGCTGGGGGGTTTTTTTTGGTTGTTTTTTGTTTTTGTATTTTGGTCCTAAGAAACAAAAACCTTGTCTCGAGATAGCTTAAGAAGAAGAAATTTTAATTACAGTTAAAGGTAAGAAAATCCAGAAACAGGAATGAAAACTCTACTAGCTTCCTAGCCTTGGAAGTCACATTAAGGAAGAAGGCCCTTAGCTCTGAAAGTTACAGCTTAAAGTTCTCTCATCTGTATCTTCTCTGTTTTTCTCTTTTTTTTTTCTTTTCTTTTTTTTTAAAGAGGTTTTTGCTATAGGGTGCTTGCCAGAAAAACAGAGAGAGACAGAGAGAAAGTGAGAAATCACTCCCTAGGGGAGATGTCCACACCGCAGCCTTCTCCTCTATTCTCCTCTTGGCATCTTGGGCATGCACGCACACGCACCCAGCGTGAGTTTAAGTCACCAGGTCTGGGACTCGAACTGCAGTCGACTATGTGGGAGTCCAGTGACATAGCCATTATGCTAACTACTGGTCCCTCTTCTTTGTGTTTCTCTACACATCAACTCAATTCTCTCTGATGGGCAGACTGTTTTCCTCTAACTATTCATCAGTGCTTGACCACGGCCTCCAAAATAATTACTCAAACCTCCAAGCCAACTTGAGCTTCCAGAGGAAGCATCATCATGGTTTGGCATAATTTCTACATCACTTCATTCAAATTCTCAAAAAAGAGATATTTTTTTGCACAGTTAATTTGTCCCAACCAAGTCTTGTAGATTATAGATCATTGACCAGACGATAGACTATGCCTTCAGTCAGATTATCCAACCATGGCTCAATCATTGAAGGGCCATGTCTTACAAAAAGAAACGAGCATATTAGGTATAATAGCATGTTCTACTACAGAAAGCAATATTATCAGACAACATGGGCTATACAGACCCACCACACTGATTACAAATGTTCACAATTCAAAACGTGGATTACAAGATATGAGAACAGAGGAAAACAAAAGTTGTTCCTAAAAAGATTCCTAGAGAGGAAGAAAAAAAGAGGATCCATGAAGAGGAATGCCAGAGGGACTGCTGATAGAACAGTTGTGTGCAGTTTCCATTAGTTACTGAGACCAAACATGTTGGATTCTAACAGGTACAGGCTGCATGACCCTTCTGCAATTTTTATAATATACAGTTTAGGTGGGATTTAGATATCCTCAAGTTCAGCCCGGTCAAACGTCAGACAAGGGCACTAAAAGCCAGAGTGCTTTTAGTGCCTGTGTCACTGACAGTGACACAGCTGTGGCAACAGACATATTTAGTACTAAAGCCAGACTCATATTCTCATCTCCAAGCTCAGTCTTCTATCCACTATCCACTATTTAGAGTTTCTTAACTAGCTCTCTCTTTTGCTAAGGCAACTCTTCTCCTCATACTAAGACTTTACACAATGGGTCTGTGTGCTGAAAAGGAAGAGGGAGTATTCCCTCCTTAATGGCCTTCATTGGAGGGCAGTCTGTTCCTCAGCACCATCCTCATCCTCTTCTCTAAAACTCTTCGGAGCCCAACCCACACATCTCGGAGGACCCCCAGCACCATGTCATTTCTCAGAGTATATATAAACGGGTTGAGGAATGGAGTCACCACACTGCTCAGTACTGAAGGGATCTTATTGACCTCCAGATATTCTTTCTGGGAGGGAGTCACGTAGATAAATACAGTGATGCCACTAGAAATGATGACAATGGTCAGGTGGGAGGCACAGGTATTGAAGGCCTTCTTCCTGCCACTTGCAGAAGGGATGCGCACTATTGTTAAGATGATGTATGTATAGGAGTAGGCCACAAGGACTATGCAGCACAGGATGACCATGGATGAAAGCATAAAATCCATCAGCTCAATGGTACTGGTGTCTGCACAGGCCAAGGCCAGCAGGGGGCCACTATCACAGAAGAAATGGTTAATGATATTCGAGCCACAGAAGGGCAGCTGGGAGATGAGGATAGTTGGAAAGAGCACAGATAAGAAGCCTCCCACCCAAGAGAACACAACAGTCCCAATGCAGACAGGAGGTCTCATGATGGTAGTGTACCGCAGGGGGTAGCAGATGGCAGCGTAGCGATCATACGACATGACCGTTAGCAGTAGAAACTCTACTGTGCCCAGGAAGAAGTAGAAGTAGCACTGGGTGATACACCCAGCAAAGGAGATGGTTTTATCCCCAGATCCTAAGTTGGCCAACACTTTTGGAGAAATGACTGAGGTGAAGAGGATATCTAGGATGGAGAGGTTACACAGGAAGAAGTACATGGGGGTGTGAAGGCGAGAGTAAGACAGCACAATGGAGATGATGAGCAGGTTCCCCAGGAGAGTCAACAGGAATGTGGGCAGCAGCAGTACCAGGAACAGCAACTCCACTTCTCTGCTGAGGGGAAATCCCAGCAAAATGAACTCAGTCACCATGGCAGTCTGATTCTCCATGGGCCCAGTGGTCCTGGCTCAGTTCCTCTAATGAAACACAGGCAGGCAGTACTCAGGAGAGTATTTGGTATCCGAAACCCCCTGGCTGTTCCCTGGCAAAACATGAACATACAATAGAATATGGTTAATCCAAATTAAATGGAACTCCAAATTTAACTTCATTTTAAATATTTGCCTATTCAACTGGATAGTATTTATTGTTATTATTATTGTTGTTATTAAAATTTTTATTTGCCAAAAGGCATGCACACTCACCAGAGTGAGAGAGAGGAAGAGCAAGAAAGCATTCCCCAGTGCAGCATGGTCTTGCCACAATCCCTTTTCCTCCATTTCTCTACCCCATCAGGATTTTTGGACACACACACACGTCCAACATGTTTTTCAAGCAGCCAAGGTCAGGATTCCAACCTCCACGAGCCCTTTATCATCTGGCTACCTTTTTTTTTTTTTTTTTTTTAGGTTTTTCTTAT
>NW_006159594.1:775432-848327 GCF_000334495.1 Tupaia belangeri chinensis
ATGCGCTCACCAGAAAGACAGAGACAGAGAGACAGAAAGCAAGAAATCAGCCCCCATGGGAGATGGCCACACCGCAATCCCTTCTCCTCCATTCTCCTCTCAGGCTCTTGGACACACATGCACATGCACCCGGCATGAGTTTAAGCCACCAGGTCCGGGATTTGAACCACCATTGACTACATGGGAGTCCAGTGACATAGCCGTTATGCCAACTGCTGGTCCCCACATCTGGCTACCTTAACCACTGTGCTACAGGGCTAGCCCTAGAAAATGTTTTTGAAAATGATAATGTCTATTGCTAGCAAAATAGAGAGCCAAGAAATCCACACAAATTTGGATATAGGTCAGAGGTGAAAGGAATCTGATACTGCTGCGTGTCCGTGACACCTACCTACACAGTCACATATACAGTTCATATGAAGTATCTAGAAGATCATTTAGTAATTTGTATCAAAACCTTAATATTGGGCCAGCTGGTGATGTGGTAGTTATGACAGCAGGATCCCACATGGCCAACTGTGTAGTTCCAGTCTAAGACCCAGTGGCTTGAACAACACACAGAGCCCATATGTGTGTGTATGCCCAAAATTCTAAGAGAATGGATTTACTGTATGGTCATCCTCCCTAAAGAGAACTTTCTCTCTCTCTCTCTCTCATCTATCTATCTATCTATTTACTTATATCTATCTCTATCTCTCTATTATCTCTGTATCTTCAGTGAGTATATATGCTCTATAGCAAAATTTTAAAAAACCTTAATATTAATCAAATAAAAAAAATTTTGAGGGTTGGCAGGTGGCATGGTGGTTAAAGCTGCTGGATTCTCACATGGCCAACCACTGTTCAAGTCCTGGACCTGGTGGCTTGCTTTCTCACTTTTCCTCTCTCTTTCTGTCTCTCTCTGGTCAAATTGGATAATAATAATAATAATAATTAATAAAGTTCCAAAGCTATTTTTCCAGAAGATATATGCCACAGAATTGCTTATAATGATAATTTGGCAACAATTTAAATATCCAATGGAGATGGAATAAGTAAATTATGGTACACTTAAACAATAACATTAGGTAGCCACTAAAAATAATATTTTATGATACTATGTAATAACAAAACATGTATATTATTATTTTTTTAATTCTTATTATTAATTTTTTACTATTAAGTTTCTTATTCACAAGTTAAAAACTAATAGTAATATTACGGTGCCATTTAGGGGCAGAGATGTAAATTAGCAAAGGTCCTAAAAAAGCCAAGACATAGCTGAAGAAGAAGAAGAAAGTGGGCATCAAGTTCTTGCCCTAGGAGATATTAAGACTTATAAAACTAGAGTAATCAAGGCAAGATGGTATTGACACAAGTACACACGAAATGGCCAATAGGACAAAATAGAGAGCCAAGAAACAATCCACACAAATTTGGAAATAGGTCAGAGGGGAAAGGAAGCTGATATTGCTGCTTGTCCACCTGAGGGAAAAAATAAAATTAGATTTCCTGCCTCATATCTGACAGTAACATCCATTCCTGATGGATAAAATACTTAGATATAAAAATAAAAAATTTTACAAAAAGACAGTAGAATATTGTTTGGGGCCTTGGGGTAGAAAGGGACTTATTAAAAGACCAAAAAACGTTTCCAGCAGAAAATAAGCACAGTTTGGCAAGTGGAATAATCCCATCCCCAGTCATCTGGATTTCTGTTCTAGTTGTTTCCTCTTGCCTAATGAGCATGCATATGTAGACACCAGAAGGTGTCTGTGGGGTGTTTTACTTTGTTAGGAGAATTACAGGATACGGCACCCATTCCAGCACTACAGGGCTACAAATCCTCACCCTGAGAAGGTGATGAAGCAGCCTTCAGTTTAGCTGGATCGTCCATTGACCTGCTGGAGTCTCCCATGCTCACTAAACAGTCTGACCCTGTTTCCCTCTCTTGCTACCTTCTTCCCCGTCCCCTCTCCAGTCTTCTGCTTAATCTGGCCCTGGTTGCTTTTTTATGCCAAGTCAAATGGGAAAAAGAACACCGTGCTCACTTAGTGGGCAACAATTAGCATCCTGCTTCTCTCGTTTACTCCTCCTCTGTCCCCTCAATCCAGCATGTATCACCCTCCATCTCTGTCATAGTTTCAGAGACTGGCAGGCCAACCATTGGCAGGACTAAACTTTCCCTGGGGTTACTGCAGAACAGTCAAATCCTGTAACAGGGCGATACAGCTAGGGCATAGAGAAAACTCTAGACTTGGAGCCAAGAAACTTTGGTTCCAGTTCTATCTTGCTCTTCCTTCTACCATCCTGCCACTGGGCAAATTGCCTCACCTTTCTGGACATCTGCACATGAATCCTCACACGAGCAGGGATAGTGCTCTTTGCACCACCTTTCTCACAACCCAGTTGGAAGGCACAAAATGGAAAATAAGTTAATTCATATGAAATGCCTTCAGAAACCATAAACCACATATCAGATGCTGCTGTTATTTCCAGAAGGTCTGCTATTCTGCAATGTGGGCCAAGAACAAATTCTGTCTTCCTTCTCACTACTGAGATATTGATCACTCTTCTCTAACACTATTGCTTCTGGCCCTGGGATACATCTTGTCAAGCGATGGTCTTCCCCACTTCATTTTTCTTCTGCTGCTGCAAACAGACGATACTACTAGGGAATGAAAAGAAAAATACTATAGAAGAGTCTCATGCTCAGGTCCCATGATTGGACTCCAGTGGGGCAAGACAACTTTGGCTCAGGTGAGAGTGTGCACTTTCTGAGAAGGGGCAATCAAGGGGGTGTCCATGGGGACACAATTTACAAAGTTGTTCCTGAATACCAAGCCTGAACCCAATGCCCTTGAGGCCCACTTAGGAAAAGATACAAACCCAAGCAAGTCTACACTAGCCAAAATCAACAACATTGAGCTTATCTCAGAGACTCACGGTGTATAGTCCTCCATCTGCCCCTGCTGGATGGAGAATATGAGTGAATCTTCATCTCACCCCTTCCACTTCATGCTACTGATGCCCTTCTCTCCCATATCCTAGAGAACTGTTGTCAATATGCCAAAGTTTCAGTGATCTTCCCTTCTGCAGATGAAAACACCCCAAGCTGTTTAGGCTGATGCTTAAGATCTCCAACTCCTCAATTACCTCCCAGCTTCAGCTACCACCTTATATATCTCCTTACACATGTTTTTTGCTTCCTCAGTCACCCTATTGTGGAGAGCAGCTGATCTGAAAACATGTGATTAAAACATGTGGCCTATAGACACATGCAAAAACACACTTCAATAAGCTACTCTAGCAGGGCTATTAAAAAGCACCTACATACAAAAGCAGTATCTGCCTGTGGTCAATAATTATCTTCCTGGTGGAGGTGTGATGTCCTATACTAGGGAGTCTGGACTCTCCATGGTAGAGGTGTGATGTCCTACACTAGGGAGTCTGGACTCTCCATGGTAGAGGTGTGATGTCCTACAGTAGGGAGTCTGGACTATCAGTGGTGGAGGTGTGATGTCCTACAGTAGGGAGTCTGGAATCTCAGTGGTGGAAGTGTGAAGTCCTACTCTGAGGAGTCTGGACTCACAGTGGTGGAGGTGTGAAGTCCTACACTGGGGAGTCTGGACTCTCAGTGGTGGAGGTGTGATGTCCTACACTAGAGAGTCTGGACTCTCCGTGGTAGAGATGTGATGTCCTACACTAGGGAGTCTGGAATCTCAGTGGTGGAAGAGTGAAGTCCTACACTGAGGAGTCTGGGCTCTCAGTGGTGGAGGTGTGATGTCCTCAGTGGGGAATCTGGAATCTCAGTGGTGGAGGCATGATGTTCTATACTGGGGAGTCTGGAATCAACATGGTGACCATGGTTCCAGTCCCCAGTCCATTCAGCCCAATGCACACAAGCCTGGGTACCAGTGCCCAAAGTTCCACAGGCTAAAAGACCACTCTCTCTCTCTTATGCACACATAGACATACCCAATCATGAATAATCACACACAATTTTTTTTTAACCATATGCAATATACTGTCCCTATTTTTATTGGGAGGAAGGAAGGAAGACTAAAACTCCTAAATGGCTTTATGACTTAGAAAAGATTAAGAGCCTCTGATTTGGAATGATCCATATTGCTCATTTTTAAGCTCTTTTTTTTTTTCATTTTAAAAAATGTATTTACCTTTAATCACATGTCTTTACAGTATATGTTTCTTTTTCCAAAACAAATACCATACGTATCAGTCAAGATAAAGATATTACTATATACATTATCGTCAGAAAATAGCTTCTTGGGAACCAGCAGTTAGTGTAATGGCTATGTCACTGGACTCCCACGTAGTCGACCGTGGTTCGCATGCCGGACCCAGTGGCTTAAAACTCAGGCCGGGCACATGTGCATGCGTGCCCAAGATCCTGAGAGGAGAATGGAGGAGAGGGGATTGTGGCATGACCATCCCCCCTGGGGGGTGATTTCTCACTTTCTGTCTCTATGTCTCTCTCTGTCTGGCGAGTGCACGCACCCTATACCGGAAAAAAAAAAAAAAAAAAAAAAAAAAAAAGTTTTACAGTTTCTTGTGGTCCAGCAGGTGGCATGGTGGTAGGGGGCACCACATGGCCAACCGCGGTTCAAGTCCCAGACCTGGTGGCTTGCCTTCTCACTTTTTCTCTCTCTCTCTCACAAGGAACTTCCCTTGTCCCTCTCTGTCAAATGAAAATAAATAAAATTAAAAACAGTTTCTCAATTTTTGTTAATTAAGCATACTTTTACCAGTTTTCTCCTCCTTTCCCCTCCCTCCCTTTGATACTAAGCTTTTTTTTTTTTCACATTTTATTGATTTACAAAAGATCTTATACTAAAAGTATGGACTAAGCTAGAATCTAGTGACAAGTGCATTGTAATTTTATTCCGAAACATTTTTTTTCTCTCTCTCTATTCCCCTTTACTAAAGAGAGGTATAAACTAACTTATTTGTAAAGAAAAAAAAAGTTAATCTCAAGTTAATCTCAATTTGGTCTGTTACTTGCACAAAGCCCTGGAAGAATTCAATTGCTGATGCAAGGCAACAGATATTATTGAACTTATGCAAATAACCATATGCCACAAATAAGAATGCTCACAAATATATATTTTCCAATTGAAAAAGGGTCAGGAAGAGAGAAAAGTATAACTCAATTTTAAAAATCCTTTTTTTAACAAATTGCTGAATCTATCAACAATTCAAAAGAAAACATGGGGCCAGCAGATGATGCAATGCTAGACTCCCACATAGTCAACTGTGATTTGAGTGCCAGACCTGGTGGCTTAAAACTCACGCCGGGTGCGTGTGTGTATGTGCCCAAGATCCCGAGAGGAGAATGGAGAAGAAGGGATTGTGATATGGCCATCCCCTCTGAGGGGTGATTTCTTGCTTTCTGTCTTTCTGTTCTCTCTGGCAAGCACACATGCCTACGTGCAAAATCCTCTCTTTAAAAAAAATTCTTAAATCTGAGAGACAAAGCCTAGAAGAAAATCAGTAATGTTTTAGAAAAAAGTCATAGAATTGTATCTCACCAGTTAAGTCTCAAAATAATCTCTCCTTTTCTTTGAATATGCAGTGTTACTGTGGTCTGACCTTTCCATTAACATTCAACATTATTATTGATATTTCAATAATAATATCTTGTCCCTACCATTAAGTTGGCCTTTTTCTTGGTCATTTTTTTTGTTCTCTTATTTGTCTGTCTGTCTTTAGTTTTCCTGGTATAGTACTCCCTTCAGAACTTCTTGAAGAAATCGTCTGGTGGTGGTAAATTCTTTCAGGTTCTGTTTATCTGAGAATGTTTTTGTCTTTTCTTCCCATATGAAGGATAATCTTGCCAGATACAGTATTTGGGGTAGAAATTGTTTTTCACTTAACATTTTGAATATATTTTCTCATTCTTTTCTTGCTTACATTGTTTCCAACAAGAGGTCCGATGTTAGCCTGATGGGATATCCTTTGAAAGTAACATGATGTATTTCTCTTCCCAATTTTAGTATCTTGTCTCTGTCTATAGTTTTGGTCAATCTGGCTATGATGTGCCTTGGAGAAGATCTTTCAAGGTTGAATCTATGTGAGGTCCTTTGTATTTCTTAGGTCTGGATATTTGAATGCCTCTCTAGGATTGGAAAGTTTTCTTCCAGGATTTCATGGGATAGATTATCAATGCCCTTATTAGTTTCTTCACATTCTGGGATACTGATTATTCAGATATTTGGCCATATAATGGTATCTAGTATAACTTGTAAATTATTCTCATTTTTTTAATAATTATTTTTATTTAATTTCATTTATTCATTCATTTTATTTTTTAATTTGACCTGAGAGAGACACATGGGGCGGGGAGAGTGAGAAAGCAAGCTGCCAGGTCCAGGACTTGAACTGTGGTCAGCCATGTGGGAGTGTCCAGCGCCTTAACCACCATGCCACCTGCTAGTTCCCCTATTCTCATTTTTTGGGTTATTTTCTCGTCTTTTTGGTGAATTTTTTGAGGTCAGAGTTTCTGTCTTCTACATCTGAAATTCTATCTTCTTCATGATCTAATCTGCTTTTAATACTTTCAAGGGAAGTTTTGATTTCCTGTATTATAGTTTTCATCTCTAACAGCTCCATTTGACTCTTTTTTATAGTGTGTATTTTCTCTTTCAGATCATGGAAGAACTTCCTCACCTCCTGGAACTTGTTGTTCTTTTCTCCTGCATTTTCTGGAGTTTGTTATCTCCCTTCTCCTGCATCTCTGTTAGCTTTGTCACTATGAATATTCTAAATTCTTTATCTGACATTTCCACGAGTTCCATTGTACTGTCTGTGGATGATGAAAGGCTGTTCTTTCCCCTTGGGGGAGAGATATTTTCTTGATGTCCCAAATTTCTTGTGCTTTGTTGTGGTTTCTGGTCATGTGATAGATTATGCGTTCTCAAAGTTAATTCTCAATGTTCAGGCATGCAGAAGGAGATGTACTGCCATATTTCTGCAGTTCCATTTCCCTGATCCTCATCAAGTAATCTACACTTTTATCAATGAAACTGGATATTGCAAAGGCATCATAGTCTTAAGGGAATAGGTGCATCTGGGTTGAGTCGCAGGGTTTCCACTAAGAATTCAGAGGTATGAGGGAGGGGATGAGCTGCGCTCACTGCAACTCAGTATTTCTCTCAGCTGCTCACTTTGCAGACTCTCTTCTCTGATTTTTAGTCATTTGGTGGTATATTCACGTTTGTTAGAGATTTCTGCTACTGTAAGCTCGTATGCTTCATTTTACTATGAGGTACTTCTATGCCTATTTCTCCTCTACTACTGTGTCTTGCAACATGGTATCCACAGAAAGGAATTTCAATTTAGATTTATAAAGATGAGTTTCTCCCTTTCTGTACTAGTTCAGTGGGGGTCAAGGTTTACTATGACCCTACAGGTATTCTGATGTTTCACTACTATGCACTTAGACCTGCCTAGACACTCAATGTGTGGAAGGTGAGAAGCAAGGTGAGAAAGTCAGTTGAAAAAAAGAAAACAAAAGGAGAAAGACCTAAATAAATAAATAAATAAATGAAGACAAAACAAAACAATTAAAAAGGAAAAAATATTTTAAAGAAAAAGGCCAAAAAATGAGAACTACACAGCATACCACAGGAAAGGGGCAGGGCTAGGCCCACCTCAGATGCACATGGATTCTAAAATTTGCAAGAGAAAGAAGTCAGAGAGAAGAGACAATACCTACAGATTTTTAAAACACACACACACAAACACACACATATATATATATATATACAAAAGAGAAAATTTTTGAGAGAAAGGGAGAGGGAGAAATAGAGACAGAAAGAAGACAGAGACCACCCTACCTGGCTTTTCACTGGATGTTGGGCCAGGAGAAGAGGTTTAGGGCAGAGACTTTCTGGTTAAAGGGGCAGGGGTAGTCCCACTTCAGATGCACATGGATTCTGGCTTTTCGCTGGGTGTTGGGCTGGGAGGCTCATTTCTAAGTTCTTAGTGAATGCACCAGCACTTATGTATATGCCTCTTGCATGTCTCTGACCTTTTGCAGTATTCAAAACTTGCCCTTCTCACCAGCTCGTGACAGACTCCTAGCGGTAGAGAAGGGAAGTACACTTCATTCTTGACACTCATAATTCCTGGGGAGCTCTATGCCAGGAATGACGATTTTATCCAGTGACAGGCTTTCCTTGCTCTTTTGGATGACTTTGGGTCCACCCAATGGGCAGGCCACTGCTAACTCTTTGACAGATTGAATAGGGAGAAATTGTTAAATCTTTCTAAAGTATTGCCTGCTTCCCCAAGACTTCTCCAAAGTAAACATTCACTGCCTGAGGTAGGAGAACAACCTTTTCTTTTACAAAGTGTCAAAGAGATTGTAGTAATTGGGTCAGATTAGGAGGAAGAGGGCATAACGGTGACTGTACTAGGCACAGCATTTCTGGTCTAACCATCATTTTCTCTTGCAAATTAATAAAATGGCGCTCTGAAGTGTCCATCACCCTAAGAACTTTTTTGTTAGTGTCAAAACACCAGGTGGTGGCACAGTGATGTGCAAATGGACCCACATAGGAAAGATCAGGTCCCAAGACTTCTCTAAGCATGACAGGGGCATATACACAAGCCCAAGATCTTGATTGACTGAAGCTGACAGTAGATCATAGTATGAAGACTCTGTTGGGGGTATTTTTCTTTTCTCTCTCTCTGTTTCAGAAGAAATAATAAATAAACTTCAAAAAAACACCATAACCTGGGGGAACCAGCAGTTAGCGTAATGGCTATGTCGCTGGACTCCCACGTAGTCGACCGTGGTTCGTGTCCTGGACCCGGTGGCTTAGAACTCACGCCGGGCGCATGTGCGTGCGTGCCCAAGAGCCTGAGAGGAGAATGGAGGAGAAGGGATTGCGGCGTGACCATCCTCCCTGGGGGGTGATTTTTCGCTTTCTGTCTCTATGTCTCTCTCTGTCTGTCTGGCGAGCGTACGCGCCCTATAGCGAAAACCTCTCAAAAAAAAAAAAAAAAAAAAAGAATAAAAAATTAAAAAAAAAAAACCATAACCTGAAGACAAGATGGTGATCTCACAGTGATAACCTTTTAAGAGTTGAAAAGTACTTTGTCTAAAAGCAGATTTTAAAAGCAATTTCTCTTCAGAACAACTTTTTTTGTACCACTTAAGAAACCTCTTGATACTCCATGGCAGTAGCAGTGATAAAATGGGTGACATCAAAAACAACCATCTTGAAAAATTTCTTTCCAACAATAGAGCTTTGTATTGTGTTTGTCATAAATCTACATATTCTTCTCTTCCAGATGACCGTAATTGAAAAGTGGAGCTTGTTTTGACAACTGATGGCAGGATGATAGTGTGCTACCGCCCGTCTGTGGACATTCATTATGAACCCCAAAACCTATCCCTAGACCAGATCCTGTACATAAATAATGAAGAAACACGTGATCAAATGCTAAAATACAGATTAGAAGGAAAAAAGTGAACACTTTGAGCAAGGACCCATGCTAGAACAACTTAGCAAAATATTCTTTTCTACCAAGCACCATTGATATCCTCACGGACAGTATCACAGACATCGTAAGAAACTGGATCCTCCAAAATACAGATGACATCAAGGTTCTCAGAGGAATCAGAAATGTGCCTCATTTGTCATTTAAGAAAATCCCATGTGGTGTATTCACTAATAGATTATGTAATAAAATAATAATAAAATTTCTTTTCATATATATTTTTTAAATGGGACCAGCAGATGGCGTAATGGGCTTTAATGTAGTTGACAATGATTTGCGCCCCGGATTCAACGGCTTAAAATTCACACCAGGCACATACTGTGCATGCATGCCCAAAACCCCAAGAGGAGAATGGAGAAGAAGGAATTGCAGTGTGGCCATCCCCCCCTCCCCTGGGGAGTGATTTCTCACTTTCTGTCTCTCTTTCCGGCGAGTCCACGTGCCCTATAACAAAAATCTCTCAAAAAAAAAAAAAAAAAAAAAAAACATACCACAACTCACCCGCTCCTGGACACACCATGAGCTTTCAAAAGCAGGGACAGATGTCCTACTTCTTATAAAATATTAAGGCCATGTAAGGAAAAAAAAAATGTGCTAGACTATTTTAATGTGCTTGAACCATAATATTTTTAAATTATCAATAATTTTCTAATTTGATTTTTTAAAACAGACCCCTCTGTTTTAAGAAAATACTTCAATGTCTTTAAGGCAGTAAAGTTAAAATCATGTTCTCCATGGCTTAAGATCATGGTGAGCTTCAAAGCTTTCTGTCATGACTTGCATTGTGGGAAGAGATCCATCTCTGTAGATTAGGATGACCTAGAAGTGAGTCTTGGGCCAAGTAGGGTCTCTCTTTGAACATCAGAGATATTGGTTTTGCACCCAGGAGCAAATGCAATAGAGAGAGACATAAATAATGACACTCCATGGAAAAGATAGATATTGTGTTGTGACAGCAGAATAAAGAATGAGGAATGTCTAAGAGAGAAAAAAATTACCCTCTGTAGGTGTAGGGTTGGTAGCCTTTAAGAATAATTCTATGCATCTCCTTCTATGGGTTTTCCACCTCCCTTCTATACTAGAAGTCTCTCCTTCAATCCCAAAGCAGTTGACAAAGCGGGCATTACAGCTAATCTCTACTATAGTTATATAGGCAGATCACAGCACAGCCTGTTTCTGCACTTTGGGTGAGGAGATGTGGAGAAAACAGGTGGATAAACTGGTCACAGGATGGCCAGATGTGGGCAGCAGAACTCTAGAAGTAGCAGATATCTGCAGAAAATGTAAGCATTCTTCTGGAAATTACACACGAGAGGATCCAATAAACTACTAAACTTACAGTGGCAAACCAGCATATGGGGCTTGACTCTTGGGATTTGAAGCAGCAAAGCAAGGGTGACCTTTGTAGACCAGAGAAACTAAAGATTAAATAACTAAAGAGTTATTGATTTGAGCTGTCCCAAAATAATTCATGGCCAAACACTATAAACATGAATAGCAAGACTTAAAGGAGTTCAGAGTGATCCAGCTCATGGTGTGGTAGTTAGGGTGGCTGGATCCCACATGGCCAACTGCACATTTCGAGTCCCAGAACCAGAAGCTTGAGAAACACACGAGGCACATGTGTGTGCATGCCCAAAATCTCAAAAGAAGGAGAGATGAAGGAGAAAGGATTGCAGCATGACCATTCCTCATGGGGGAGGGGGTGCTCTACCCCCACCCACGAGTGCATATTTTACCCTCTGGCAAAATTTTTTAAAAAAAATGAAGTTCAAAGGTAGGAAAGGTCATTTTTCCCATGATGACTGGGAATGTCCCACAAAGGAAGAATTTGAGCTATGTCTTAAAGAAAGAATGGAAACAGAGTACAGGAGAAGGGGGGAGAGCATGCACGACATGTACTAGGAGTATGAAAGGAACAAAAGTACAACAGAGCACAAGGGCAGGTGTTCTTTAACCAGACTCAAGGCAAGTCTGTACTCATGAGCATCCATCCCTCATGCTTCATATTACATTAGGTCCAATTCTGGAGGCCCAAGGATGGGAATGTGCTAAGCTGGTCTCTGTGGAGCAATCAAAAGTGCTAAAGACCTCATGAGTTAACCAGTGCTAGTTCTCAGAGAAAAGCCAATAGTCCCAAGAGGACAAGAGTTGGTCTAAAGACACACAGGACCAGCAGGTGGCATGGTGGTTAAGGTGCTGGATACTCCCACATGGATTACCATGGTTTGAGTCCCGGAACTGGTAGCTTGCTTTCTCTCTTTCTCTCTCTCTCTCTCTCTCTCTCTCTCTCTCTCTCTCTCTCTCTCTCTCTCTCTCTCTCTCTCTCTCTCTCTCTCTGTCTCTGTCTCTCTCTGGTCAAATAAAAATAAATGAATGAATAAATAAAATAATTCTTAAAAAAAAAAAAAGAATTGGTCTTAATGAATCATTCGTATCTTTCTCGTGCCTCACATCCCCTTCTCAAAAGGCACTCCTGCACTAAATAAATAAATAAATAAATAAATAAGGCACTCCTGTACTCAGCCACTGAGTACAACACGTGCAGTACTCACTTGGTGCAGAGTACTGGAGAAAGTGTCTCCTCTTCGCTCCCTGTCCCATATGATACTGAGACCCATGACAAAGAGTCCACTGGGCAAGACGTTTATGGCTTCTCACTTTCATCAAAAATATTAACATTTATTCAGCACCTACTCTATGTCAAGCACTGCTCTAAGCACAGAGATACAGCAATGAATAGGTCAAAGACTCGGCCCTCTATAGAGTTCCTTTCTAGCAGGGAAGACAATAATAGTCACATAAATTAAGAATAAGATAGTGCTGTCTATGGTGGGGGAAAAAAGAGTCAGGGAAAGGAAATAATAAGGAAGGAGTTTTTGTTTGTTTGTTTTTACATGAAATGGACAGGAAAAGCCCATTTAAATAGGTGACAGAGAGCAGAGGTCACAGAGGAGGGGTACCAATCCCTGAAATGAACATGAGATGGAGCATCTGAAGAACAAAAGGGCACTGTGGTTGAAGGGAACTCAGGGAGCATGGGGTTGAAGAAATCAAGGGAAAGACAGAGACTTTTAGAAAAGGGACAGTGAGGAATTATCTTGGAGCGTGATCCACTCCTGGCCCATCACAGCCACACAGTGCATATGGCTGCTTCCCTGTGGCCATAACCCCAGAGCCAAGGGAAGGGCTGAGTGAGGTCTTTAGCCTCACTAAGTGAGATGCATTAAACTTTATCCAAAGTTACTTTGCTCTGCAGCTGGGGGAAAAGGACAAACTTCCAGTCCTAAAGTTAGAGCAATCAAGAGTCAAGGGATGTGGAAGTGGCTGGGGCCTTGTTATCTCAAGTAGTAATGAGTCTCAAGAGAAGCCCCATGACTTCACCCCAGAGAAGGGAAGGCTTCCTCGGTGGATCAATACTTGAGACTTCAATTTTTGAAATTCCCCAGAAACTTGGAAGAAATCCAAATATACCAGACCTATACTAGCTGCACATTGAGCTACAAAGTATCCCCCAAATGGCTTATACCAAGGCCTTGTTAGGGATGTTACTCCAATAACCCGGCAGGACCCCTGGGGTCACCCATGGATGAACTTAGTAAATCTCATTATCCTCCTTACACCTCAAGAGGAAAAGACAGGAGGAGCGACCCCCCCAAGACCATCTCCACGGGATGATTCCCTTAACCCCTCACCCAGCTGAACTCAAAGCAAGGGCCAGGATTCTTTCTTTTAAGAAGTTAATGTGGTGTGGAACCACCAGATCGTATAATGGTTACATTGCTGGACTCCTAGGTAGTCGACCATGGTTCAAGTCCTGAACCCGGCAACTTAAACTCATACCAGGTGCATGTGCATTCGTGCCCAGAATCCCAAGAAGAGACTGGAGGAAAAGGGATTGCGACATGATCCTCTCCCCTGGAGGGTGATTTCTCACTTTCTGTCTCTGACACTCTGGCAAGTGCACACACCTTATAGCAAAAATCTCTCTTAAAAAAGAAAGAAAGAAAAAGTTTATGTTGTGATGGGGCTAGAGAGACAGGTGAGTTGCAGTGGCCCTGGTCTGTTTGAGGAACTATTCCACTACAATTCCTCTCCAAAGAGATGGCCATTTCACCCCCTATGGGTGGCCTCTACCATCCTAGAAAGAGAGTATCTATGGAGCTCTCAAAGACAATTAAGGAGAAGCAGCTTGATGGTCTGCAGAAGCATACCCCTTCTTATATCCAACCTAAACATTTCCTGCCTCACCACCAAACATCTCTGCTCTCCATGAGGAAAAGCAACAGAGTAATGACTGCTTAGAATTCAGCTGTGTCCCGACAGAAGAATGCCTTCCTTCTTTTATCATTTCTGTAGCATTCTTAGATGTGCCTTGTAGTTTTACAGTAGGTTCAATTTTTTAAAAAAATTATTTATAATTTTATTTATTGTTATCATTTTTAAAAAATTATTTAATTTTATTTATTATTATCGTTTTTCTATTTTGACCAGAGAGAGAGAGGAGAGAGAGAGAGAAGGAAAGTGAGAAAACAAGCCACCAGGTCTGGGACATGAACGCGGTAGGCCATATGAGAGTCCAGCACCTTAACTATTATGCCACCTGCTGACCCTCATTATCATTTAAAGAAAATAATTTGTTATAGAGCACATGCGCGAGAGAGAGACAGAAAATAAGAAAGCAAGTCAACAGGTCTGGGAATCGAATCACAGTCAGCCATGTAGGAGACCAATGCCTTTACCACGCCATCTGCTAGCCCCAGTAGGTCCAATTTTTTTCTAACTTAATTATGAAATGTCCAGATATACAGAAACTCTTATGGAATAGTACAATGGAGACCCAAAACCCGTAACCTGATGTCAATTTGTAACATTTTTTTCTTTTTATTCATGACAGTGTGCATGCATATGTGAGAGTGGGAGAGATGAGGACCCTCGACAGTCTGATTACACCATAATCCCCTACTTCTAGGCCTCCAGCCCATGGTATTTGGGGTACTTCAATCCTGGAAGCATTCAATTCTAGAATGTTTTAGTCTAAAAAGACCAGCGATTTCTTTCTTTTTTTTTTTTTCTTTTTGGAGAGGTTTTGGCTATAGGGCACGTGTGCTCGCCAGACAGACAGAGAGACAGAAAGTGAGAAATCACCCCCCGGGGGGATGGCCACGCCACAATCCCTTCTCCTCCATTCTCCTCTCGAGATCTTGGGCACACACGCACATGCACCCGGCGTGAGTTTTAAGCCACCGGATCCGGGACGTGAACCATGGTCCACTACATGGGAGTCCAGCGACATAGCCATTACACTAACTGCTGGTCCCAAAAGACCAGTAATTTCAAGTGCAGTTGCCCTGTGGGATCCAGTTTCTCTAGAATAGTGCCTACCTCTGTGCCATGGAGTCAGTCCATGATGTCAATCGTTCGTCAATTTTCAAAATTCCTGGTATATTAAGGATACAAAGGAGTTTCAATACTCAGAAGAAAACTTTTTAAACTTTTATTCTCAATGTTGAACAATTAAAGTAATTTCAACTGTGAAATCATAAAGATATGAGCTTCGCATTATTAACTTGATTTTGGTTGGAAATTATAACCAGAAACAAAAGCCATCAGCCTCAGTTAACAATTTAATAAAGTGCCTTGAAGAAAGGGAGACCTTTGGCATAGATGTTTTAAGAAAACAAAGTCCTGAACCAACTATTTCACCTCATTAGGTAGCTAAAGAAACAGCAAAAATATTTACATATCAGTTACTCAAAAATATA
Source organism: Tupaia belangeri chinensis (assembly GCF_000334495.1). NCBI lineage: Eukaryota > Metazoa > Chordata > Mammalia > Scandentia > Tupaiidae > Tupaia > Tupaia belangeri. The sequence goes on from NW_006159594.1 coordinate 790,705, forward strand.
GAAAAATCTTAATTTTTTTCTGTATCTTTTGTTTACAGAATTAAGCACTTGTCTAAATCAGTCCACTAAAAAGGCCAAAGACCTTTCCTACAATACTGAAAAGAAAATTTTAATAGTTCCAATGACAGTTGACTCAGAACATTGAAACTAAAAATATTTTAAAGGAAACCACACACATGTTTAAAATGTTTGTTTTCATAATCGGACTGGCAGGTGGCATGGTGGCTAAGGGCACTGGATTCCACCTGGCTGACCACGGTTTGAGTACTGGACCTGAAGGCTGGTTTTCCTCTTCCTCTCACTCTCACTCTGTCCCTCTCTGGTCAAAGTAAAATAAGTAAATAAATAAATAAAGTTAAATAAAATAATAATTTTTTAAAATAATAAAATAAAATGTTTGTTTTTATAAAACGATGTATATTCACTTATAGCTATAAATTCTATGAACCAGCAGATGACGTGATGGTTATATCGCTGGACTCCCACGTAGTCAATTGCAGTTGGAGTCCCAGACCCAGCAGCTTAAAATTTACACCAGGTGTGTGTGCGTGCATGCCCAAAATCCCAAGAAGAGAATGGAAGAAAAGGAATTGCGGTGTGGTCATCCCTCCCTAGGGGGAGATTTCTCTCTTTCTCGCTGTCTCTTTGGTGAGTGCACATGCCCTGTAGCGAAATCTTTCTAGGAAAAAAAAAGCCGTAAATTCTGTTCTCATGAGAGACTAATTTATTCACCAATATTATTATGACCTCACTATGACTCCACTGATCTAGTCCTCATTTATTCAAGCAGGTTTTAAGTGCAGATCACACTAATATTAGTAATATAGCTAAAGGCGTTTGTCTTACTTATAGGTAGAGTGACACAGTTCACATTACAATACAACACAGAACCTCGACTTTGCACAGTACCATTAAAGTGAGGAAGAGGCAGAAAGCCAGCTCTCGTTGCCACGATCAGCATTGTACCTGAAGTCCTAGTCCATTGAAATACGGCATGACAAATATGCTGAGAGCGAGCACTGAATAGAAAGATATGAAGTCATCTCTGCCACAAATGTGTCTTATAAACTCAAGACACCAAACTGATAAAGTGTTAAAGTTAGTAAGCAAGGGTTTGGTAAGACAGGCAGCTATAAGATGAACATGCGACAATTGCGAAGAGCCAATTCAAAAATATAATCAATATAAATAGCCCCTAAAATTCTAAATACTCAGGACCATTTAGTGGACTCTTGGTTGAGGAAGCCATCTCCCACATGGACCACCACGTAGTTCAAACCCTGTGACCTGTTAAACACACAGGGCACATGTGCATACGTGCTGAAAATTCTGACACAATAGAGAGATGAAGGAGAAGGAATTGTGGTGTGATCACTCCCATTGGGGGTGTATTTTCCCTGTCCCTCTCTCTGTGTCTCTCTGTCTCTGACTAGCCAACACATACAATCTCTGGCAATTAAAAAAGGCAAAACTAAAAGAAAATAAAACTAATAAACTTTTACCAGCCTCAGTTAAAAACAAAATAATCAGAACAGAAGGAACTTTTCTCTCTAGAGCCTCATCATCTTTGTTTATGCAAAGTTTCTATCTTCGGTAGAAAGCCAGCTATGACACCACACTTCGGGAAAGGTTTCTCATTTTTCCATTTGACTGAAACACAACTTTGCCATCTATAGAGTTTCATACATAATAGGATCTATTTTAGATTCTCCATTCTATTCCACCAATCTACTTACATTCTTATTCCATCCAAATTTGCTATGTATCTTTTGATATGTGGGAAGGGAAGCACATCATTGCTAGTTTTTACTTTTTTTTTTTTTTGTAGAGGTCTTTGCCTTAAGGCACATGCACTCGCCAAAGAGAGAGAGGGACAGAGACAGTGAGAAGGAAAGGGAGAAATCATCCCCCAGAGTTGAGGGGGATGACTGTGCCATGATCCCTTCTCTATTTTCCTCCCAGGATCTTGGTCATGTATGCACACATACCCAGCATGAGTTTAAAGTTCCAGGTCTGGAACTCGAGCTGCCGTTAGCCATGTGGGAATCCAGTGACATAATTGCTACACCATCTGCTGACCCAGCTAGTTTTTCATTTTTACACACACACAAACACACACACACACACAAACACACACACACACACAAACACACAGGCATGCACATCTGTTGGCTCTTCTAAAGCACTAACCTTTTATTTAAATTGTTTAATACACACATAGGTTAATATGTTACTTGCAACTACATTGGATTTACTCTAGAAGAATCAACATTTTAAATGTTAAGACTTCCTGGGGTCAGCAGGTGCCATAGCAGTTAAGGTGCTGGACTCCCACATGGTCGCAGCTGTTTGAGTCCCAGACCTGGTGACTTGCTTTCTCACTTACTCTTTCTCTCTCTCTCTCTTTAGTCAAATTAAAATAATAATAATAACAAGTGGAGTTAAATAAATAAATAATTTTTTTAAATGTTAAGACTTTCCATGCTCACTTTAGCAGCAAATATACTAAAATTGGAATAGGGGCCAGCAGATGACATAGCATTACATCGCTGGACTCCCACATGGCTGACTGCCATAGAGTACCGGACTGGTGGCTTTCAAACTCATGCTGAGTGCGTGTGCGTGCCTGCCTAAGATCCCAGGAGGAGAACGAAGGAGAAGGCATTGTGGTGTAGCCATCCCCCACAGGGGGTGATTTCTTGCTTTCTGTCTCTCTCTGTCTCTGGAGCACACACTCTATAGAAAACATATCACCAACAGCAACAACAACAACAACAAAAACTGGAATGATACAGAGAAGATTATCATCGCTCCTGTGCAAGGATGGCACATAAATTAATGAAGTATTCCATATTTTTCAAGGAAGGCATGACCATTGTAAACATTTATGTATTCAACATCAAGAGGTCCCAAATACATAAAATAAAGACTGTTAGACATAAAAAGAGAGAGTAGACTGCAACACACTAATTGCTGGGGATTTCAACACACCACTCTCATCACGGGGGATGGCCACACCACAATCCCTTCTCCTCCGTTCTCCTCTTGGGATCTTGGGTACGCACGCACACAAACCCAGCTTGAGCTTTAAGCCACGGGGTCCGGGACGCGAACCACGGTTGTCTACATGGGAGTCCAGCGACATAGCCATTACACTAACTGCTGGTCCCCTGGCTCCCATTTTTTAATATTGACCACATAATAAATCTAAAAATGTAGAAATCATCTAGCATCTTTTCTGACCACAATGGAATTAAACTTAAAGTCAACAAGAGAAAGAGCCTTTCAAAATACACAAATTCACAGAGACTAAGCAGTTTACTCCTGGAGACTCTGAAACTACTGAAGAAATTAAAAATGAAGGAACGAGCAGTTAGCGTAATGGCTATGTCGCCAAACTCCCATGTAGTTGACCACGGTTCGAGTCTCGGACCCGGTGGCTTAAACTCATACTGGGCGCGTGTGCATGCATGCCCAAGATCCCAAAAGGAGAATAGGGGAGAAGGGATTATGGCGTGGCCATCGCCCCTGGGGGATGATTTCTCACTTTCTGTCTCTCTGTCTCTCTCTGTCTCTCTGGTGAACGCACGTGCCCTATAGCAAAAAAACCTCCCAAAAAATAAAGTGAAAAAAAGAAAAGAAAAAGAACGATGAGATACAAAGTGGTTGGATCTAGAAGATGTAAAGTTAAGTGACATAAGGCAGGTCATGAAAGACAAATTCTGTGTTTCCTGACTCAATATATACCAAATGACTGTACTCTGCTGTAGAAATTGAAAATTTTGAAAACAGAGAAGTAGAGAGGACAACTTTAGATACCATAGATGGCATAGAGGGTGGGGGGGTGGGGAAAATGGGGGAGGTATCCAGAAAAAAGCACTGAAAAGATAAGAATGAAGGTAAAGGGGCAAATGAGTTGTAGAATGACATACTACAAATGAGTGGAGGAAAAAAAAACATGGGACCAGCAGTTAGCGTAATGGCTATGTCACTGGACTCCCATGTAGTCGAAACACAGTTTGAGTCCTGGACCCGATGACTTAAAACTCACCCTGAGTGTGTGTGTGTGCATGCCCAAGATCCCAAGAGGAGAATGGAAAAGGGATTGCAAGGTGCCCATCTTTTCTGGAGGAGTGATTTCTCACTTTCTGTCTCTCTCTGTCTCTCTGGTGAGTGCACACATCCTATAGCAAAAATCACTCATTAAAAAAATAATAATAAAATGAGCGAAGCAACAAATCAACAATAAAAGTTAGTAATTTTTTTAAAAAATAAGACTCCAATACGAGACCAGCAGGTAGCATGGTGGTTGAGGTACTGGACACTCCCACATGGCTGACCATGTTTTGAGTCCTGAACATGAATAAATAAATTAAATAAATAATTTTTTAAAAGACTCCAATACATGATCTATCTTTCCATTTGTTCAGGTTTAATTTTTTTAAAGAATTATTTTATTTAACTTTATTTGTTTATTTATTTTAATTTGACCAGAGAGGGTGAGAGAGAGAGAGAGCTAGAAAGCAAGCCGCCAGGTTTGGGACTCAAATTGTGGTCGTCCGTGTGGGAGTCCAGTGACCTTAACCACCATGCCACCTGCCGGTCCCTGTTGGGGGTTTATGTAAAATAATTTTATTTGTAAAGATGTTACCTGTCATGTTAAGCTTATTGTCTTCATCTGTTTTGTACTGCTATAACACAATACTCAAGAACGTACAATTTATTTTTTTAAAGAATTACTTAGTTTTTACATACCATTTGTTATTATTATTATTTTTAGAATTTGACCAAACTGAGACAGAGAGAGCGAGAAAAGGAAAGCGAGAAAACAAGCTGCCAAGTCCAGGACTCGAAACGTGGTCAGACATGTGGGAATCCAGTGCCTCTAACGACCACACCACCTGCTGGCTCCAAGACTGTGTAATTTATAAGGAACTAAAATGTATTGGCTCACAGTTCTGGAGTCTGGAAAGTCAAGATCAAGATGCTGGTTTCTAGCAAGGTTTTTCCCGTTGCACCATCACATGGCAAGAGGTGAGAGAACCAAGAGAGAGTTCACTCTGAAAGCCTGTTTATTAAGGCATTAAACCCATCTATTAAGATAGAGCCTAATCCCTAAGATTAGGGCCTAATCACCTCTTAACGGTTCACCTCCCAAAATTGTTATATTGGCAATTAAATTTCAAAGTGAGTTTTGGAGGGAACAAACATTCCAGCCATAGCACTTATACATAAGTATTTTGTAATTCTTTTTGCAAGTTTTTTGGTGTTTTGTTTTACATTTTTGTCCATAGAGAGCATGCTCATCCTGGAGAGAGAGAGGGAAAATGAGAAATCACTCCCCAGAGGGGATGGCCACACCAAAATCCATTTTCCTCCATTCTCCTCTCAGGATTTGGGGCATGCAATCACATGCACCAGCCATGATTTTCAAGACCCAGCTAGCATAATGGCTATGTCGCTGGACTCCCATGTAGTCGACCGCAGTTCACGTTCCGGACCCGGTGGCTTAAAACTCACGCCAGGTGCGTGTGCGTGCGTGCCCAAGATCCCGAGAGGACAATGGAGGAGAAGGGATTGCAGCATGACCATCCCCCCCGGGGGGTGATTTCTCGCTTTCTGTCTCTATGTCTCTCTCTGTCTGTCTGGCGAGCGCATGCACCCTATAGCGAAAACCTCTCAAAAAAAAAAAAAAAGGAAATAAAAGACCCAGACCTGGGACTTGAACTGCAGTTCACCATGTGAGAGAGTCCAGTGCCTTACTCACTACACCACCTATTGGCCCCAGGGCAATAGTTCTTGTTGTAAATACTTTATTTTTTTCTATTTGCCTATTTCCTAATCAATTCTAATGATATTTTACTAAGTCTCTTGAATTTTATACAATCTTATTACCAGCTTAAAGAAATGTTTTCATCTTTTCTATTCCAGTGACTCAACTAGTTACTTAACTTTATGTTACTGCATTTGCTGAAAAGTCTAAAAGATAATGTCAATTAACAATGTTGATAACAAGCATCCTTATAAGTTCCTATGTTTAATTGAAACCATGTTTCAGTTAGCTTTTCTGGTGTGTTTCGTAATTATTTTTTGTTATATTTCAGTAATCTGCCTCTGTAAATAAAAAGATTAAATAAAAATATTTTTACAGAGTTTAAGAAGTGAGATAGGCTGCTATGTTTTATCAAATAACTATTTCACATTTATTGTTAAGATTATATTTGTATTTATTCATTTATTTTTAATTTGCCAGAACATGCATGCACTTGCCAGAAAGAGATGGAATGACAGCGGGAGAAGGAGAAAACAATCCTTAATGGGGAGTGGTCATACCACAATCCTTTCTCTTCCATTTCTCTAACCTTCTGGAATTTGAGGCATGCAAGCACACATGTCCAGCATGGTTTTCAAGCCACCAGGTCTGGGATTTGAACCACGTGGTTGGACATGTGGGTTCCAGCTTGCTTAACCACCAGATCACAGGCTGGTTTATGATCTTATCATTAGTATTTTAGAGTTTATTGGTATTAGTATTTGCTAGAGACTCGTGCACTTGCCAAAACACAGGAGAGGAGAAACTATTCTCCCATGGGGAATGGTCAAGCCCTTCTGACCTTCGGGTCCCCTCACCTGCTCCTCCTTTTGGGATTTTAGGCATGTACACACACACACTCTCCACATGTTTCCAAGCCAATGGGTCCAGGACTCAAACTGGGCAGTCAGCCATGTGTAACCTGACTGCCTTAACCACTAGACCACAAAGCCGGTCCAATCATATTAATCACATTGCTAGATGTATTGATGTTGGACACACTTGTATTCCTGGAATAAACTTTTTAAATCATTATCTATTATCCTTTTGATAAACACTATATTTTTCTTACTAGTATTTAATTTAAATTTTTTTCTCATTCTAAAGCAAGCCTGATCTATATTTCTTTCTTTTACATTTGGGTTTAAAAATAACTTTTGTATTTCATTTTAAATCTTTTTTTTTAAATGCCAGTTGGCTTTGCACTTGTCAGAGAGAGAAAGAGAGACCCCAATGGGCCAAGATTGTACTGTAATCCCTTTTTTTCCATGTCTCCATCTCATCAGGATTTTGGGCGTGCACACATGCACATGCATCCAGTGTGCTTTTCAAACCACTGAGGTTGGGATTTGAACCATGGTCAGCCACATGTGATCCAACTCCCAATGCATAGCCTTAACCACTGCACTATGGGATTGGCCCTTATTTTTTGGGTTTCAGCTTAAAGTTATGTCGGCTTCACAAAACGAATAACAGAGATTCCATCTTTTTCTCTACCTAGAATAGTTTAAATAACATTGAAATTATCCAGTCTTGAAAAATTAACAAACTACAGCTGTGACTATCTGGTTACGCCTCATTCTATTTTTAAATCTTTAATCACCTCTCCAGTCTCTACTATTTAATTGGTCTATTCAGGTTGCATCATCCTGATGTCCATTACTCACTATTTCTATTTTGCAATGAAAATATCCCCTTTTTCTTTAATAAAAGAGAGAGCAAAGGAGAGGAAAAGAGAGGAGACATAGTTTCGTTGTTGTTTTTCGATGCAGCCTCGCTCTGTTGCCCAGGACAGCCTTGAGTTTGTCAACCTCCTGCTTCAGCCTCCCCAGGTTATTAGGATGGCAGACTCACACTACCAACCCTGGCTTTTCAATTGAATCAGGAATTAAACCCAAGCCTCCCATGTGGCCCCCAGCCTGCAGAGCACAGCACCTGACAGTACCCACTACTGTGGCTGCACTCCTTTTTTTTTTTTTTTTTTTTTTATCTTTTTTTTTTTTTCTTTTTCTGTAAGGCACATGTACTTGCCAAAACAGAGACACAGAAAGAGACAGTGAGAAAGCATCCCCTCAGGGAGCATTACCAAGCCACAATCCCTTCTCTTCCATTCTCCTCCTAGGATTTTGAGCATGCACACATGCACACATGCCTGGCACATTTTTAAAGCCATTGGGTCCAGAACTTGAACTATATAGTCAGTTTTATGGGATCCAGCCATCCCAACCTCCATGCCATCTGCTGGCCCCAGTTGGGCCTCTTTTTAAGAAAGACTTTTTGAGGGCCAGCAGGTGGTATGGTGGTTAAGGGTACTGGACTCCCACATGCCCAACCGTGGTTTGAGTCCCAGACCTGGCAGGTTGCTTTCTCGCTTTCCCTCTTTTTCTCTCTCTCTCTGTTCCTCTCTGGTCAAATTGAAATAAATATGTAAATGAATAAAATTAAATAAAATAATTCTTTAAAAACAAAAAAAGGCTTTTCTTTCCACATCATTCTATGTAAGTTCTTATTCTTTTACTGAATCATCACAAAAGTCGTGATGTGATGTAGTTTTCAAATGCAAAAAATAAGTCATGACTTTTCCGACAACTCAATAATTTCTCTTGAATCTGTAGTTATGTTTCAATTTATTTATTTATTTATTTATTTATTTGGGGGAGAAATTTTTAATACAGGGTGCATGAGTGCATCAGAGAGACAGAGAGAAACAGAGAGATGGAAAGTGAGAGATCACCCTCGCGGTGGGATGGCCACACTGCAATCCCTCCTTTTCCATTCTCCTCTTGAGATTTTGGGCACTCAGGCACACACACCAGCATGAATTTTAAGCTACTGGCTCCAGGACTTGAACTGTAGTTGACTATGTGAGAGTCCAGTGTCATAACGATTACACCACCTGCTGGTCCCCAGTTATGTTTCATTTTTGATTCTTAGTCTTATATAAAGAGTTCTTATAGGTTGAAATAAAGTATTTTTTCAGCAAGATGAATACTATAGTGAAAACAAGCAATGACCAGCCATGAATAAGTTCGAGAAAAAAGAAATACAAAGGGTCAATGAATAAATGAACTGAATCGTATCGGCTATGGTTTAAATGTCCGTCAATGCTGTCCAAACATAGATATTGTAGGGGAAAGTACCTGACTACAGGGCTTGCAGTCTGGGCGGACATGTAAGCAAAAGACTCCCTTCTCCGAGTAACAGAGTAGGTAATAGTTGAGGCTGTTCTCCTTGGACTAAACCTGGAGACTTGTTCTCTAAAGAAAGGATAATCTACCTAAAAAGGACTTGTAGAGAGGATGTGGAGACCCCCTCCCAAAGAAAACCGCTGAGTTCCAAAACATGGAAAAATGTTAAGACACAGAGAGGCGGCTCTACCCAGAGGGCGAAGTCTACCATAATGAAAGTAAAGAATTTTTTGGAGCATTTGGCTGCCTGATTCATATCTTTCTACCCTAGAGGAAAGTCTGTCTGTTAACAAACCCAGCCAACTTACACAGACCCAAAGACCAGCCCACTCATTCAAGAGAGGAAGCTTTTATGAAAATAGACTTATCCAGTGAGAAGAAAAACTCGTACCATCTCGTTTAATTTAACAAAGCATTTATTCATGAGTGTAACTGGATACCCAAGTACCACCAGATATTTGTTTTGTTTAATTTTATTTTATTTAATTGCCAGATGGCATATGCACTTGCCAGAGAAATTATTACACACTGAATACATGCTTTAAAAGCTATACCCCATAAAGATGTACCATGATTTTTTTATAGATCAGAAATCGCAGTAATAACAAAAAAATTAACATACCCTGTCCTAGACCAAATCTAGTAACATTCTAGAATTCCAAGGGTAAATAGGAAACCCTGGAAGCTTTCAGAGATGAAGTAGAGAGACAGATTACCAAAGAAATAAGGGTGAGAATGACATCAAACTTGTTGTCAAAAAAAAATTAATTCTCAAAGACATTGGAATAATATTTTCAAACTTTTGAGAGTGGGAAAAGTTTAGTCTTTTTCTTTTTAGAGAAATTTTTGCTATAGTGTGCATACACTCACTGGAGAGACGGAGAGACAGAAAGTGAGAAATCACCCCTTAGGAGGAATGGCTATGCTGCAGTCCCTTCTCCTCCATTCTTCTCTTGAGATTTTGGGCACGCATACATGTTCCCAGTGTGAGTTTCAAGTCGCCAGGTCCAGGATTTGAACCACACTGACTACATGGGGATCCAGCAACATAACCAACACAACCATCTGCTGTTCCCTAGTCTATTTTTTTTTAAGTAATACTTTTACTTGGTAAAAGAGTGAAACTACATTTTGAAAGTGTTCACAGTGGGGCCAGCAGGTGGCATAGTGGTTAAGGCACTGGAGTCCCACATGACCAACTAAGGTTCAAGTTCCAGACCTGGCAGCTTTAAAACCATGCCAGGCATATGTGTGTGCATGCTCAAAATCCCAGGAGGAGAATGGAGAAGAGATTGCAGCATGGAAATCCTTCTTGATGGATTATTTCTCACTTTCCCTTTCTATCTCTGTCTTTGTCTCTCTAGGGAGCAAAAACTTTTTAAAAACAAGTGTTCAGGTCAGCAGGTGGCATAGTGGTTAAGGGCTCTGGATTTCTGTGGAGAGCAGCCAATCTGAAAACAGATCCCCACATGGCTGATTGTGATTTGAGTCCTGGACCTGGCTCTCTCTCTCTCTCTCTCTCTCTCTTTCTGTCCCTCTCTGGTCAAATTAAAATAAATAGATAGATAGATAAATAAATAAATAAATTAAATAAATTAAATTAAATAATTCTTTAAAAATAAAATGTTCGTAGAATCTTATTCCCACCCTCTCCCCATTCACTTCATTCCCCATTCACCTACCTCCAAAGGTAATAACCATTTTTATTAGTTTTCAATTTATTCTTCCAGCTAGGAGAATGCTTTAACTCACATTTCTAAACCAAGCCAAAGAATCAACAGAATTTGAGCAAAATAAATATATATGCAACACACAAGCACTCAGAATTAAATGTGCCAATCTAATCTTTGTGAAATAAAATATTGGAACAGGAATTCCAACAAAAGGAAAAGCAAATCAAGAAGGAGGACATGCAGGACACAAGGAACATGGCAGCAGTTGAGGAGGACCAAGAGGAAGTAAAAGAAGCCAAAAAGAAGATGAGGGGATTTGTTAGACCGAGGCAGATTTACTAGGAAGCTGATGAGCTAAAGCTTCAGCGCCCCTCACTCAGTCCCGCTAGCCTTTTGGAAGGCCAAGGGACAGACTCTGTTAGTGCTGTATTTGTAATTTCAGATATTCTTCTCTTTTTGGAGGACTCCTCCCAAGTCGTATAAAATTTAAGAGATACAAACCCTTTATCATCCTTGATTAAACTTTGACAATTGGAATCTTTTTCTTCAAGCAACAAGGTTTACAATGACATGAATTACAATACTTTCCTTGGGTTTAATCAAACTATAATAATATTTACCCAATAAGTGATATTTACTGAGTTTCCTTTTTTCTTTTTTTTTTTTCTTTCTTTCTTTTTTTTTTTTTTTTTTTTTTTTTTGGGGGGTTTTTTCTTTGGGGGCGCGCCACCCCCCAGAGAGACAGAGAGACAGAAAGCGAGAAATCACCCCCCAGAGGGGAGGGCCACGCTGCAATCCTTTCTCCTCCTTTCTCCTCTCAGAATCTTGGGCACGCACGCACACGCGCCAGCGTGAGTTTAAGCCACCGGGTCCGGGACTCGAACTGTGGTCGACTACATGAGAGTCCGGCGACATAGCCATTACACTAACTGCTGGTCCCTCTTTTTCCTTTTTTTGAGAGTTTTTTGTTATAAGGTGTGTGTGCTCACTAGAGAGACAGAGGAAAACAATGTGAAAAATCACTCCCCAGTGGGGATGCCCTTGTTGCAATCCCTTCTCCTCTATCCTGCTCTCAGAATTTTAGGTATGCATACACACATTCCTGGAGTGTTTCTCAAGTCGCCAGGTTCTAGACTCGAACTTTATTTGGTCATGTGGGAGTCCAGAACTTTAACCATTATACCACTAGCTGGCCCCACTGATTTTCCATTTCTATTACCTGTAGGTAAGACACAAAGATTTAGTTGGAGTTATAGAGCAGAATGTGAATGCTATGAATATTGGTAATATAAAATATCAATATAACTAAAAATATTAGGACATGGGAGGTGAGACGAAAGGATGATTAACTTACTAGTCTTTAATAATGGGATATTGAGGTCGGCAGGTGGCATGGTGGTTAAGGGCAGTGGACTCCCACATGGCTGGCCAGGCAGCTTGCTTTCTCACTTTCCCTCTCTCTTACTCTCTTGTTCTCTCACTCTGTCCCTCTCTAGTCAGATTTTTTTTTAAAGTAAGTAAATAAATAAAGCTAAGAAAAAATTATTTTTTAAGAAAATGAGATATCTAGGAATACTATTTAAAGTTGATAATAAGAATCAGAATTCTATTATACTGTGTTTTGTTCACTACATGAATAAAAATGTATGTCACTAATTACAGTCTGGAGTTGGAGAGGGTCAAGGAAAGTGAGAAGTGCTTTAAAAGCAGTACATTTTTCAACTTTTCAAATGTAGCCATAGATGTCTAAAGGTGATTAACCAAGAAAAAAGGCAAAAATATTACTATGGGCAGAAATATTATTTAAACATAAAATAATAATTATGAGGAAAAATTCAGTCAAGAAGTTTTGCTTGTGGCAAATTGAACTAACGCAAGGGGAGAGAATTTTTTTATTTTTCATTTTATAGTCTTTTACAACGTTCAATTTTTTTTTTTTTTTTTTTTTTTGAGAGTTTTTTGCTATAGGGCTCGTGCGCTCACCAGACAGACAGAGAGAAACAGAGTGACAGAAAGCAGGAAATCACCGGGGGGATGGCCACGCCGCAATCCCTTCTCCTCCATTCTCCTCTCAAGATCTTGGGCACGCACGCACACGTGCCCAGCGTGAGTTTTAAGCCATGAGGTTCGGGACGCGAACTGCAGTCGACTACGTGGGAAACCAGCGACATAGCCATTACGCTAACTGCTGGTTCCCTAACGTTCAAATTTTTAAAATGTATTCAAATGCTACTTCTAAACCCATTTTGAAAGCAATTTAAAGATATATGTGAGCAACGATATTCTTTATAGCGTTTATAAGTGTGGGAGCTGAAAATAACCTCAATACCTACAGAAAGAAATAGGAGACTAATTAAAATAATTTAAATTGACTTTATGTATTGATCAATATGGGAATATCTTCATATTATAGTAGGGTTTTTTTAATTTAAAAAAAAATCTAAATACAGGGTCAGCAGGTAACGTAGTAGACCACAGTTCAAGTCCCAGACTCAGTGGCTTGAAATTCACACCAGGTACGTGTGCATGCATGCCTAAAATCTCAGAAGGCAAACGGAGGAAAAGGGATTACAGTGTGATTTTAAATTTTTAAAATTTTTTAAAAATCTAAGTGCAAGGTACCAGCACACGGCATGATGGCTATGTCACTGGATTCCCATGTAGAGGATCACAGTTTGAGTCCTGGATCTGGCAGCTTAAAACTCATGTAGGGCGCGTGTGATTATGTGCCCAAGATCCCAGACTGAGAGAATGGAGAAGAGATTGTGGCATAGCCATCCCCCCCGGGGGCTGATTTCTCACTTTCTATCTCTCTGGTTCTCCAGCAAGTGCCCTATACGCCCTATAGCAAAAATCTCTCTCAAAAAATAAAACAAAACAAACAAACAAACAAAAAAAAAAACCTGGGACCAGCAGATGGCATAATGACTAAGTCACTGGACTCCCATGTAGTCAACTGTGGTTCAAGTCCTGGACCTGGTGACTTAAACTCATGCCAGGCATGTATGCATGCATGCTCAATATCCCGAGAGAAGAATGGAGGTGAAGGGATTACAGTGTGGCCATCCCCCCAGGGGTGATTTCTTGCTTTTTGTCTCTCTGTCTCTCTCTGTCTTTCTGGTGAGCGCACGTGCCCTATGGCAAAAACCTCTCCAAAAAAAAAGAACAAACCTAAAAGCTAAATAACATAATGATTCATTTTCTAAAATATGTAGTAAGGGGCCTACAGATGGTATAGTGGTTATATCACTGGACTCCCACATGGTAGACTGCTGTTCAAGTCCCAGTGCATGCCTAAGATTCTGGGAAGAGAATGGAGAAGGGATTACAGCACAGCCATCCCCCCCCAGGGGTGATTTCTCACTTTCCTTATCATCATCTCTATCTCTGTCTCTCTCTCTCTCTCTCCAGCAAATGCATGTGCCCTAAGTCAAAAGCCTCTTTTAAAAAATATCTGTGGAAAAGGGGCCAGCAGGTAGCGTGGTGTCTGTGGCACCAATCTCCCATATAGCTGACCCTAGTTCAAGTCCTGGGCCTGGCTGTTTGCTTTTTCACCTTCTTTCTCTCCTTCTCTCTCTCTGTCTCTCTCTGGTGAGCACATGTACCCTTTAGCAAATTGAAAAATAATAATGTTGATAAATTAAATTAAAATAATTATTTTTTAAAGATTTATAGTATGTATGTATATCCTCATGAGACATATTCCAAAATGTTAACAATTACATTCTGGTAATAAGAATGCAGGCAATTTTTATTTTTCTCTTGTTGCTTATTTAGATTTTTCTAAAACTTCCTATAAAAAAGATACATTCTTTTGTAGTAAAAAGAAAAGGGAAGTGTTATTTTAACATATTTTTCTTTACTTAATTCATTCTACATTTCTCTTGATTGGAACAAGGCCACAAAGATTCTATTTGTCATTCTTTCCCTGATTATTTGAGCCAAAATCTGTTTGACATCACCCTCAAATCAAAGTGGAAAGGTACAAAGATATCCTTCAACTTGCTGTGATAAGAAAAACACAGTTTCATAGCTAAAGGCAGATACAGAGAACATCATTTGCTGGTTACCTGGTATAGCTGTGACATCAGTATCTGAAGCCAAGGAGAAGAGTCTAAATCATCACAATTTGACAACAAAGCACATGCTGACATTGTCAGAGGTGTGTTCATTGTCTGGATGCTCATTTCAAATCGCTTTGGTAAGGCGTAATTACTGCTGCTAAATTTCATAACATCCTAATATCTGTGGCTTTTCCATTCATAAGGGACAGTCCTGTGAACCTTGATGAGACTTCATCATTACAACAAACGTAAAGGTGAGAAAACAAAGGCCACAGCTATAGGTGATGGGGAAAGTTCCAGTCCAATCCATTCTCATTATCTCAAAGCAAGCAAGAGGACCAAAGAGAATGCCCTTGATCTGAGATGTTTTTTCCTTCCTTTCTTTCTTCTTTTTTTTTTTTTTTTGAGAGATTTTTGCCATAGGGCGCATGTGCTCACCAGACAGATAGAGAGAGACAGAGAGACAGAAAGCGAGAGATCACCCCACAGAGGGGATGACCATGCCACAATCCCTTCTCCATTTTCCTCTCAGGATCTTGGGCACACACGCACACACACTTGTTATGAGTGTAAGCCATGGGGTCCAGGACTCGAACTGTGGCCGACTACATGGGAGTCCAGTGACATAGCCATTACACCAACTGCTGGTCTTAAGATGTTTTACTTTCACATAAAGACTGTTCTGTACTTCAGAATTTCAGAAGATATTTCAAAGGCAATCACAATGGACTTCTATCCAATTTCACCTGTATTTTTTGGCCTCGATCTATTTCAACTCAATCAGATACATATTTCTGAGAACCGAAAGCAATTTAAAGAATCAAAATAGTGTTTACCCAAAGTGAAAAATTCTCCAAGGGTAATGTTGGAGTAATAACACGGTTACATTTATTGAGGTTTTCCAATGTGCCAGGCACTGTATTAGGTACTTCACACATACTTTTCTCATTCAATATTTACAAAACCTTGTAAAACATGCAATAAGATGACCTACATGAGGCAGACTGTGTTTTCAAAATATGGCCACAACAGCATTTCCCATTCCAAATACTTTTCCTTAAGGTTACTTTGCCATTCTTCTCATCAACAACTTGGGCCCTGTGTACCCTCTCTTTGAACCCCAGCAGGCTGTGACCGATTGAGTACAGCAGAATGATATACGTAACTGGCAGAGCTGGGTCAGCAAAGGCCTTGCGACTTCCACCAGGCAATCTTGGCATGTCTGCTCTGAGGCAAACCAGACAGCACTTACGAAGTCTTAATATCGGCCTAGCCAGTTACGTATATCATTCTGCTGGAATAATTGTTTAAAAAAAGAAAGAAAGAAAGAAAGTGACCTATCTCACCACATTTTATGATTATGTCATTCCCTCTGTTGCCACTTATTGGTCCATTAACTAAAATACTGAAAACTGCTTACAAATCACTTACGGTATAAAGCAAGGTTGAGTGACCTAATTACTATAGACAAGTATCCTAATAACATAAAATCTCTCTTAAATAAGTAAAAATAAGGTGGAAAACTATGTTTTTATATTTATTCACATGTGAAAAGCACCAATAGGAAAAAAAAAAAGCCTTTGAAGACTCAGCACTGAAAATCACTGAAGAATGATGGCAGGAAGCGAATGAACTCGGCCCTTGGAAGGCCCCTTCCTTGTAGCTTTCTTTGCTGCCCTGTGAGTGGAAAGGACAGCCGGCCATTGATAACGCCTCTGCCTACTGTCACAGGGCTCACTACTCCACGTAGATCTCATTTGGACTGAGTAGAAAAGTCCACTGAAGATCATTCCTTGAAAGTCCCTGACCACCTCAAGCACATATATCCTGTGATTGGCTCTACCTGCTTATATCAAAGAGCTTTCATTACTCATATAGATACTGCTAGGCTTTCCTGCTAAATCTAAAAGAAATATATTCAAATGTAGTTCAACAACACTGGCACAATTTCAGTAAAAAAAGAATCTCAGGCATCACTTTAGTCCTCCTGATTAGAGTACATGAAGGGGCTTGAATAAGTTTAGAAATGCACACTATAGGGAACCAGCAGTTAGCGTAATGGCTATGTCGCTGGACTCCCACATAGTCGACCATGGTTCGTGTCCCGGACCCGGTGGCTTAAAACTCACGCCGGGCGCGTGTGTGCGTGCGTGCCCAAGATCCTGAGAGGAGAATGGAGGAGAAGGGATTGCGGCGTGACCATCCCCCCTGGGGGGTGATTTCTCGCTTTCTGTCTCTCTGTCTCTCTCTGTCTGTCTGGCGAGTGCATGCACCCTACAGTGAAAATCTCTCCAAAAAAAAAAAAAAAAGAAAAGAAATGCACACTATAATACAATTATGGATGGATTCAAATATTTCAAATATTCAAATATTCCATTTTCCACAATTATTTTCTTTACATTTTTGCTATAGGGTGCACATGCTCACTAGAGAGAGAGAGACATGGAGAGGGAAAGTGAGAAAATCACCCCCCAGGGGAGATGGCTGCACTGCAAACCTTTCTCCTCCATTCTTCTCTTGGGATTTTGGGCATGTATGCACACATGTCCAGATTTTTTCTTTTTGGGGGGGGGGCGGTGGGGGTAGGAGGTTTTTTATATAGGGCGTGTGCGCTCACCTGAAAGAGAGAGACAGAGACAGAAAATGTGAGTTTAAGCCACCAGGTCTGGGACTCGAACCATGGTCGACTACTTGGGAGTCCAGCAACATAGCCATTACGCCAATTGTCCAAGCATGATTTTCAGGCCACCAGGTATAGGGCTTAAAATCCACCCAATAAAGTATAGTTGGCTATGTGAGAGTCCAGCACCTTAACCATTATGCCACCTGTGTATTCTAACAAGATTCTTAGGTGATTAGTATCACAATATATTTACATGCCTTTTCTTTATTTAAGCCAATAACAGAAGTGTTTTTCCTTTTTTCTCTTCTATTTTATTATTTACCATTAATCACTATACATTTTTACACTGTGTGTTTTTCATATTATTAAAAAGTCCACGTAAATATAACTTTAAATGCTGGGTGTATCACTAGTTTATATCCCTCCCCCATCTATTTTTTTTTTTCCCTAAATTTTGCCAAAGAGAAACAGAAGTTGAGAGAGAGCCAGAAAGCACACCCCATGTAGCCTGGTCACACTACAATCTCTTCTCCTCCATCTCTCCCTCCTTTCAAGATTTTGGACACACACACACACACACACACACACACACATACCATGTTTCTCAATACGTTGGGTCTAAAACTCAAACCACTATCAACCATGTAGGATCTAGCCATCTTAACCACCACACAACGGGTTGGCCCACCACTCTCTTTTTATATTTAGGTTCTTTTCAATTTCTCATTGTTAAATTGGTCATGGACCAGTTCTGTAATTCACTAGTAATGTGCTGCTCAAGAGAAGCTGTATTCTATATGGTGTCTATGGTTCAAATCCCTGGCATGGTCAGACTGAAAATATCAGGTATGGTGCAGGTACCTGAATTTCAATGGGCTCGAGGATGGAGAAAGGGGATCGTGGCATGCCTAGCCTTCTAGAGGGTGCTTTTCTCTCTCTCCTCTCCACCCCCACCCTCCGTCTTTCTCTTGCTCCCTCTTTCTGCTAGACTTTAGGCGACTTTTTGAATAGCAAAATAAATAGAATAGAATCACATCTATCTAAGAAATGCACCAGGAGGAAAATCTGGCCAAAAGTTCACCAAAGTGTTAATGATATTCAACTGGGGCTATGGACAAAGGGTTTCTAAAAATATATTCTATTGGAGTTTCTAATTTTTCTATATTAAAAGAGGACCTCCTTCCTTAGCAGGGAAAAAGTACATTAAAAACAATTTGTCTATGCACATGTAGGGGCAGAGTATTCTGTTTCACTCATTTTCCCTGTGATCTTAAAACTGCTCTAAATATAAAATCCACCCAATAAAGTGTCTGGATCTCACATGGCCAACTGCATGGTTTGAGTCCCAGATCCAGTGATTTGAAAAACACACTAGGTGTGTGTGCATGTGTGCCCAAAATCCTGAGAGGAGAATGGAAGAGAAAGGATTATGGCATGAGGATTATGGCATGATTATACCTCCTGGGAGATTTCTCACTTTTCTTCTCTCTCTCTCTCTCTCTCTCTCCCTCTCTCTGACAAGTGCTCGTACCCTATCACAAAAATAAAGAGAGAAAATAAAAATAAAGTATATTTTAAAATAAGGGCTGACTCCATGACACAGTGGTAATGCACTGCTCAAAAGAAGCTGGCTCCCAGGACCAGTAGATGGCATAATGTTTATGTTGTTGGACTCCTACGAGTCAACCACGGTTCCAGTCCTGGACCCAGTGGCTTAAAACTCAGCCTGGGTGCTTGTGCATGTGTGGCCAGAATCCTGAGAGGAGAATGGAGGAGAAGGGACTATGGCGTGGCCATCCCCTCTGGGGGTAATTTCTCGTTTTCTGTCTCTGTCTCCCTCCGAACAAAAAAAAATAAACATACAAAAAAAAAAAAAAAAAAAAAGAAGAAGCTGGATTCCACATGGCACCCACAGTCTGAATCCCTGTCCTCATCACCCTGAAATACTCCAGTGGCACATATGCCCAAGATCTGACAGGCTGGAGGGCTGGAGGAAGAGGACTGTGGCATGACCAGACCCTTTGGAGGATATTCTCCTTTCTCTCTCTTTCTGACATAAGTACTTGCATTTGTGTGCTCTATCACGAATAAAGTAGCAAAAGTTTTTGAAGAAAGAAAGAAAAATTGGGCCACTAGGTGGCATAGTGGTTAGTGTGCTAGACTCCCACATGGTTGACCGTGATTTGAGTCCTGGACCTGGTGGCTTGAGACTCACACCAGGCACATGTGCATGTGTGCCCAAAATCCAAAGAGGAGAATGGAGAAGAAGGGATTGCAGTGAGGCCATCCCCTCTGGGGGATCATTTCCTGCTTTCTCTCTCTGTGTCTCTGGCAAGCTCATATGCCCTATAGCAAAAAATAAAAATAAAGTAAAATCTACCATTGCTAAGAAACACTATTGAAAACAAATAATTAAGAACTTGTTGATTAGGTCATTTATATAGCCTGGTTGAGGATCAAAAATTAAAGTATGTTTTATTTGGTTTTTTCCACCTTCTTAACATAGACCTCTGATTTCTTTTTTTTTTGGAGAGATTTTTCACTATAGGGCACGTGTGCTCGCCAGACAGACAGAGAGAGACAGAGAGACAGAAAGCGAGAAATCACCCCCCAGGGGGGATGGTCACGCCGCAATCCCTTCTCCTCCATTCTCCTCTCAGGATCTTGGGCACACACGCACACGCGCCTGGCGTGAGTTTTAAGCCACCGGGTCCAGGACACGAACCGTGGTCGACCACGTGGGAGTCCAGCAACATAGCCATTACGCTAACTGCTGGTTCCCAGACATCTGATTTTTTTTAACCAAATGTTTTTACTTTTGTTTTAATTTCCTGTAGAGCACATGTGCTCACCAGAGATAGTAAGAGAAAGAAAAAGTGAGAAAGCGCTCCCAAAAAGGTGATGATCGTGCCATTTTCCCTTCTCCTCCACTCTTCTCTCAGGACCCTGTGCACACACACACACACACACACACACACACACACACACACACATACACATGTCCAGTGTGTTTTAGCAAGCCACAGGGTCAAGGGCTTGAATTGCACAATTGGCCATGTGGGATTCAGCTGCCTTAACCGCCACACCACCTGGCTGGGCCCAGTGCTTTTACATGTTTAATTAAGCAAAGAGAAAAACTTAATTCCAAACGTTTTTTTTCTCATTTTCCGTGTCTCTTCTTATTTCTCTAGTTTGGATATAAATTTTTTTTGGGGGGGGGGTTTAAAAATTTCTCATTTTCCATGAATCCCAAACATTCTTTTTCCTTCCATTTAGTCCCTTTTCTTCCTCTCCAAGGACCCTATCTGTTTTACCATTTCCCAGACCCAGTGCGAGGGGTGGGCAGGGGTTAGGATGAAACTGTCCAAAGCTCTGTAACAACAGGGCTGCCTAATCTTGAACAGAAGTCCCCTATTTTGAAGACACAATTGAATTTATTTATTTAACTAAAAGCAACAGTTATTATTGATCTGGAAAAAAAAAAAAAAAGAAAGAAAGAAAGAAAAACTTTTGTTTGCAAAATAACAGCCAAGAGAGTTAGAGAGTTGGCTGAGAGAAGCTCATTATACTAATTCTCTGGAGAATCCCAAGCCCTGTCAAACTAGGGCGATGAATAGATCCCTTAAGAAAACAAATCTTTCAGCCCTTATGTCACTCCCACAAAGAGACGTGTTTATTCCAGAAGGAGCTAACCCACCATCTCCTAGAACCATAGGAGAAACGTTATCTCAGTGAAAATGAAATGAAAATCTGTCTCGGAATCACCCCAGTAAACCAAGAAGAAGATGAAGAATTGCTCCAAGTGATAACTGTACTTTTCCAAGGTGTTCTCCAGAATGAGCTTGTTGAAAATAGAAGATTGTGAAACACCTTGAACTCTCAGACCCTTTAAGTTGAATGATACAAAGTCTAAGGAAACCAGTCTACTCTAAGTAGCACAAGGAATGAAGCTGCCCATTCAGGAAACTTTGGAAAAGGACAGGAATCCTTAGACAATATCATCTCATTCATGAGAGATGCAGATGTCACACAAACAGTGTAAAACCTGCATTTAGATTCCACAAATAATATTACAGCCTAAGAAATACCCATGAGAACCGGCTGTCTTCTGCAATCCTGTAAGTAATGTATGATCTGGTTGGAACTTGCCGGAGGGTGGCTGGACACCTGACCCTGGGTCTATGTAATAATCTCCACCTTGGCACCAAAGGGTAGAGATTATTGGGATGGCAGAGCAATAGTGGCATCCTGAACCCCTCCTCTTACTGGCATTTGTTTTTATATTCCAGTTTAAGTTCTGGTACATCAATGACAGGCACTGGGTCTCATTCATAATTTTAGCCCCACCATGCAGACCAATGCTGGAACACAGCACGACGAAGTCAATGTTTATTCCACCAGAACCATGGCATCACTTACTCACAGTGAGGAACTTTGCCTGGCCTGACTGCACAAAGTTGTCCCACCTGGTGATCTATGTAACTGTCCCCTTGGAAAATACAAAGATTTGGATAAGAAGCCTGGGTTAAACTCTTTTTTCTTTCTTTCTTTTTTTTTTTTTGGAGGGGGGAGGTTTTTGCTATAGGGTGTGTGCGCTCACCAGAGAGATACAGAGAGACAGAAAGTGAGAAATCACTCCCCCGGGGGGATGGCCACGCCACAATCCCTTCTCCTCCATTCTTCTTTCAGGAGAATGCCCCTTTTGGGCATGCACACACATGCGCCCGGCATGAGTTTAAGCTACCAGGTCCGGGACTTAAACCGTGGTCGACTACATGGGAGTCCAGTCACGTAGCCATTACGCCATCTGCTGGTTTTTTGTTTTTTGTTTTGGGTTGGGTGAAACTCCTAATGCTTTTCCCTAGAAAGGGACCCTTCTAAATGTACTAAAGCTGCTCAGAAGAGCATACGGCACCAACTACAGCAGGATCAACCTCCGGGTCCCCCCTCCCTCCCCACTGGGTACTACATGACTGATCCTTAAAACAACGAATGACCTGAAGCAGACGGTGCAGCCATGTCTAAGTCCAGGCTGCAGGAAAGTCTCTCCCTCACTCATCAAGCATGTAGGATAAAGGCAGAGGGAAATGCCCGCGACTCATGAAGTGGTCCACTGCTCTTTGTCTCTGGAAATCGCCCAAGCTGGTACCTCTGGCTGGAAATAGGGAAAAAGTACAAGTTCCCAGTGGCCTTGTCCATGTGCAATCTCCGTGAGCCGGTCACAATCTTTTGCAAGGTTTATCCGTACTTAGTTCATGATTCAGTAAGAACCCAGGGTTTTCTCCTCCCTCTTAGCACATCCAGCTCTTCACCGTCTTAGTCTCTGTTCCTCTTTTCCCGAATGTGTCCGCCCAGAATTTTGTCTAAATAACACTCATTCTAGCAGTTTCTGACAAAGTTCCTCGGTATCGTGTTCGTGTTGGATTCTGCTTCCATTCTGGAAAGAGCTGGGTAAATTTCTTGTCACTGGACTCACCTTTGAACCTCATGATTAGGTTGTGGAGGCCTCTTTTACAAATCGCTGATCGATCTAAACATCATGGAACCTAGAAATAATCCCTGGGGACTAGCCAATATACCCTCAAAGGCTAATCATCTATTTTCTGTTCTTTAATCATTCAACAAATGTTAGAGATAATGGTAGTATGTGGGGTGACTTTGAATAGTGTAGCCTATACTAAAAGGAAGGCAAAACACAAAAAAGAGAATGTTTATAAAATTTAGTATTTCATCCTCCCTACTAATATCATGTGCATCCATTAATATCCCCCCTGTCCTAACCTCTTTTTCCCAGGTACCTAAACTGAGTCCCAATGGTATTCTCCACAGACTGGCAAGTATTTCTTGCTACAGTTCTAATTATCGCAGTAGTTGTTAATGCTTAAGGAAGGAAATGTCCAGAGATGCTGACTTTTAAAGAGAGATCTTTTTTAAATAATTATTTATTTAATTTACTTATTTGCTTAATTTGCTATAGGGCAGGTGCACTTACCAGAGAGAGATAGAGAAAGAAAGTGAGAAAGTAAGCCACCAGGTCAGGGACTCGAACCACGGTCGACGATATAGATGTCCAGCACCTAAAGCATCATACCACCTGCTGGCCCAAGAGAGATCTTTTAGTGGCTTCTGTTTAAGGAGTTTCTTGCTGTTGAGAGCACTCTATCAGACCAAACAAGACTTCTATCTACTTACTAGATCAAACTTCGGATCATCTCAAAGATGGAGGATCTCCCTTTAAAGAATGGTTATGACAGGACCAGCAGTTGGCATAATGGCTATGTCACTGGACTCCCATATAGTCAACTGCTGTTCGAGTCCCGGACCCAGTGGCTTAAACTCACACCAGGTGTGTGTGCGTGCGTGCCCAAGATCCCGAGAGGAGAATGGAGGAGAAGGGACTGTGGAATGGCCACCCCCCCCCCCGGGGGGGATGATTTCTCACTTTCTGTCTCTCTGTCTCTGTCTTTCTGGTGAGCGCACACACCCTATAGCAAAAACCTCTCCAAAAAAGGAAAAAAAAGGATGGTTATGAGAAGATGCCCCCACCTTCCCAGAGAGTAAGCAAACTCTCTTCACATGGATCAGTTTAAGACTCTTCGGCATGCTGACTCTGCAAGATTGCTTTCCCCTAAGAATTACTATATACATGACATGTCTCCAACCTCTTGTTTGTTAAGCACTTGCCAAATCCATTTCTCAAACACTTGACCTATTATTCACTTATTCAATAAATACTTATTAAAGCTAATTACTTCTTTTTTTATTTTTTAAGAGAAATTTTTACTAGAGGGCATGTGTGTTCACTGGAAAGACAAAGAGAGAGGAAGTGAGAAATCACCCACAAGGGGGGATGGCCATGCGACAATCCCTTCTCCTCCATTCTCCCCTCAGGATTTTGGACACATATGCACACATGCCTGACGTAAGCGTCAAGCCACAGGGTCCAGGACTCGAACCATGGTTCACTACCTGGGAGTCCAGCGACGTGTAACCATTACATCAACTGCTGGTCTCAAAGGTAATTACTTTGTAAAACTTGTTCTAAGTGGGGTAGAAAATATAAATACTGGGACCAGCAGACTGTATAATGGTTATATGGCTGGATTCCCTTGTAGTCGATTGCAATTCAAGTCCTGGACCCAGCAGCTTAAAGCTCACGCCAGGGCTGTGTACATGCATGCCCAAGATCCTGGGAAGAGAATAAAGGAAAAAGGACTGTGTTGTGGCCATCCCTCCCGAGGGGTGAGCTCTCACTTTCTGTTTCTCTGTCTTTCTCTGTCTCTCTGGCGAGCGCACGTGCCCTATAGCAAAAATCTCTCTAAAAGAAAAGAAAATATAAATATTACTAAAGACATTCTGACTCAGGAAAATAAAAATACTATAAAAATGTAATTTATTTTTAAAAAAGTGGGACTTCCCCATAGCTTTGTAATTAAGAAAGACAGATCCCATGTCACCAATGCGATTTGAATCCTGGATCTGACAGATCTCGTACAGCTGATGCAACTTGAATCCTGATTCTACCTCAGTTTAAAAAAAACATGGTGAGTACTTGCCTGCCCCAAATCCCAACAAGATAGAGAAGTGGAGAAGGGGTTGAGACAAGACCATGTCTCATTTGGGGGGGGGGGAGTTGCTTCCCAAACCCCCATCTCTCTCTGTCAAGTGCACACATGCCTTGTTAAATTAATTGTGTGCGTGTATGTATTAAATAAAAATAAAACAAGATATAATAGAAGTATGGAGGGGGCAGGATGGTGGCACAACAAGAAAAAGTGGCACTCCACAAGGGTGACCCACACAGGATGGTTCTGGATTCATGTCTGGAAATCTCCTTGAGTATTCTGGCATATGAATGCCCATGGTCCAGGGCTGACTGAAGCTGGGTCTTGGTGGCATCAAGACACTGATGGAAGTGCTCTCTCTCTCTCTCTCTCTTTACCTCTGTCTCTGTCTCTCTCTTTCTCTCTCTCTCTCTCTCTCTCTCACACACACACACACACACACACAAATAAACCTCCTCCATTTATTTATGGAAGAAATAAAATAAATAAACTTAAAAAATGCTTTTTTGGGGACCAGCAGATGGTGTAATGATTATTTCCCTGGACTCTCACATAGTCAAACGCAATCTGGACCCGGTGGTTTAAACTCACACTGGGCGTGTGTGCATGCGTGCCCAGGACCCCAAGAGGAGAATGGAGGAGAGGGGATTGTAGCGTGGCCATCTTACCTGGGGGGTGATTCCTCATTTTCTATTTCTGTGTCTCTGTCTTTCTGGTGAGCACATGCATCCTACAGCAAAAACCTCTCTCTAAAAAAAAAAAAAAATGAAGTATGGGAGATACAGAGGAAATGCTCCTTTATTCAGAAGATAAGTCTTCATGAACACAGTAACATTTATAAAGGAAACACTTAAAGGATAAACAGGAATTGAAAGGCTGAAGGTTCTAAATTGAAAGAATGTCATAAACAAAAATGCAGGTACATAAAAATAGATTAAAAAAACTTAAAAATTAGAAAATGTATTGTGTCTAGCCCTCAGGGTTTGTGAAAAGATAAATGAAAATAGAATATGGGAATATCACTTGACAAAGTTTATTAAGAATGCTGAATACCCAACTCTCAATAAGGACTTCTAATTTTTGTAGATATTATATGAATTTTATTTAATTCATGATTGTTGTGCTTTTTTCTGATAGATTTCTTTTTTTGTTTTTATTAATCCAATGCTAGTGAACTGCATTAAAAAGTCAGGTAATCTTAAAACAGCAACACCCTCAAATATTAAATATTTGTGGGTGAATATCAGTATTAAAATAAGAATAGAAACAAAAGATACTGAAAGCAAATTACATTGCCAGGGATGAAAGAATTTACTGAGGAATCAGAAATTAAAATTTTGATAAAGAAAAATAAGAAATGATAAAGTGGATGAATATAGAGGACTTAATTTTGAGCAAAGTGAGCCATACTGAAAGATACACACTGTATATCCCCACACAATATGGATGGAAAGTATGCACTCTATGGCAGAAATTGAAAGATCCAAAGGTATGATAGTAGAGAGGATAAGTGATGATACCAGAGGCTGTATGGGAGGGGTTGGTGGTAGAGAGTAGGTGATAGAGGGTGAGTAAGCGGGGCAAAGGAAAAACACTTAGCAGGCAAAAGACTAAAGTTTTCTGTTAAATAATTTTTTAATAAGAAAAAAAGTTTAAAAAAAAAGAAAGGTCTTCTTTCATTACCTTCAAAATACTTTAACCTATTGGATATATGTTTAAAAGAAAAGAAAGAAAACATTTTTTATTCAGAACCTTTCTTAGGCCACTGCATATCATCTCTTCCCCCTCTAAAACCCAGAAGCATAAGAGATCAAACATGAGACACGTCCGCCCAGGTACCTGTCTGAGGCAAATAAGCCTCAGAGGTCAGGTGGGAAGACATGTCCTTCTCAGAAATAAAGGACTCCTTAAGGCCAAAATAAGAACAAACACTCATTCCTTCTTCTTCCAGTTCCAGATTGTCCTCAGATCCTCAGAACATCACAACTCCTAATGTTGGGCACCTTTGACCGGCCATCACCAGCAGAAGTCAGAGGAGCCATGGGGAACCGCACCACTGTCACCGAGTTTGTGCTGATGGGGCTCTCAGATGCCTGTGAGCTGCAGATGCTCATCTTCCTGGGGCTCCTCCTGACCTACCTCCTCACACTGCTGGGGAACCTCCTCATCGTGGTCCTCACCCTCACCGACAGGCGCCTGCACACCCCCATGTACTACTTCCTCCGCAACTTTGCTGTCCTGGAGATCTGGTTCACCTCAGTCATCTTCCCCAAGATGCTGAACAACATCCTCACTGGATACAAAACCATCTCCCTACCAGGCTGCTTCCTACAAAGTTTCCTCTATTTCTTCCTGGGCACCACAGAGTTCTTCCTGCTGGCAGTGATGTCCTTTGACAGGTATGTGGCCATATGTAACCCCTTGCGTTATGTCACCATCATGAGCAAAAGGGTCTGTGTCCAGCTGGTGCTCTCTTCATGGACAACAGGATTCCTTCTCATCATTGTTCCAAGTTTTTTTGTATTACAGCAGCCATTCTGTGGGCCCAATATTATTAACCATTTCTTCTGTGACAACTTTCCTCTCCTGGAACTCATATGTGCAGACACAACTCTCATAGAGCTTCTGTGTTTTGTCGTGGCCAACTTCAGCTTGCTGGGCACTCTGTCCGTGACAGCCACCTGCTATGGCCGCATCCTCCACACTGTCCTGCGCATCCCCTCAGCCAAGGAGAGGCAGAAAGCCTTCTCCACCTGCTCCTCCCACATCATTGTGGTGTCCCTCTTCTATGGCAGCTGCATCTTCATGTATGTCCGGTCAGGCAAGGGTGGCCAGGGAGAGGACAGGAACAAGGTGGTGGCATTGCTTAATACCGTGGTGACCCCGATGCTCAACCCTTTCATCTACACTCTGAGGAACAAACAGGTGAAGCAGGTGTTTAGGGAACAGGTGAGCAAGCTCCTTTCATGAAGCTGTGGAACAAAGAGGCAGAAGCTACTATTTCCAGATATGCTAATGGAACACTGATCTCTTGAAAAAACTGAACCTTGGGACCAGCAGGTGGCGTGGTGGTTAAGGCACTGGACACTCCCACATGGCCGACCAGGGTTCAAGTCCTGAATCTGATGGCTTGCTTTCTCACTTCCTCTCTCTCTCACTCTCATCCTCTGTCTCTCTCTGGTCAAATTAAAAAATAAGTGAATAAATAAATAAAATAAGATAAATGATTATATATTTTTAAAAAAGAAGCTTTAAAACAAAAAGAAAAGAAAGAGAAACTGGACCTTTCCATTCAGAGGAAGCGCTGACAATAAGTTTCTGCAAGATCTGTTTCTGTGGTGCCAGTCACTTTGCGATTCGGCATGAACTCAGAAGCTCTTGGGACTCTTAAGGCATTTTTATCAATTCCAAGATTTGAACAGCCTGTTCATTCCGGCAGTGTCTGCCTGGCTTCCCAACAGAACACAAGCTCTGAGAGGCAGGAGCCAGCTCTGTAATTCCCATGAGCTTCAAGCATCAATCCATTGTCATAGACCTCATAGACACTCAATTAATGCATGCAAAGGGTCGGACAGTGAAGCAGAGGTAATGCAATGTTCTGGGGGCTGATCCAGTGAGAAGGTGTCAATTCTAGTTCACAAAGCTCCCTGTACATGCCGAGCACATGCTCGCTCATTGCAGTTTGGCTGGAGCTATAGGTGGATCGACCCTCTTAAGGTTCCTCTCTCTCTCTCTCTCACTCTCTCTTTTCCCCTTTCTTTCACTCTCTCTTGGAAGTAATAAATGAAACTTTAAAATAAAATCACTGAATTTATATCCTTTCAAGTGTCTTTTATTTTCTTCTTCTTTTTTTTTTTTTTTTTTTGAAGTTTTTGCTATAAGGCGTATGCGCTCGCCAGACAGAGACAGAGAGACAGAAAGTGAGGAATCACTCCCCAGGGGGGATGGCCACACCACAAACCCTTCTCCTCCATTCTCTTCTCGGGATCTTGGGCACATGCGCACATGTAGCCGGCATGAGTTTTAAGCCACCAGGTCCGGGACACGAACCACAGTCAACTACATGGAAGTCCAGCAACATAGCCATTACGCTAACTGCTGGTCCCGTCATTCATTTATTTTTAATTTGACAAAGAGAGACACAGAGAGAGAGAGAAAGGGGGGAAGTGAGAAAGCAAGAAAGCAGGTCCAGGACTCGAACCATGGTCAACCATGTGGGAGTGTCCAGCACCTTAACCACCATGTCATCTTCTGGTCCCATATTATTACTATTTTTTATCTGACCAAGAGAGAGAGAAAGGGAAAGCGAGAAAGCAAGCCACCAGGTCCAGGGCTTGAACTGCATTCGACCATGTGGGAATCCAGTGCCTTTATCCACTAGGCCATCTGCTGGCCCCCTCCTTTTCTATTTGATACCAATTATCAGCAAAAGCATTTGAGAAGTTTTTCGCTCCCCCCTCCTTTGAAAAGCTAAATCAATCAATCTGCCTACCTCAGCAATTACCATCATTCTGACATCCTGTGCTATTATTTTGTTTCCTGATGGCAAATCCACTGAATAATAGGTCCTCTCTGTTTAAAAACTGAATAAAGAGTTTGAAAACAAGAAGTGTTTGCAGAATATGTAGTATATCTGGGTCAGATTAAGATTCGACAGCTAATTTGATGAATTCTAACATCTAACACCTTGGTAAATCATACTTGAAAAAACTAATCATGAGAAAGATGGTTACATTTGTAAAGTTGTATTGTTCTCTATACAAATTGCAGCTTCCTCACAAAAGGCAAAATGATTCAATAATAATTTTTGTAATATGTCTCATGGTTACTGTTGAGTGTCATAGTAATATACAATTATTACACGTGTAATATGAACCACATTCTCTTCATTAATTGGTATACTTTATTTGCTATTTATTTTTTCATTTCTTTGCATTTTTAAGATTTATTCAGTCAAGATATAAACAAGATTACAAATTAAAAATACATGACAAATCAACAACTAGCTTTAAATCTGCTGGGATGGGGACCAGCAGATGGCATAATGGCATTGCTCGACTCCCATGTAGTCAACTGCTGTTCTAGTCCCAGACCCAGCAGTTTAAAACTCATGCCAGGTGCGTGTGTGTGTGTGCCCATATCCTAAGAGGAAAATGGAGTAAAAGGGCTGTGGCATGACCATCCTTCCTGGGGAGTAGACTCACTTTCTGTCTCTCTGTCTCTCTCAGTCTCTCCAGTGAGCACACATGACCTATAGTAACAATCTCTCTGGAAAAAACAATTTTTTTTTAATTACTGGGATGAATAGAAATTTTATCATGCATACTTTAATTCTAATGAACATATATAATTAAATCAATTTGTGAAATAACCTGCTGCACAGCAGAATTTAGTTAACTTTATAATGAACATGCTGTGTTTTTCTTTTTCTTTTATATATTTTTTCACTTGTCATATGTTTCCTTTCCTTGCACCTCAAGATTTTATATTCAAAGAAGTTCATGATGGTGGCATAATGCAAGGAGTTACATATGGCCACATACCTGTCAAAGGACATCGCTGCCAGCAGGAAGAACTCCGTAGTGCCCAGAAATAAATAGAAGAAACTTTGTAGGAAGGATCCTGGTAGGGAGATGGTTTTATGTCCAGTGAGGATGTTGTTCAGCATCTTGGGGAAGATGACCGAGGTGAACCAGATCTCCAGGACAGCAAAGTTGCGGAGGAAGTAGTACATGGGGGTGTGCAGGCGCCTGTCGGTGAGGGTGAGGACCACGATGAGGAGGTTCCCCAGCAGTGTGAGGAGGTAGGTCAGGAGGAGCCCCAGGAAGATGAGCATCTGCAGCTCACAGGTATCTGAGAAAATTTTATGTTCAAAGTGTTATTTTAAATCTTAAGATTAAATTCAGTTTAAAATATTAAAATTTATTTATGAAGATAAAGATAAAATCATATCTCATATCTGTAAATGAGCAAATATTAAATATAAAGTAACAAAATTAATTTAATGAATTAGTTTATTCACTCCAAAATAATTACTGCACAAATGCTATGTTCAAAGAAATGTACTATGTGGTCTAGAAGCTATTGTAATAATCTAAGTCTTTGGAAAATTAAAATCTAAAGTACCCAAATGAATATAACTTAAGATAGAAAATTATATGTATTAAAATATCAAAAATCTAAGATGTGTCCTGGCATGTTCAGAGACCAAGGCAACTAAAGATATGCTCTAAACCTCATCTTCTAGAGCCCTGAAACACTAGACAAGAATCCATTTTAAATCTGAAGTGTGTCCTGGCATGTTCAGGGACTAAGGCAACTAAAGTAGAGGAGAGATTTGTCACAGAATGACCAGAAACCACTACAGAGGCACAAGAAATATGAAAGAAAAAAAAAAAAAAGAAAGAAAATATTTCTCCCCTGAGTTAAAAAGAACAATCCTCATTCACAGACAGAACAGTGGAACTTGTGGAAGTGTCTGATAGACAATTCAGAATATTCATAGTGACAAAACTAAAAGCGATGCAAGAGCTGAGAGACAATGAACTCCAAAAGATACAGGAAAAAAGAGACAATGAGTTCCAAGAGGTGAGGAAGTTCTTGCACACTCCGAAAGAGGAAATACACACCATAAAAAAGAATCAAATGGAGCTGTTAGAGTTGCAGGCTGCAATTCAGGAAATCAAAATCTCCCTCGAAAGTATTAAAAGTAGATTAGTCCATGCACAAGATCAAATCTCTAATGTTGAAGGCAAAACCTGTGAGCTAGAAAAAACAACCAGAAAAACTGAGAAAATAACCAGAAAAGATGAGAATACTATACAAGAAATACTATTTACCATTAAGTGCCCAAACATCCAGATAATCAGTATACCAGAAGAAGCTAATAAAGGCATTGATAATCTAATCCATGAAATCCTGAAAGAAAACTTCCCACATCTAGAGAGGCATTCAAATATCCAGACCCAAGAAATAGAAAGGACCACATAGAATCAACCCAAGAAGATCTTCTCCAAAGCACATCACAACCAGATTGGCAAAATCCACAAAGACAAGATACTAAAATAGGCAAGAGAGAAACGTCAGGTTATTTATAAAGGTTATCCCGTAAGGCTAACATCAGACCTCTCATCAGAAACAGAGCAAACAAGGAAAAAGTGGGGAAATATATTCAAAGTGTTAAGTGAAAAACAGTTTCAACCAAGGATACTATACCCAACAAGATTATCCTTCATATGGGAATAAAAGATAAAAACATTCTCAGGTAAACAAAACCTGAAGGAATTTACCAACACCAGACCAAGAAGTTCTGAAAGGAGCACTTTATCAGGAAAACTAAAGACACACATAGAGATATAAGAGAACAAAAAGCAACCAAGAAAATGACTAACTTATGGGACCAGCAGGTGGCATGGTGGTTAAGGTGCTGGACACTCTCACATGGCCAACCATGGTTCAAGTTCCGGAACTGGTGGCTTGTTTTTCTCACTCTCTCTCTCTCTCTGTCTCTCTCTGGTCAAATTAAAATAAATGAATGAATAAATAAATAATTGAATAAATAATTCTAAAAAAAGACTAACAATACTAGAAACAAGAAATATCAATAATAATGTTGAATGTTAACTTCTAGGATTTAAACAGAAAGATCGGACCACAGTAATGCTACAAATTCAACAGAAGACAGATTAATTACATAAGAATAAACTGGTGAAATAGAATTTTATGACTTTTGAGTAAAACATTACTGATTTTTTTTTTAACTATAATTTGTCTTCCCAATGTAAGGATTTTTGCTTTCTTTTGAGCTGTTGATAGGGTCAGCAATTTGTTAAAAGGTTTTTTTCTTGTTCGTTTGTTTCTTTAAATGGAAGCATAAACTTTTCTACCTTCCTGACCCCTCTGGAATTGGAAGATATTTGGGAGTATTCTTATTTTGTGGAGTTACCTGGATATCCTCTCACTACCTGCAAGGCCTAGTTATAATCACAGTTCCTCACAGAGGTGTCCCCTAGTCATCCATCTATGGGCAGCCTCACCTGTTTTCTCTCTTGAAGCACCAGTTCAATTCCTTCATACTGTCATTAAAGTTTATTATTATACATTTATTCACACTTATTTCTCACCATCACTATTTGTATGGACAAAGACTAATTTTCCTTGTGACCAGCAGATGGCTTAATGGTTATGTCACTGGACTTCTATGTAGTCAACTGCAGTTTGAGTCCTGGACCTGGAAGCTTAAAACTCACACCAGGCATGTGTGTGTACGTGCCCAAGATCCTGAAAGGAGAATGGAGGAGAAGGGATTGCAGCATGGCCACCCTCCCTGGGGGTGATTTCTCACTTTCTGTCTCTTTGTCTCTGTCTCTCTAGAAAGCACTATATCAAAAATCTCTCTCTCAAAAATAAGGGGGACCAGCAGGTGGCATGGTGATTGAGGCGCTGGACTCCCACATGGCCAACCATAGTTCAAGTCCTGGACCTGGTGGCTTGCTTTCTCACTCTCCCATTCTCTCTGTCTGTCTCTCCCTGGTCAAAATTAAAGAATAATGATAATTAATACAATTAAAAATAAATAAATCTTTTTTAAAAAGACTAATTTTCCAAGCTGGGAGAATAAATCAGGTTCTTTTCCTTCGACAAGAGATCCTTCATGCAGAAACAAAGATCCACATAATAAAGATAAAATCATGAGTAAGATATTATTTCCAGGCCCTTGGAAGATCCACTAGGGAAGAAAAACAAGGATCCTTGGTTACAAAGAAGACTTTCTCACCATGTCCAACAAGTGCCCACAGATAGGATCACAACCTGAGAACTTAAGGACTCAGAAAGCCAGGTTCTTTCTGGTCTGACCAGAGGAGAAGCACAATTTCTAAAAGTAGGCCCCAGCAAGTATGACCAGTGTATATCAAATATAATCCTTACAATTAGCTGTAGAGCCATCTGGGCCTCCTTCTTATAGGGCAATGTGTAGTGCTGTCTCTTACCAGAAGTAAGGCAACGCCACAGGTGGTTCTCATGAGAGCACCAGCTGTTTAACAGACAGCTGCCAATCTTACCCACCCTTCCATAACAAGGATAGCCAGGCTCTATTGGAAGAGGCACCCTAGCGGGGAAAAGAACTCACTAATCCTTTAAAAACAAATAAAATTGGTCA
Organism: Tupaia belangeri chinensis; assembly: GCF_000334495.1. NCBI lineage: Eukaryota > Metazoa > Chordata > Mammalia > Scandentia > Tupaiidae > Tupaia > Tupaia belangeri. The sequence goes on from NW_006159594.1 coordinate 824,790, forward strand.
CTCATTTGCCAAATCTAGTACTAGTTCCTAAAATCTTATTACTACTGTAGTCAAATTACGTTAGCCAGCTTCATATTGGAGACCTACAGGATGCATCTAATTTAGGGGATCTTTTGGTAACCAAAGAGGGGAAAAAAGCAAAATTAAAAAGTAGTAACTTGAACAGGCCAAGAATGAAAATGGGGACTGTCCCAAGGTTCTCTTGCCATGATTCTGCCAATGGAGAGGGACAGGAAACATGTCTCTTTTATTTACCATTCATAGTCATCCTTAGCTATAGTGCAATGCCCAGCACATGATAGGTGCTCAATAAACATGAATAAATGGTTAATAAAAAATTTTTCCATACACATACCCTGCAACTCATCCTTCAAGTCTCAGTTTTATATAAGTTCATCAAGAACATCTTCCCATCTTGCAGGATCAGCAGTTGGCATAATGGCTATGTCCCTGGACTCCCATGTAGTCGACTGCGGTTCAAGTCCCAGACCCAGTGGCTTAAGCTCACTCAGGCGCGTGTATGTGCGTGCCCAAGATCTCCAGAGAAGAATAGAGGAGAAGGGATTACAGCGTGGCCAACCCCCCAGGTGGTGATTTCTTGCTTTCTGTCTATCTCTGTCTGTCTTTCTGGTGAGTGCATGTACCCTATAGCAAAAAAAACTCTCAAAAAAAATAAACTTCCCATCTTGCTATGGACCAAATGTTTGTGTTTTCCTAAAGTTAGTTGTTGAACTAGTTATTGAACTAATCCTTAAGTGGTAATATTTGGAAACTGGGCCCATGGAACATAGTCAAGTTTAGATGGTGTCATGAAACTGAAGCCCCAGGAAGGAGTGGATTCCCTTATGAAAAGAAGAAACCAGAGCTCTCTTTCTATCTGCCATGTGAGGATACACCAAAAAGGTAGCTATCTATAAGCCAAGAAGTGAGTTCTCACCAGACACTGAATCAGCTGAGCTCTCCCCAGACGCTGACTGGCTCCTTGATCTAAGGACTTAGTCTCCAAAACTGTGAAAATAAACTTCTGTTACTTAAGCCACCCACTCATAGTATTTTATTATAGCGGCCCAAGAGACTAAAATATTTGTCTTCACTCCAGGTCAGAATCTCCTATGTTTGGGGGCCAGAAGATGGCATGGTAGTTAAGAGTACTGGACTCCCATATGGTCGAGTCTCAGACCTGGCATCTGGCTTGCTTTCTCTCTCTCTCTCTCTCTCTCTCTCTCTCTCCTCTCTCTCTCCTCTCTCTTTCTGTCCCTTTCTGATCAAATTAAAATAAATAAATGAATAAATAAAGTTAAATGAAATAATTCTTTAAAAAAAAAAAAAGAATCTCCTATGCTTGCCTCTAAAACACCAGTGACAATGGTAATTAATTACTTGCATGATTATACTTAATGCCTGTTCTCCCTACCAGACTCTATTTCTGGTATCTAGAGCAGCATCCAACACACAATAAGCACTCAACAAAAGTATGTTGATTGCTTTCATAATTGTGCTTCTTTAATGTTATAATTAAACTTTAAAAGTTTCTGTCATTCTTAGTCAGAACAGAGTAAACATTCAATCCCAAAGTTGAAGAAAGTAAGCAGTAAGGGATCTTCCTAGGTCCCTATTACCACAGATAGTAATGAATCTCGAGGGAAGCACAGCTCCAACCAGCAGGAGAAGGGTGAGAATCTCTAGATGGGTTAATTTTGAGCTCTGTACCTTTGTGTTCTCTGAGTTTCCTTGGAGACTAAACAGAGCCCCAGATAGTCCAGGCCTGGGGCCAGTACCACAGGGACCAGGAGTCTGCCATGATAGTTTATCCCAGAATCCTCAATGCCACCATAGCCCTGCAAGGACATATAATTCAGAAGCCTCAACTGAAAGGTCATATGAATCCACAGCAATTGATGTCTGTCTCTCCTTTAACACAGGAGGGATGGGAGATAATTAATGAAATTTCCCCCAGGAAAGTGACCCAGCAGGACTGACATGGCAGCCTCCTAAGAAAGTGGTCAACCAAGAAGGTCCAGGGAATATCCAGAGACAGCTTATTTCTGGGGAAACCTAGGCATCTGTCAGGGACAAGAATGTCAGGGAGCATTGCTAAGGGAGACTAGGTGTTGGGAAACATGCAGTTTGGAGACATATAGTACACAGAGTCTGGGACCTGCCTGTGTTCGTGACGCGCAGACCATGTTACAACTCTGGAGCTTCCTTCACTTCGCAACCCTGGTGAGTCCTCCAAGTGTGGTGCTCAAGCGACATCGTAGACCCAGGAGCTTCCTGTGAAAACCAGGAATCTCCATCATTGGAACTGCCTTGGAAGGCAATAGAGCACCTCGCATGATAGTCAGTCAGGTAATCTTGGTGCAATTGTTGGAATAAGTTTTGGAGGAATGTTGGAGGCATAGAAACCTGCCTTCTATTTTCCAGTGTCCACAGGCAAGCTATGGCACAACTAATTTCTTTGACTTATTCATCATTCTCAATATCCTCATGTTCAGTCAATGAGCGAGAGAATCCTAAGGCTTTTCCTACTCTTCTCGTGGACAGCTCTTTGTCTCCCTTTATCTCACCTAACATGTTCCATCCAACTCCTAACCCAAATGGAATCACCGTGCCAATTTGTTTTGTAATTTTAGATTGTTCTGTGCAAAAAGAATAAAAATAGTAAAAAGAGGAAAGAAAAGTCCCGTAGTCCTCCCAGCCTTACAAGGCAATTATGTTCATTTTTCTATGTCCTTATCTAGTCTTTCTCCCTGATAAATGCATATTTTATTTAGCTGTAAAGTTGTGTGTTACGGGACCAGCAGTTAGCATAATGGCTATGTCGCTGGACTCCCACGTAGTCAACCGTGGTTCGAGTCCCGGACCCGGTGGCTTAAACTCACGCCAGGCGTGTGTGCGTGCGTGCCCAAGATCCCGAGAGGAGACTGGAGGAGAAGGGATTGCGGCGTGGCCATCCCTCCTTGGGGGGGTGATTTCCTGCTTTCTGTCTCTCTGTCTCTCTCTGTCTGTCTAGTGAGCGCACACGCCCTATAGCAAAAATCTCTCCAAAAAAAAAAAAGTTGTGTGTTACCATCCCTCTGATTCAACTCGATCACATTAGCTCCTAATTTTAGACAGGTTAAGCTCTTCTCTACAGACGTTTTACCTTAACCTATCATTTCTATAAGAAGCACCAATGACGTAATTGCCTAGTTTTTTATCCTGATCTGTAAGAACGTAAATAATGTAAAAGCTAGAAATGATAATCATTTGAAGTAAACATACATGTATCCTCTTACATTGAGATTTAACCAATTAGCAACTCTGAATATCAGCAGTTATTTTTTAATTATTACTAAAGAAATTATGCAAAAATATTTAAGAATAATACCTAATGTACAGATGCATGCTCTATCTTCTCCCTGTTTCAGTTTCATAGTACACGTATCCCTCAAAACCTGTCAGTGATGTACTAACCAAAAGTTTAGAGTAACATGCCGAAACTTTGTTATAGTAATAAATAGGAAGGGAATAGAACAAAATACACAATGTATGGGGTCAGCATGTTGTGTAGTAATTAAGGTGCTGCACCGCCACGTGGCCAACTGCAATTCAAGTCCTGAATCCAGTAGCTTGAAGATCATGCCAGGTGCATGTGTATGCATGCCCAAAATCCTGAAAGGAGAATGGAGGTAAAGGTATTGCAGTGGGGCCATCTTCCCTGGGGGGTGGGGAGTAATTTCTCATTTTCCTTCTCTGTCTCTCTCTCTCTCTCTCTTGTGAGCACAAATGCGCCATGGCAAAAATCTAAAAATAAATAAATAAATAAATTTTCAAAAAGACATAATAAGGACCAGCAGGTTGCATGGTGGTTAAGGTGCTGGACACTCTCACATGGCTGACGACAGTTTGAGTCCTGGACCTAGTGGCTTACTTTCTCACTTTCCCTCTCTCCCTCAGTGCCTCTCTCTGGTCAAATTAAAATAAATGAATGAATAAATAAGATAAAATAATACATAATATATGAGCATAGCTATGGAAACCAATAAATTAAAAATAAATAAGAAAAATGTAATACCAATACATCAAAATCTTATACATTGTCTCTCTGGGGCTATGAGTGATTCTTTTCATTATATTTCTCTGTACTTTCTAAACTTTCTATAATACAATGAGCTGATAATATTTTTATACTTTTAAAACTTTTTATTTAGGAACCAGCAGTTGGCGTAATGGCTATGTAGCTGGACTCCCATGTAGTTGACCATGGTTCAAGTCCTGGACCCAGTGGCTTAAATTCATGCCAGGGACATGTACATGCATGCCCAAGATCCCAAGAAGAGAATGGAGGAGAAGGGATTGTGGCATGGACATCTCCCTGGGGAGTGATTTTTTGCTTTCTGTCTCTCTGTCTCTCTCTCTGTGTCTTTCTGGTGAGCACATGCGCTCTATAGCAAAAACCTCTTAAAAAAAACTTTTTATTTAAACTGAAAATTAAAGAAAGGAATCATGTACATGAATTCTTTCACCCATGAACAAAGCACCAGAGACACAGATCCTTTTGCTCATCATGGTGGCATAAATTGAAATTTTTAAAAATTTTCCTTTATATTGTCAATGGGCCAGGAGGTGGCACAAGGGTAATGCAACCTAACCCAAGTGGGAGGGTTCCGAGTTTACATACTGGGACCTCTCTGCACACTCCAGACACTCTTGTAAGCCTGTGACGGACTCATCTAAGGGTATGAACACCCTATTGGGGACGCCTCACTCTCTCTCTCTCTCTCTCTCTCTCTCTCTCTCGATTCCTCCCATGTAGGAATCCAGTGCCTTAATCACCACCCAACCTGCTGACACAAAATGCAAATATTTTTAGAGACTTATTAATTTCATTCCATTTATCATTATTGTTATCTTTTAAATTTGTATTAGGCATGTGCACTCACGAGAGCCAGAAAGAGAGCAAGGGAAAGTGAGAAAGCAAGTCACCAGGTCTGGGACTTGCGCCACAGTCGGCCATGTGGGAGTCCAGTGCCTTTACCAGCACATCACCTGCTGGCCCCAGGATGTAAATTTTTTAAAATAATGTGCTAGACCTGGAAGCTTGTTTTCTCACTTTCTCTCTCTCATGACTGCACATGCCCTGCAACAAATTTCAAAATTAGTAACAATGATGAATAAAATTAAATAATTTTTTAATAATGTGCTAATAATAAAAAAAGATAAATTCTAGGGAAACAGCAGTTAGCGTAATGGCTATGTCGCTGGACTCCCACATTGTCGACTGCGGTTCGTGTCCCGGAACCGGTGGCTTAAAACTCACGCAGGGCACATGTGCGTGTGTGCCCAAGATCCCAAGAGAAGAATGGAGGAGAAGGGATTGCAGCGTGACCATCCCCCCGGGGGGTGATTTCTCACTTTCTGTCTCTATGTCTCTCTCTGTCTGGTGAGCGCACGCTCCCTATAGTGAAAACCTTTCCAAAAAAAGAAAAAAAGATAAATTCTATATCTTTGACAATAATAAACCCTAGTAGCCCGAGTGCCAATAATGTAGCATGTGCATATTTCTGTTTTCATGTGCATGCATTATTTTAAGTTTTTATTGCATCCTAGGAGGGAACATCAAAATTCATGGAAAATGGAATTAAAGTATAGTTTATTTTGATGAAAAAATTAAGGAGAAAAAGAATTGATAAAGACAAAACTATTTCAAAAGAATCCCAGAAAATGGAGTAAAATTAGGGGAAAGTATATGACTTGATGCTGGCTCAGTGAGGACACTTGAATAAGTCTGAAAAATGAGAGCAGAAAATTAGTACCTGCAATAAATAAAAGACTTCTTCTGTCCCATAAATACAACACTAACAGTTCTTTTATTCACTTCCAGGTTGTCTTTGGATCCCTAGGATCATGATTCCTCATGCTGAGCACCATAGATCAGCCCTCCCCGGCAGAAGTCAGAGGAGCCATGGGGAACCGCACCACTGTCACCGAGTTTGTGCTGATGGGGCTCTCAGATGCCTGTGAGCTGCAGATGCTCATCTTCCTGGGGCTCCTCCTGACCTACCTCCTCACACTGCTGGGGAACCTCCTCATCGTGGTCCTCACCCTCACCGACAGGCGCCTGCACACCCCCATGTACTACTTCCTCCGCAACTTTGCTGTCCTGGAGATCTGGTTCACCTCAGTCATCTTCCCCAAGATGCTGAACAACATCCTCACTGGACATAAAACCATCTCCCTACCAGGCTGCTTCCTACAAAGTTTCCTCTATTTCTCCCTGGGCACCACAGAGTTCTTCCTGCTGGCAGTGATGTCCTTTGACAGGTATGTGGCCATATGTAACCCCTTGCGTTATGCCACCATCATGAACAAAAGGGTCTGTGTCCAGCTGGTGCTCTCTTCATGGACAACAGGATTCCTTCTCATCATTGTTCTGAGTTTCTTCATGTTTCGGCAGCCATTCTGTGGCCCCAATATTATTAACCATTTCTTCTGTGACAACTTTCCTCTCCTGGAACTCATATGTGCAGACACAACTCTCATAGAGCTTCTGTGTTTTGTCGTGGCCAACTTCAGCTTGCTGGGCACTCTGTCCGTGACAGCCACCTGCTATGGCCGCATCCTCCACACTGTCCTGCGCATCCCCTCAGCCAAGGAGAGGCAGAAAGCCTTCTCCACCTGCTCCTCCCACATCATTGTGGTGTCCCTCTTCTATGGCAGCTGCATCTTCATGTATGTCCGGTCAGGCAAGGGTGGCCAGGGAGAGGACAGGAACAAGGTGGTGGCATTACTCAATACCGTGGTGACCCCGATGCTCAACCCTTTCATCTACACTCTGAGGAACAAACAGGTGAAGCAGGTGTTTAGGGAACAGGTGAGCAAGCTCCTTCATGAAGCTGTGGAACGAAGAGGCAGAAGCTCGTATTTCTAGACATGCTAATAGGACATAGATCTCTTGAAGAAACTGGACCTTTCCATTCAGAGGAAGCGCTGACGATAAGTTTCTGCAAGATCTGTTTCTGTGGTGCCAGTCACTTTGCGATTCGGCATGAACTCAGAAGCTCTTGGGACTCTTAAGGCGTTTTTATCAATTCCAAGATTTGAACAGTCTGTTCATTCCGGCAGTGTCTGCCTGGCTTCCCAACAGAACACAAGCTCTGAGAGGCAGGAGCCAGCTCTGTAATTCCCATGAGCTTCAAGTATCAATCCATTGCCATAGACCTCATAGACAATAAATACCTGCAGAACGATTAAATGCTTAATGTGTGTTCCTCCATCACCCTCAGAGAAAGAATAGTTCTCTATTAGCACTGTCTTTATTTACACTTAATAGTTCTGTTACAGAAAAATATAAGCAAAAACTCAAAATCTCTATAGCTAGTATAATTGTTTGTTTTGCACATAAAGTTATTTCTGTTTTTTGATATTAAAATTCATATAAATTCTGTATTCCTGTTTATGGAAGCTCTTCCATCAACTAGTTATATTATTTCTTTGAGCTCCAATTTTCTCATCTGTAAGACTAAGATGACAATATCCACTTCAAAAGATTATAATAAAAGTGACCAGCAGTTGGCACTATGGTTTAGGCTCTGAATTCCCACATGGCTGACCATGGTTCCAGCCCAGGACCCGGTGGCTTGCTTTCTCACTTTCCCACTCTTCTCTCTCTGTCTCTCTCTGATGAGTCCATGTGCCATGCAGAAAATTTAAAAGTAATATTGATTAATTAAAATAAATATTTTTTTTTTGGAGAGGTTTTTCACTATAGGGCGCATGTGCTCGCCAGACAGACAGAGAGAGATGTAGAGACAGAAAGCGAGAAATCACCCCCCAGGGGAGATGGTCACACCACAATCCCTTCTCCTCCATTCTCCTCTCGGGATCTTAGGCATGCAAGCACACGCGCACGGCATGAGTTTTAAGTCACCGGGTCCGGGACAGGAACCGCGGTCGACTACATGGGAATCCAGCGACATAGCCATTACGCTAACTGCTGGTTCCCAAAATAAATAATTCTTTAAAAAAGATTATGTTAAAGTCAAACGGCAGGGGGGCGGAAGGTACAACAGGTAGCACTGGTCTCCCACATGTTCAACTGTGGTTCACATTCCAGACCCAGCAGCTTGAAAATCATAATGGGCATGTGTACGTGTGTGCCCAAAAATCTAGAGAAGAATTGAGAAGGGATTTCAGCATGGTCATTCCCCATGGGAAGAGAGTTCTCACTTTCCCTCTCTGTCTCTCTGGTGAGCGCACCTGCCCTATGGTAAAAACCTTAATTAAAAAAAAAAAAAAAAAACACCTTAAAAACGAATTTTTTTTGAAACCTTAAAAAATGACTGGCTTAAAAAAATAAATAAATAAATAAATAAATAAAAAACACCTTAAACACGATATTTTATTGAGACCTTAAATAGTGACTGGCACAGAGTAAGGCCTCAGTAATGTTAACTCCTTTACTCTAATTCTCATCCTACTCTTCCTTTCCTCCTTTTTTATTTTATATCAGTTCTCAACAAAAGCATTTTAGAAGATTTTACATTCAAAATGTTAATTCATATCATTTAGTTCAATACAGTGTTTGACTTACTGCAATTTATGACTAAGATGTTTACTGCTAATGAAGTCATAGTCATATCTGTAAATGAACAAATATTAAACAACTAAGTAACCAAAGTCATCGACATGCTAATACCTTACAGCATCATTACTGTGCAAATGCCATGTTCAAGGAAATACATTATGCGGTCTAGCAGCTAAAATCTATGCCTTTGAGTCATTTGATATTTAATGAAGAAGACATAAAGTACCCAAATAACTATCATTCAGGGTAAAAATTATGACATAAGAAAAATCATGTATATCTATTCAAAAACAAATTTGACAACCAGGAGGAAATGTATTATTGTCCAGCAAAAGACAATTTTCAAAAACTGAAATAAGGAGAAATAGAAACCTCAACTGGACAAATTACCATAGAAAAATATCAAAATGGGATTATATAGTTTCTGTACTTCAAAAACTATGTCTTTCATGTTAAACATTAAAAGCCAGGCCAGAAAGAACTATCGCATGTTTTCTCTTATATGTGGAAATTGAAAAAATATTAAAAATACGAATACAATAAAACAGCCTCACACAGGTAGAGGGATGAAGAATAACTATTAGAGGTTGAGAAGGATCAGGTGAGCATCTATAGAGGGATGTTGATTAATGGAAGGAACATTGCTGACAGAAGGAACAGCTATTTTTATAATACATAGTGGGGAGAATACAGATGGCAACAACTTGCTGTGTATCTCATAGCACTAAAAGGGAGAATTTTGAATGTTCCCACCACAAGTAATGACAAATGGTTGAGATAGTACATATGCTAATTACCCTGCATGAATCATTACACATTGTATTCTTTTTTTTTTTTTTTTTTTTTAAAGGGTTTTTTTTTAGGGGGCTTTGCTTTTTCTCCGCACGTGCCCTATAGCAAAAACCTCACAAAAAAAAAAAAAAAAAAAAAAAAAACATAGTGGGGAGAATATAGATGGCAGCAACTTACTGTGTATCTCATAGCAACTAAAAGGGAGAATTTTGAATGTCCCGAACACAGGTAATGACAAATGGTTGAGATAGTGCATATGCTAATTACCCTGCATGAATCATTACACATTGTATTCTTATACTGTAAAACCATGCTGTATTTCCACAAAGAGGTACAATGATTATATATTAATAAAAATAGTTTATATACTATACCCTCAACAACAACAGCAACAAACAAAAAAGTGACTGAAATCTATAAATGGCCAATAGGTTTAAGAAAAGCTGTGCAACATCACTAATTGTTAAGGAATGCAAATAAAAACTACAGTGAAATGCACTGTCACTTCACACTCATAGGATGACTTTTAAAAGGACCCAGAAAATAGCAAGTGTTGTCAAGAATGTTCAAGAATATACAACTATTAAAAATAAATGAATAAAAAATAAATAAAAAAGAATATGGAGAAATCAGAACACGTTTCCATTTCTGGTAGGAATTATAAAAAATGGTAGAGGGAACCAGCAGTTGGCGTAATGGCTATGTCGCTGGACTCCCACGTAGTCGACCGCGGTTCGTGTCCCAGACCCGGTGGCTTAAAACCCACCGCGTGAAATAAGTCTATCATAAAAGGACAAATTTTGTATGGTCCATTCATATGAGGTTCCTAGAACAGTCAAATTCTGGAAGAAGGTTAGATGATGGTTACCAGCGGCTGGGTCAAGAGGGAATGAGGAGTTCTTGTCTAACAGGTACAGAGTTTCAGTTTGGGACTACTAAACTACGAAAGTTCTGGAAATGGGTAGTGGTTGTAACTGCGCGACAATGGGACTATACTTGCTACTGAACTGAATCATTAAAAATGGTAAAAATTTTATGTTAGGTGTTTTTATTTATTTATTTTTTTTGGAGAGGTTTTTGCTATAGGGCGCATGCGCTCGCCAGACATACAGAGAGAGACATAGAGACAGAAAGCAAGAAATCACCCTCCATGGGGGATGGTCACACCGCAATCCCTTCTCCTCCATTCTCCTCTCGGGATCTTGAGCACGCACGCACACGTGCCCGGCGTGAGTTTTAAGCCACTGGGTCCAGGACGCGAACCGCGGTCGACTACGTGGGAGTCCAGCAACATAGCCATTATGCTAACTGCTGGTTCCCAATGTTAGGTGTTTTTTACCACAATATTTTTAAAATTCACATTCCAGAGCAGAAACAAAATAAAACTATGTCCTCTTGACTCCCCGCTTTTCTCATATATCCTATAGCAAATCTATACCCAAATTCTGTGGTTGTTCCTTCAAAATATATACAGAACCTTGGCACTTCTTCCATCACTGTCATCTTTCTCCACACCATCTCCCATTTCCTTCTGGGTCTCCATCTCCTACCTGCCACCCCTACTCCATCCCCCGACAATGAGACTATACTTGCTACTGAACGGAATCATTAAAAATGGTAAAATTTTTATGTTAGGTTTTTTTTTTACCACAATATTTTTAAAATTCACATTTCAGAGCAGAAACAAAATAAAACTATGTCATCTTGACTCCCCACTTTTCTCATATATCCTACAGCAAATCTATACGCAAATTCTATGGTTGTTCCTTCAAAATATATACAGAACCTTGGCACTTCTTCCATCACTGTCATCTTTCTCCACACCATCTCCCATTTCCTTCTGGGTCTCCATCTCCTACCTGCCACCCCTACTCCATCCCCAGAGGCCTAGAGAAGTTAGAAGCCACGGATAAGGGAAGAGGGGGCTTGCAGAGTTCAGACAGATGACATCAACCACACATACCCTTTCTCTCTGAAGACCTCCTGCCTCAAGCAGGCCTCAGGTAAAGCAAAGAAGAAGTTTTAACTTAAAATGAAGTTCAGAATTTTACAAAGAATTAGATCATTTTATCATCTCATTCTTTGAAATGATAGTCAATGGAGAACTTGTACAATTATATGAATGGTCAGAAAAATCACCACACCCGTCCCAAATTTCATCCACAGGTCAAGGAAGAAATAAATACATGAGCATGAGGTTCAAATGAGGATGCAGACCAGGAGCAAAGTGGAGAATACACATTAAAAATAAAGGGTTATTAACTATGATATGCAGAGACAAGGAACCGGTAGATCGATGAGCTAAGTTATGCAGACACCTCACAGAAATGCAAATATAAAGCACCACTAAATAAAAAAAGTCCAACTGTATTAATGGTCAAGACAATTCAAGTTAAAATAGCATTTTTTAAAAGAATTATTTAATTACTTTATTTATTTATTTATTTATTTAACTTGCTATAGAAGACATGTGCTCACCAGAGAGACATGAGAAAGCAATTCGTCAGGTCCAGGAGTTGAACCACAGTTGGACACATGGGAGTCCAGCACCTTGATCACCACGCCACCTTCTGGCCCAAAATGACACTGTTTTTATTTTTGAGAGAGTTTTGGGTTTTTTGCTTTTTTGTTTTGTTTTGTTTTGTTTTATTTTTGTTGTAGGGCTTATGCATTTGCCGGAGAGACAGAAAGCGAGAAATTACCCCCCATAGGGGATGGCCACACCATAGTCCTTTCTATTCCATTTTTTTCTTTTGGGACTTTGGGCATGCATGTACATGCAGCTGGCATGAGTTTCAAATGGCCAGGTCTGGAACTCTGCCCATGGTTAACCACGTGGGAGCCCAGCACCTTAACCACTAAGCCACCTGATGGCCCCGATAACACTTTTAACAATTGATGAAAGACTTTTAAGGTTTTTTTTAATTATTTATTTAATTTTATTTATTATAGCTATTATCATTTTAATTTGCTATCGAGAAAATGCCAGGGACTTGAACAACGGTCACCCATGTGGTATTCCAGCGCCTTACCAATGCATCACCTGCTGGTCCCCTGTTTTTTTTTTTGTTTTTTTTTTTGAGAGGTTTTTGCTATAGGGCACGTGCACTGGCCAGACAGACAGAGAGAGACAGAGAGACAGAAAGCAGGAAATCACCCCCCAGGGAGGGTGGCCACGCTGCAATCCCTTCTCCTCCATTCTCCTCTCCGGATCTTGGGCACGCACGCACACGCGCCTGGCATGAGTTTAAGCCACCAGGTCCGGGACTCGAACCGTGGTCGACCATGTAGGAGTCCAGCAACATAGCCATTACGCTAACTGCTGGTCCCAGCCCCCTGATTTTTAAGTTAGTGATGGTATATTTGTACTTTTTTACTGAATTATTTTATTTAACTTTATTTATTTTAATTTGACTAGAGAGGGACAGAGTGAGAGAGAGAGAAGGAAAGTGAGAAAGCAAGTCAACAGGTCCAGGACTTGAACCATGGTCAAGTGGGAGTCCAACACCCTTAAACACCATACCATGTCCCGGTATATTTCTATTTTAAAGAGTACTATTTTTGTTGTTGTTTTGAATTTTTTTAAAGTGAGAAACCATTCCCATGAAGGATAGTCACTTCACAATCCCTTCTCCTCCATCTCTCCCTCCTCTTAAAATGTTGGACACACATGCAAACATCGCATTGTATTCTCAAGCTGCCGAGTCTGGGACTTGAACCATGCCACTCAGCCATATGGGATCCAGTTGCCTTAACCACTACACCACCATTGGCCCAAGTGCTATTATTTTGATAATTCCTAAAATGTTTACAGATAAAAATGACATGACATCTGAAAACTGCCTTACAGTAATGGAGGAGGGGGAGGAAGTAGGTGGTAATCTAGGCAAAACAAGAATGGCATGACTTGCTTGTTGAAGCTAAGCGATGACCACACTGATACATGGAGATTGATTACACAATCTATCTACTTTTGTATATGCTTGAAATTTTTATAATTAACAAATCACGACATAAATGTAACAGAAACACTTCAGGTAAGTGTGGGAAGCTGCACACCAGCAAGTCAGCCGAGGTTTCTCAGAGAGCAAACAATTGCCATGATTGGTTCCCTTCCAAAAACCTGACCTTCAAAACCTTGCTCTGATTGGCCACTAGAATCCCTCTAATTTGCATATCCGGCACCTCATGATTGGTCCAAAAGCAACCAATCACAGCCCACCGTTTACAACTAATCAGGGCCCACCATTTACAACCAATCATAGCCCACCGTTTACAACCCACCAGAGTGTATATAACCACGATGCCTGGCCCATAGTAGCCAGACGACGACGACTACCAGGAAGACTACAACTGAAGAGCCTGAAGAGTTGAAACACCGCGCAGTCTCCAGACGATCCTGAAGAGCTGACACTACATCGTCTCCAGACAACCTGGGAGACCCTGAAGAGCTGTAACACTACATCGTCTCCGGACGACCCTGAAGAGTTGTGACACCGCGTCGTCTCCATGCTGCTCACAGTAGACAACGCGACACTGCGTCTTCTCTGTGCTGTACCGTGCTGCCCACAATAAATGGACGACACTGTCGTCTCGGTGCTGTAACACTACGCCGCTTGTCCCGGCTCTCACTCCTTCACTCAGGAAACCTGTTCAGCTGTCCCCCTGGGTCGGGACAGTTAAGTGGTGATATGGGTGCCTTAGTAATATCATGGCAATATGACAAGAAAAAAAATGAGAGAGATGTTAAATAGGTAGAACCTGATAGGACTTGGGTACTAATAAAATAAAATGATTAGAGGGAAAAATATAAATGAAGGCAATCACAAGAACTGAATCTAGAGAAATTAGTATCACAGGAGGACAGTCATTCCAGGGTTCATTTGGAAAGAATCTGCCTCCAAACTCACTAAGGTGGCTACTAATAGCCGTTGGGCCTTTGCTAGCAATTGTCCAAGTCATCTGTTCCCCCCACAGATGAGCTCCTCCATGAGGCAGCTCACAGCACAGCAGCTGGCTTCCCCCTGAGCAAGTGAGGAGCAACAGAGGATGTGCAAGATGGAACTCACAACCTCTTCGAACATTCTCAGAAGTGACATCCTATCCCTTTTACTGCATTCTATTCGTTAAAAGCTGGAAAGCCAGACAATGGTACAGTGGAAAATCGTAATGCTTGGAGACAGACCCATGTGGCAAGGTTTACAATTTGAGTCCCGAGACAACCACGTGTGCATACATCCAGCAGGTACACACAGATAGAATCACAAGAGAACTGTAGGGCCCAGAAAGTTGGGTCCTTTCTTTCTTTTTTCTTTCTTTTTTTTTTTTTTTTTTAATAGAGAGAAATTTTTTTGCTATAGGGCACATGTGCTTGCCAGAGAGATAAGAGAGACAAGAGAGACAGAAAGTGAGAAATCACCTCTTAGGGGTCATGGCCACACTGCAATCCCTTCTCCTCTATTCTCCTCCTGGGGCTTTGGACACACACAAACACACACAGCATCTGTTTTAAGCCACTAGGTCCAGGACTCAAACTGCAGTTGACTACATGGGAATCCGGTAACTAAATCATTACACAATCTTCTGGTCCCAAGAAACACAACTTCTAAAAATGGATCCCACCAGGAGCAATCAGTGTGTGCCATATACCCTAATCATAATCAGCTGTACACCTATCTGGGCCTCCTGCTTATAGGTCACTGTGTAGTCACAACTCTTGTCAGGAGTAAAATGATACCACAGGTGCTTCACATGAGGTGACCAGCTGTTCAGTGGATGGGCTGCCACCTGGCCACCTAACCACCTGACAGCAAAAATAGCCATATGGGCATTCTTGTCAAATAAACTCAACCATCTTTCTAAAATACATAAATGGGGGGCCAGCAGGTAGAATAGTGGTTACGTTGCTGGACTCCCACATGGTTGACTATAATTCAAGTCCCAGACCTAGAGGCTTAAAACTCATACCAGGTGTATGTGCTGCATGCCCCAAATCACAAGAAAATGGAGAAGAAGAGATTGTAGCATGGCCGTCCGCCCTGGGGGGTGATTTCTCACTTTTTGTCTCTCTGTCTCTCTGGCAAGCACACATGCTCTATAGCAAAAATCTCTCATAAGTAAATAAAAACATAAATGAAACTTGGCCATTTTTCTTTTCATAGATGGCATTGGTCTCTAAAATTACATTGAGTGCTGAAGTCAAGTCAGCCAGCTTTATATTGAAGGCCTATGATTTTATGTGGTCTCAGAGACAATTTAGTGACCAAAGAAAGTGGAATTATACAATAGTAACTTGAATGGGTCAGACTGTCCCAAGGTTCTCCTACCATAATTCTTCTATTGAAGGATGGTCAGTAAGGGCAGGGACCATGTCTCTTTTATTTACCACTCAGAGCCCTCCTTGGTGTATAGTGCAAGAGCACATAAGAGGGGCTCAGTGAACATATGTTGAGCAAATGATTAATTAATAAGAGATTTTTCCACACAAACACACTCCAATTCATCCTTTAAGTCTCAGCTTTATATAACTTCATCAGGGATAGCTTCCCTCAATGCTGTGAACTATGTCCTCCTAAATTCATTTGTTAAAGCCCTAGTCCTTTAAGTCATAGTACTGGGTTGTCAGAAAAAATCATGATTTTCTTGTTTTTCTTTAACTATTTTTTAAAGAATTATTTTATTTAACTTTATTTATTTGTTTAATTTGACTGGAGAAGGACAGAGTGAGTGAGTGATAGAGAGAGAGAAAGTGAGAAATCAAGCCACCAGGTCCAGGACTTGAACTATGGTTGGCCATGTAGAGTTCCAGGTCCCGGCGCCCTCACCCCCCCCCCCACCTGCCAGTCCCATGATTTTCCTATGTTTTTCTATGCAAAAATGAGTCATAACTTTTCTGACAACCCAATATCTGGAGCGGAGGCCCAACCCCAGAGTCCCAACCCCAGTGTGATTATTTTTTAATGGCTCTCTTCCCCACAAGATTCTGCCTCTGTAGTTCTAGCAACTATAGCAGTATCTATTACATAATAGGCATCAACAAAAGGATGCTGGGGGCTTTAGTAACTGGACTTCTGTTATAATTAAACTTTATTAAAGGTTTTGTAAGGGGGCCAGCAGGTGGTGTGGTGCTTAAGGCGTTGGAATTCCCACATGGCCATCCAGTTGAATCCCGGTCCAGTTGAGTCCCAGACCTAGAAGCTTGTTTTCTCACTCTTTTTCTCTGGCAAAACTCATGTAAAAAATCATAATAACAATGGGAACCAGCAGTTAACTTAATGGCTATGTTGCTGGACTCCCACGTAGTCGACCACAGTTCGCGTTGCAGACCCGGTGGCTTAAAATTCACACTGGGCACGTGTGCGTGCGTGCCCAAGATCCCGAGAGGAGAATGGAGGAGAAGGGATTGCAGCGTGACCATCCCCCCGGGGGGTGATTTCTCGCTTTCTGTCTCTATGTCTCTCTCTGTCTGTCTGGAGAGCGCACGCACCCTATAGCAAAAATCTCTCAAAAAAAAAAATCATAGTAACAAATAAAGTTGAATAAATAATTTAAAAGAATTATTTATTTTATTAATTTGTTATTATTTATTATCTTTTCATTTGACCGAAGAGAAAGAGAGTGAGAGGAGATGAAAGTGAGAAAGCAAGCTATTGGTCTGAGAGTCAAACCGCAGTCGGCCATGTAGGAGTCCAGCAACTTAACCACCACACCACCTGCCGGACTCATAAATAATTCTTTTAAAAAAGTTTTTGTGAATCTGGTCAGAAAAAAAGTAAATATTAAATCACAGAGTTGAAAAAAAATAAGCGGTAAGGGACCTTCCTAGGTCCCTATTACCACAGATAGTAATGAATCTCAAGGGAAGCCCAGCTCCAACCATGAAGAGAAGGGTGAGAATTTCTAGATGGGTTAATTTTGAGCTGTGTACCTTGGTGTATCTGTGAGTTTCCACAGAGACTAAACAGAGCCCCAGATAGTCCAGGCCTGGGGCCAGTACCACAGAGACCGGGAGTTTGCCACAATAGTTTACCCCCAGAATCCTCTATGCCACCATGGCCCTGCAAGGACATATAAACCAGAACCTCTTAAGCTCAACTGAAAGAAGGTCATATCAATCTTCATCAATTGATGTCTGTCTCTCCTTTTACACAGGAGGGATGGTAAATAATTAATGAAATTTCCCCCAGGAAAGTGACCCAGCACTAGCGTGGCAGCCTCCTAAGAAAGTGGTGAACCAAGAAGGTTCAGAGAATAATCAGAGACAGCTTATTTCTGGGGAAACCTAGGCATCTGTCAGGGACAAGAATGTCAGGGAGCATTGCTAAGGGAGACTAGATGTTGGGAAACATGCAGTTTGGAGACATATAGTACACAGAGTCCAGGACCTGCCTGTGTCCGTGACGCGCAGACCATGTTACAACTCTGGAGCTTCCTTCACTTCGCAACCCTGGTGAGTCCTCCAAGTGTGGTGCTCAAGCGACATCGTAGACCCAGGAGCTTCCTGTGAAAACCAGGAATCTCCATCATTGGAACTGCCTTGGAAGGCAATAGAGCACCTCGCATGATAGTCAGTCAGGTAATCTTGGTGCAATTGTTGGAATAAGTTTTGGAGGAATGTTGGAGGCATAGAAACCTGCCTTCTATTTTCCAGTGTCCACAGGCAAGCTATGGCACAACTAATTTCTTTGACTTATTCATCATTCTCAATATCCTCATGTTCAGTCAATGAGCGAGAGAATCCTAAGGCTTTTCCTACTCTTCTCGTGGACAGCTCTTTGTCTCCCTTTATCTCACCTAACATGTTCCATCCAACTCCTAACCCAAATGGAATCACCGTGCCAATTTGTTTTGTAATTTTAGATTGTTCTGTGCAAAAAGAATAAAAATAGTAAAAAGAGGAAAGAAAAGTCCCGTAGTCCTCCCAGCCTTACAAGGCAATTATGTTCATTTTTCTATGTCCTTATCTAGTCTTTCTCCCTGATAAATGCATATTTTCTATAGTGTCACGTGTTAGCATTTGTCTCATTCAACGTGGTCACATTAGTTTCTGCTTTTAGACCAAGTCAGCTCTTCACTTCAGAAGCTGTGCCTTAACCTGTCATTTCTTTTTTTAAAAAAGAATTATTTTGAGACCAGCAGGTGGTGTGGTGGTTAATGGTGCTGGACTCTCACAAGGCCGACCATGGGTCGAGTCCCGGACCTGGAAGCTTGCTTTCTCTCTCTCTCATTCTCACTCTCACTCTTGCTCTCTCTGTCCCTCTCTGGCCAATTTAAAATAAACAAATGAAGTTAAATTAAAAAGAATTATTTTCTTTAACTTTATTTATTTATTTTATATTGACCAGAGAAGGATAAAGCGAGAGAAAGAGAGAATGTGAGAAAGCAAGCTGCCAGGTCCAGGACTTGAACTGCAGTCGGCCATGTGGGAGTCTAGCACCCTTAACCACCATGCCTCCTACCGGTCCCTTAATCTGTCATTTCTACAAGAAGCATCAATGACATGATTTTCTAATTTTTTATCATGATCGGTAAGAGTAACACGAAGCAGTGTAAAACCTAGAAATCATCATCATTTGAAGCAAACAGCAAGTATTCTCTAAAATTGATATTGAACCAATGAACAGCTCTGAGTATCAGCAGTTATTTTTTATTTTTACTGAAAGAAATTATCAAAAGCATTTAAGCATAATACCTAATCTATAAATGCATCTCTTTCTTTTCTCTGTATCTATTGGTTTCATAGTACATGTATTTCTCAAAAAATGTCAGCCAAGTAATAACTAAAAGTTTGCTGTAACACACCAAAAATGTGTTCTAGTAATGTGTGGAAAGGAAAAGGAAACAGAATGTATGATGTATGAGCATAGCTATGTAAACCAATAAATAAACAATAAATAAGAATAGGAAGAAATGTCAGAGCAATACATCAATATCTTAGAAGTTGTCTCTTTAAGGGAGGTAAGTGATTCTTTTTTTTTTTTTTTTGTATTTTCCATAATAAGCTGACAATAGTTTTGTTATTTTTTAAATTATTTAAATATAAATTGCCCAAACCACCTTCTATCTTTTCTCTAATTTATCTCTACTAAGTATTATTTATTTATTTATTTTGGGGTGGAGAGGTTTTTGCTATAGGGCATGTGCGCTCGCCAGACAGACAGAGAGAGACAGAGAAACAGAAAGTAAGAAATCACTCCCCAGGGGAGATGGCCACACCACAATCTCTTCTCCTCCATTCTCCTCTCAGGATCTTTGGCGCACACACACCTGGAGTAAGATTAAGCCACCAGGTCCAGGACTTGAACCACGGTCGACTACGTGAGAGTCTAGTGAAATAGCCATTATGCCAACTGCTGGTCCCATCTAACTAAGTATTATTATTATCCTATCAGAATTTCAACTGAAAAAAAAGAGAAATAAAATAGCTCACGTTACGTGACTTCTTACTGTTATCAGCCGGGAGCTAAGTGTTGAGTATTCATTATCTGTTTTTTAGTCCTTGGATAACAGTTTATACAGGAACTGTTATTCCCACCAATGAAACAGAGATTCGATGAGGTTAGAAGAGCAGCCCTAGGTAAGTTACTAATTGATGGCACTCTGGTGCAATCAGTCTCGAAATAAAAAAAAATACCTTCAGTAACCAGCTCAAAATTAAGTGTGCCATCAAGGCTCTCCAAAAAGGGCTATGACAGGGAACCAGCAGTTAGTGTAATGGCTATGTCGCTGGACTCCAACGTAGTCGACCGCAGTTCGCATCCCGGACTCGGTGGCTTAAAACTCATGCTGGGCACATGTGCGTGCATGCCCAAGATCCCAAGAGGACAGTGGCGGAGAAGGGATTGCAGCGTGACCATCCCCCCTCGGGGGTGATTTCTCGCTTTCTGTCTCTGTCTCTCTCTGTCTGTCTGGTGAGCGCACATGCCCTATAAAAAAAAACCTTTCCAAAAAAAAAAAAAAAGGGCTATGACACATTGGGTAAGGAATTTGTGAAGGGAAACTTTTTAATGAACTTGGAAGATCCCTAGCAACATTTGAACAAATATGAGAAAATATATCCTCTGATCTAGAAGAATTACAATTATTTCATACGGAGTTTTCTTTTTAAAAAATTGATAAATCCTGGGACCAGCAGAGGGCAAAATAGTTATGGACTCCCACGTAGTCAACTGCAGTTCAAGTGCCAGACCCGCTGGCTTAAAACACACCGGGTGCATGTGCATGTGTGCCCAATATCCTGAATGAAGGATGGAGAAGATCCTGCGGCATGGCCATCATCCCAGGGGCCTGATTTCTTGCTTTCTGTCTCTCTTTCTCTATCTCTCTCATGAGCGCATGCATCCTATAGCACAAATCTCTCTTCTAAAAAAAAAAATAGTAAATACAAAAGTATTTTTAAAAACTTCCAGAAATTTACTAAAACTTGACGAAAGTACATGACAATACTGAGTCAGTGAAAAATTGGACAACAAGCCTGACAAACGAGAGAACTAAAAGTTTAAAGAAAGTAAAAGCTTCTTCTACCCCAAGAACAGCACTAAGAGTTCTTTCTTTCAGTTCCAAGTTGTCTTTGGATCCCCAGAACATCACGACTCCTGATGCTGAGCACCTTATTCAGCCCTCCTCAGCGTAAGTCAGAGGAGCCATGGGGAACCGCACCACTGTCACCGAGTTTGTGCTGCTGGGGCTCTCAGATGCCTGTGAGCTGCAGATGCTCATCTTCCTGGGGCTCCTCCTGACCTACCTCCTCACACTGCTGGGGAACCTCCTCATTGTGGTCCTCACCCTCACCGACAGGCGCCTGCACACCCCCATGTACTACTTCCTCCGCAACTTTGCTGTCCTGGAGATCTGGTTCACCTCGGTCATCTTCCCCAAGATGCTGAACAACATCCTCACTGGACATAAAACCATCTCCCTACCAGCCTGTTTTCTTCAGTTTTTCCTCTATTTCTTCCTGGGCATCACAGAGTTCTTCCTACTGGCAATGATGTCCTTTGACAGGTATGTGGCCATATGTAACCCCTTACGTTATGCCACCATCATGAACAAAAGGGTCTGTGTCCAGCTGGTGCTCTCTTCATGGACGGCAGGATTATTTCTTATTGCTATTCCAAGTTTCTTTATATTTCAGCAGCCATTCTGTGGCCCCAATATTATTAACCATTTCTTCTGTGACAACTTTCCTCTCCTGGAACTCATATGTGCAGACACAACTCTCATAGAGCTTCTGTGTTTTGTCGTGGCCAACTTCAGCTTGCTGGGCACTCTGTCCGTGACAGCCACCTGCTATGGCCGCATCCTCCACACTGTCCTGCGCATCCCCTCAGCCAAGGAGAGGCAGAAAGCCTTCTCCACCTGCTCCTCCCACATCATTGTGGTGTCCCTCTTCTATGGCAGCTGCATCTTCATGTATGTCCGGTCAGGCAAGGGTGGCCAGGGAGAGGACAGGAACAAGGTGGTGGCATTACTCAATACCGTGGTGACCCCGATGCTCAACCCTTTCATCTACACTCTGAGGAACAAACAGGTGAAGCAGGTGTTTAGGGAACAGGTGAGCAAGCTCCTTCATGAAGCTGTGGAACGAAGAGGCAGAAGCTCGTATTTCTAGACATGCTAATAGGACATAGATCTCTTGAAGAAACTGGACCTTTCCATTCAGAGGAAGCGCTGACGATAAGTTTCTGCAAGATCTGTTTCTGTGGTGCCAGTCACTTTGCGATTCGGCATGAACTCAGAAGCTCTTGGGACTCTTAAGGCGTTTTTATCAATTCCAAGATTTGAACAGTCTGTTCATTCCAGCAGTGTCTGCCTGGCTTCCCAACAGAACACAAGCTCTGAGAGGCAGGAACCAGCTCTGTAATTCCCATGAGCTTCAAGTATCAATCCATTGCCATAGACCTCATAGACAATAAATACCTGCAGAATGATTAAATGCTTAATGTGTATTCCTCCATCACCCTCAGAGAAAGAATAGTTCTCTATTAGCACTGTCTTTATTTACTCTTAATAGTTCTGTTACAGAAAAATATAAGCAAAAACTCAAAATCCCTATAGCTAATCATAATTGTTTATTTTGCACATAAAGCTATTTCTGTTTTTTTATATTAAAACTAATATACATTCTATATTCCTGTTTATAGAAGCTCTTCTGTCAACTAGTTGTATTATCTCTTTGAGCTCCAATTTTCTCATCCGTAAGACTAAGATGACAATATCCACTTCAAAAGATTACAATAAAAGTGACCAGCAGATGGCATGATGGTTTAAACTCTGGACTCCCACATGGTTGACCATGGTTCCAGCGGCTTGCTTTCTCACTTTCCCACTCCTCTCTCTGTCTCTCTCTGCTGAGTGCATGTACCATGCAGCAAATATAAAAGTAATATTGATTAATTAAAATAAATAATTCTTTAAAAAAGATTATATTAAAGTCAAATGGCGGGGGGCAGGGGGGACTGCAGATAGCACTGGTCTCCCACATGTTCAACTGTGGTTCAAATTCCAGACCCAGGAGTTCTCTTTCCCACTATACAAGATGGCAGGTGACAAAGCTGCAAAGTAGGATACTAAGGAGAAGAAACCTGAAGCCAAGAAGGCTGATGCCAGTGGCAAGGTTTAAAAGGGTGACCCCAAGGCTGAAAAGCCCAAGAAGAGGAAGCCCCATTGCAGCCGAAACCCGGTCCTAGTCTGGGGCACTGGTAGATACTTCCGGTCTGCCATGTATTCCGGAAGGCCATGTACAAGAGGAAATACTCAGCCACTAAATCCAGGATCAAAAAGAAAAAGAAGGAGAAGGTTCTTGCGACTGTCACAAAACCAGTTGGTGGAGACAAGAATGGTGGTACCCGGGTGGTTAAACTGCACAAAATGCCTAGGTATTATTCTACTGAAGATATGCCTCAAAAGCTGTTGAGCCACAGCAAAAAACTCTTCAGTCAGTGTGTGAGAAAGCTGCAAGCTAGCCTCACTCCTGGGGCCATTCTGATCATCCTCACCGGACACACAGAGGCAAGAGAGTGGTTTTCCTGAAGCAGCTGAGCAGTGGCTTGCTACTTGTGACTGGACTGCTGGTTCTCAATCTAGTCCCACTGCATAGACCACACCAGAAATTTGTCACTGCCACCTCCACGAAAACTGATATTAGCAAAGTAAAAATCCCAAAGCACCTTACCAAT